>NC_045426.1:534243586-534564740 GCF_902635505.1 Sarcophilus harrisii | reverse complement strand
GTTGCAAAAGTTCAGAACCATAATCTCAAGAAAAAAATAATGCAAACCACAGATTCCAGACAAAAGCAATTCAAGTATCAAGGAGCAACAGTCAAGTTTACCCAGGATCTGGCAGTATCTATAATAAAGGAACAGAGAACCTGGAATGCCACATTCCAGAAGGCAAAGGACCTGGAATTACAACCAAGAATTAACTACCTAGCAAGACAGAGCATCATCTTTTAGGGGAAGATATGATCTTCAATACAGAGACTGTCAATCATTTCTATTGAAAAAATAAGAACTAAGCAGAATATGTGATCTTCAAACACAGGACTCAAAAGAAACATTGAAAGATAAACAGGGGAAATAGATATTATTTAAAGGTTAAACTTTATATCCCTGGATGGCAAAATGATATTTGTAACACTTGAGAACTATGTTTGTTATTGGGGCAGTTAGAGGGGGTATCACATGAGTGGAGGGTATAGTTGTGAATGGACACTAATATGATATCAAAGATATCAAAATGGAGCAGGTAGGTGGTACAGTCAATAGAGCACCAGCTCTGAAGTCAGGAGGATCTGAGTTCAAATCTGCTCCAAGACATTTAACATTTTCTATCTCTGTGATCCTGGGCAAGTCACTTAACCCCAGTTGCCTCAGAAAAAAAAAGAAAAAGACGTAAAAGGTGGAAAAAGGACGGTACTGGGAGAAAAAAGAAAGGGGTGGTAAACTGGGACAAATTACATCACTTGAAGAGGCACAAAAGATCTATTACAATAGAGGGAAAGAAGGGAAGGAGATGAGCATTGTCTGAAGATTGATCTCATCAGTTTTGGCTCAAGGAGGTAATAACTTAATGATTTAATTAGGTATAGAAATTTATTTTATCCCTTAAAAAAGTAGGAGGAAAAAGGGGAAAGAAAAAAGGAGGAGAGGATAGAAGAGAGGGCAGAAACATTAGGATAAAGGGGTAAGAGAAGGAGAAGGGTGATAGAAGAGCAGGTAGAAGGTGGGGTGAATTAAATACAAAACATTACTAAGGAGGGACAGGATGGAAAGAGAGAATAAAAGTATATACAAGGGAGAAAATAGGATGGAGGGAAATACAAAGCTGGTAATCACAACTGTGAATGTGAATGGGATGAACTCTCCCATAAAACTGAAGCAAATAGCAGAATGGATTAAAAAACAGAATCCTACAATATGTTGTTGACAAGATGAGTTACTGAGCCACCATATAAGGAAGTGCTCAAAACATCCATGTTTACTTATCTTCTGGCTCTGTTCATAATCCTCTAGACTTTTTTAATCTTGCCCCCGCTGAACCCTCCCCTACACCATTTTCCAACTTCCTTTTATATTTTGTCTTCCCCTATTAGAATGTAATTTCCTTGAGGATAGGGACTACCTTTCCCACCTCTTACATTTGAATTCCTAGCATTTAGTATAGTGTCTAACACAAAGTAAATGCTTAATAAAATCTATCATCTATTCATCTATGTTGGACAGTTTATGTAAAGAAGGTGGAATGTGTGTAAAGAAGAGCAAGAAAATCAGTTTGGCTGAAATGTAGAGTATGTGAAGGAGATTAATATGTAACAAAGCTAAGAAGATATGTTGATCCCATTGTTGTGAAAACCATTAACAAAAAACAAAGGAGTTTGCCTTTGATCAAAGTAAAAGGCAATCAAAGGAATTTATTTAGTAGGAACATGAAGTGGCCAGACCTATGCTTTTTTTTTTTTTTTTTTTTTTTTTTTTTTTTTTAATAGCCTTTTATTTACAGGATTTATACATGGGTAACTTTACAGCATTAACAATTGCCAAACCTCTTGTTCCAATTTTTCACCTCTTACCCCCCCCCCACCCCCTCCCCTAGATGGCAGGATGACCAGTAGATGTTAAATATATTAAAATATAACTTAGATACACAATAAGTATACATGACCAAAACATTATTTTGCTGTACAAAAAGAATCAGACTCTGAATTATTGTACAATTAGCTTGTGAAGGAAATCAAAAATGCATGTGTGCATAAATATAGGGATTGGGAATTTAATGTAATGGTTTTTAGTCACAGACCTATGCTTTAAGAAAATCACTATTGCCAACCTGTGGAAAAAGCATTGGAGTGGCGGGGAGGGATGGGGGGGGAAGTGTGTGTGTGTGGGGGAAACACGACTAGAAATAAGAACAAAACAAGAGGTAATTGCAGTAGGGCAGGTGAAAGAGGTGATGAGGAGTGGAATTGAGGCAGTGGCAGAATGAGTGGAAAGAAGGCAAAAGATGGGAAACATGTTAGGTAAAAACAGTAAGACTTTGCAACTGATTAGATATATGGGATGAGAGAAAGTGATGAGCCATGTATAATACAAAAGTTGTAAATTTTCATAATTGGAAGGAACTTTATAACACTAAATGTCCAAGTATGGCCATATTAACTGTATGACCTTGGATAAGCCACTTAATTCTGTTTGTCTCATTTCTTTAACTATAAAACAGAGAAAAAGATGGAAAATCACTCCAGTATCTTTGCCCAGAAAAACTCCAAATGGGGTCATGGAGAGTCGGACACTGAAACAATTGAACAACAGCAAAAGTGTTGAGCATATCAATTTTATTGCAAAGTTCTGTACTTTAAAAAGCTTCTATTTAATGGGGAGATTAAAATATGGACAAAATAACTATAAAACAACATAAGATATATACTACAATAAATACATTAGATTAAAATAAGTGCATGGAATTTTACCTCTATTTACTTCAAATGAAGAAATGTTTACTACAAGAGATAAATAAAATGGGAAAAAGAGATCTAAAATGGAAAATCTCTTGTGGCTAGGTAAATCAAAGAAAGCTTAATGGAGATACTTGCATCAGAACTAGAAAAAAGGGGAGAATTCTAATAGGCAGATAGAGAAGAATCATTGGCATGGGAAATGGTATAGAATAAAAGAATCTAAAGGAGCAAAAAAACCAAGATTAAATTAGGAAAAATAGTTATTTCATATAAATTAATAGTAGATTTAAAGTAGAGTAATGATTGATTGAAGGTATAGGACTTTGAGCAGGAGACTCATGAGTGTATTATATATATATATATATATATATATATATATATATATATATTAGGTATTATGCATAGGATTGGTTGAGTGAAACAAATCAATACTTGACAAAACCATATATCCTGATACCTTTGTAAGGTGAGAATAATTTTATCAATATTATCACTGCATTAATGAGAAGTATATCTTGATATGAAAAAGACCTAAACAAATCTCTATTGCATCAAGTTAAAGGTTTCAGCCTGTGTATGAAAAGTCCATGTGCAACTTAGAAGTCCTTGAAATCTATTGGATAAAATGTGATGATATTTAACAAGAAGCATATTTGTATTGACTGAGGAGATTCAGTCATGCTTCTGTGTTTTTTTGAACAAAATCAGAAGTCAGTTTGGAACTTAGGAAATGAACACCTGAAAGTAGAGAGGAGAGAAAATGACTCTAACCAAATGATTTGCACAGTTTGATTGACCTTTGGACATAGTTCCAAATTATTCTCCCGTTGGATCAGTTCACAATTCTATCAACAGTGTATTAATGTCCCAATTTTCCCACATTCCCTCAATATTTATTACTTTTTCTTTTTGTCATATTGACAATCTGATAGATGTAAGGTAGTATCTCAGAGTTGTTTTAATTTACATTTCTCTAATGAAAAGTGGTTTAGAGCACTTTTTCATATGTCTATAGATAGCTTTGATTTCTTCATCTGAAAATTGCTTGTTCATATCCTTTGACCAGTGGCTTGTATTTTAATAAATTTGACTATATATATATATATATATATATATATATATATTTGAAAAATAAGGTCTTTTTCAGAGATGCTTGCTGTAAATATTATTTCCTAGCTTTCTGGTTTCCTTATCTTCATTATGTTGGTTTTGTTTGTATAAGAACTTTTTAATTTAATATAATCAAAATGATTTATTTTGCATTTCATTGCTCTCTATCTCTTTTCTCCCTTTCCCACAGATCTAATTATTCCTTGCTCTTCTAATTTGCTTATAATGTCACCCTTTATGTCTAAATTATTCATCCATTTTCACCTTATCTTGATATATAGTGTGAAGTGTTGGTCTATAACTAATTTGTGTCTTATTGCTTTCCAATTTTCCCAGAAGTTTTGTCAGATAGTGAATCCTTATCCCAAAAGCTGGGGTCTTTGGGTTTATTAAAGACTGAAATGATTATGGTTATTGATTACTGTGTCTTGTATAGCAAGTCTATTTCATTAATACACAGGTTGTTTTTTTTTTTTTAGCTAGTACCAGATAGTTTTGATTATTGCTCCTTTATAATATAGTTTGAAATTTGGTATTATTAGGCAACCTTTCTTTGTAATTTTTTTCCATTAGTTTCCTTGATATTCTTGACCTGTTGTTATTACAGATGAATTTTATTTTGATTTTTTTCTAAGTCTATAATTTTTTTCCCATAATTTTATTGGTATGGAACTGAATAAATAAATTAGTTTAGTCAGGATTGTGATTTTTATTATATTGGTTTGGCCTATCCATGAGCAACTGATATTTTTACAGTTGTTTAGATTTGACTTTATTTGTGTGGAAAGTGTTTTTTAATTGTGTTTCTATAGTTCCTGGGTTTGTCTTGATAGGTAAACTTCTAAGTCTTTTATATTATATACAATTGTTTTAAATGGAATTTCTCTTTCTATCTCTTGCTGCTGGACTTTGTGGGTCATATAAAGAAATGTTGATGATTTATATTGGTTTATTTTATATGCTGCGTTTATGTTAAAGTTGTTAATTATTTCAAGTAATTTTTTATTTGATTCTCTATGGTTCTTTAGATCCATCATATTATCTGCAAATAGTGATAGTTTTGTTTCTTCATTTCCTATTCTAATCCCTTCAATTTTTTTTCTTTTCTTATTACCAAAGGTAACATTTCTAGTATTATACTGAATAATAATGGCAATAGTTGCATTCCTTTTTTTACCCCTGATCTTATTGGGAAAATTTCTAGCTTATCTCTGTTATATATAATGCTACCTGATGGTTTTTACAATTATTGTTTATCATTTTAAGGATTGCTCTCTTTATTCCTATTTTTTCTAATTATTATTATTATTATTGGCAAGGCAATTGGGGTTAAATGACTTGCCTAGGGTCATACAGCTAGAAAGTTTTAAGTGTCTGAGGCTTAATTTAAACTGAAGTCTTTCTGATCCAGGGCCAGTGTTCTATGCACTGTGTCATCTAGCAGGCTCTTCTTTAGTATTTTTAATAAAGTTGGGTCTTATGCTTTATTGAATGCTTGAGTGTTTTTTTTTAAGCATTTATTGAGATAATTATATGATTTCTGTTAGTTATGTTATTGGTGTGGTCAATTATGTTGGTGGTTTTCCTAATATTGATCCAACTGCTATAAATGTCACTTAATCATAGTGTGTAATCCTTGTGACATATTGGTGTAATAAACTTGCTAGCATTTTGTTTAGATTTTTTTTGCATCAATATTCATTAGGGAAATTGCTATATAATTTTCTTTCTTTGTTTTAGCTCTTCCAGTTTTAGGCATCAGCACCATATTTCTGTCATAAAAGGAGTTTGGCAGCACTCTTTCTTTGCCTATTTTTTCCCCAAATAGTTTATATAGAATTGGAATTAATTGTTCTTTGAATGTTTGGTAGAAATCACTCATGAATCCATCTGATCTTGAGGATTTTTTTCTTAGGGAATTCATTAATGGCTTGTTGAATTTCTTTTTCCAAGATGGGTGTATTTAGGCTTTCTATTTTCTGATCTGTTAGTCTAGATAATTTACATTTTCATAAGTATTCTTCAATTCTGCTCAGATTGTTAGATTTATTGGCATATAATAGGACAAAGTATTTCCTAATGATTGCTTCAATTTCTTCTTTGTTAGTGGTGAAAGCACCACCACCACCATTTCATTTTTAATACTGGATATTTGGTTTACCTCTTTCTTTTTTAAATCAAATTAACCAATGACTTATCTATCTTATTGAGTTTTTCATAAAACAAGCTCCTAGATTCATTTATTAGCTCAATAGTTTGTTTTTTAACTTTCAGTCTTATTAATCTCACTTTTGATTTTCAGAATTTCTAATTTGGTGTTTAATTGAGACTTTTTGATTTTCTCTTTTTGAAGCTTTTAAAAAATTGTATGACCAATGGCTTGTTCCTTTTCCATTTTGTTGAAGTAAAAATTTAGAGAAATAAATTTTTCCCTAAATATTATTTTGCCGCATTTTGTCTTCATCCCATAAATTCTGGTATGTTGTCTTATTACTGTCATTTTGTTTAGTGAAATTATTGATGGTTTCTATGTTTTGTTCTTGGATTTTCCCTTATTCTTTAGGATTAGATTTTTTTAGTTTCCAATTAATTTTTAGTATATCTTTCCACTGACCTTTGTTAAATGTGATTTTTGTTGCACTTATTGCATTATGATTTGAAGAATACATTTAATATTTCTGTCTTTTAACATTTAATTTTGAGGTTTCTATGGCTTATATGATTAATTTTTGTGAAGCTGCCATTTCTGCTGAAAAAAATTTTTCTGTTACCATTCAATTTTCTCCAAAGGTCTATCATATCTAACTTTTCTATTTTTCTATTTACCTCCTTAATTTCTTTTTTGTCTGATATCAGAATTGGTTGCCCCCCCCCTTTTTTTTACTTTAGTTAAAGCATATTAGATTCTGCTTCAACTCCTTACCTTTATTTTGTGTGTCTCTCTCTGTTTCAAGTGTGTTTCTTGTAAACACAATATTGTAAGATTTGTTATCTGCTTCTATTTTATGGGAGAGTTAATTCCATTCACATTCACAGCAATAATTACTATCTGTGTATTTCCCTCCATCCTATTCTTCCTCCTATTTGTTCTCCTTTTGCCCTTTTCCTCCTCACCAGTGTTTTACTACCCTGATCTGCCCTCACTCTTGTCAGTCCCCTTTCAACCCCTTTACTTAATCTCCTCTTCTCCCCTTTCCTTTTTGGGTAAGGGAGAGTTCTATATTTGATTGATTGTGTATATTATTTCCTCTTAAAGCTAATACTGATAAGAGTAAGATTCAAGCAATGCTCATCACACACCCTTTTATTTTCCTCTCCATTGAAATAGGTCTTTCTTTTTCTTGAAATAATTTAAATCATTCTATATCTTTCTTCTTTCTGCACTTAGTATATATATGCCTCTTTCTGATTTTTTATTTATTTATTTTCTTGGTCAAATTCCCCTTCGCATTTTCTGTTTAAGTAAATTCCTTCTAGTTGCACTATTAGTGATATAATTTTTAAGAATTACAAATATCATCTTCCCAAGTACAAATGTAAGTAGTTTAGTTCTATTAAATCTCTTATGCTCTCTTTTCCCTTTTTTACCTGTTTATGTTTCTCTGGGGTTTTGATATTAGAAGTCAAATTTTTGGTTTGCTTCTGGTCTCCTTATGAAAACTTGAAATCCTTCTATTTCACTGAATGACTTATTTTTTTTCAGCCCTTGATATATTATGCTGTATTTTACAGGGTATATGATTCGTGGTCCTGGCTTTTTTGCCTTCTGCAATATCATGTTTCATGATTTCTGATTCTTTAATATTGCAGCTGCCAAATACTGTATAATTTTGATTGTGATTCCCCGATACTTGAATTGCTTCTTTCTGACCAATTATAGTATTTTTTATTTGACCTAGCAACTCTTAAATTTGACTAGAGTTTTTGAAATTTTCACCTGGGGATCTCTTTCCTGAGGAAATTAGTGGGTTCTTTCAAAGCTTATTTTGTACTCTGGTTCCAAGATATCAGGATGGTTTTCCTTGATAATTTCTTGAAAGATTCTGTCTAGCTCCTCCTTTTGATTATGGCTTTTAAGTAGTTCAATGATTCTTATATTGTCTTTCCTGGATCTATTTTTCAGGTCAGTTGTTTTTCCCATGAAGTATTTTATATATTTTTTCATTCTTTTGAATTTATTTGATTGATTTTTGTTGTCTCATAAAGTCATTAGTTTCTACTTGTCCAATTCTAATTTTGAAGGTGTTGTTTTCCTCAATTAGGTTTTGTAATTTCTTTTCCATTTAGCCATTTGTACTCTTTAAGGAATTGTTTTATTTTCTTTATTTATTTATATGTCCTTTTCCATTTGACCAATTCTACTTTTTAAGCAGTTTTCCAAACTGTTGATTCTTTTCCCATTATTCTCTTATATCACTTTCATTTCTTTTCCCAATTTTTCTCCTACCTCAATTATAATTTTAAATTCCTTTTTGAGCTTTTCCATGAGTTCTTTTTGAGCTTGAGACCATTTCCTACTTTAATTTGGAATTTTGGCCATAGGTTTTTTGACATTGTCATGCTCTATGAAGTTTGCCACTTAGTCTTCCCTATCACCATAATAACTTTCTATGGTCAGATTCTTTTTTTGTGGTTTTTTATTAATTTGTTGTTGTCATTGTTTTTCCTTTCTTTTAAATGTGAGCTCTGTTCCAAGAGTAGAAGGTGTAGTTCAGGGGTCCTCAAACTACAGCCCGTGGGCCAGATGTGGCAGCTGAGGACGATTATCCCCCTCACCCAGGGCTATGAAGTTTCTTTATTTAAAGGCCCACAAAACAAAGTTTTTGTTTTTACTATAGTCCAGCCCTCCAACAGTCTGAGGGACAGTGAATTGGCCCCCTATTTAAAAAATTTGAGGACCCCTGGTGTAGTGTCTCAGGCTTCTTGTGCCAATGGCTACAGGCCCTGGCTGCTTACCTGGTATTGCACTGCAAGGCACATCTCCTGTATTGAGGGGAATAGCTGGTGCTGGAACCCACAGGGGTCTGGGAGCTTACCTGGTTCTGAATTGAAGTCTAAGGGGTGGTGACTTTTGTGTGCTGAGGCCCAGTGGGATGTTTCTTCATTTCCCCAGAGCTACACTGAAGCATGTGGAGCTCCTCTGCTGGAGGTGTACTTGCACATCCCAGGCCTATACGTAAGCACATGATGCTTCCTAAAGCTAGAGTCTGCCAGCTTCCCTAGCTATGTCAAGGCATGCTGGGGGGTCCTGATGTAACATTTGCCCTTTCCACTATACTGGAGCTCAGAATCTCCTCCTGGTTTGCTGCTGTGAGGCTTGCTGCTGGTTCTCTGGAAAGTTCCCTATCCTAGACTGCACTAGAGGTACACTACTCCCCAGATCCCAAGTGAGATGGACCCCTCATACTGATCCTCCAAGTTCCTAGACTAACAGATCCTGTCTCCTTATTTGTCCCATGCTCTAGAACCTGTCTTGTGACATTATTTTATGGTTACCCAGAGGCAAACATAAGAGAGTTACAATAATTTACTACTTACTCTGCCATCTTGCTCCTCCATTTGGGGTTTTCTTGGCAAAGATAGTGGAGTAGTTTGCCATTTTCTTCTACAGACCATTTTACAGATGAGAAAACTGAGGGAAACAAATATAAGAGACTTGCTAAGGTCACACAACTACTAAATGTCTGGCTCCAAGGCCACTGCTCTATGCACAGTACCACCTACATTTTTTTTTTTTTTTTTAAGTTTTGTGATCTTGTTTCTTCATCTGTAAACTAGGGATGATAAATGTAATAACTACCTCATATGGCTACTATGACGCTCAAATATAAAATGCCTTACAGATGTTTAAGTACTATATCAAAGTTCACTGTTGCCAGTGGTGAAGAGAAAGATTGGATAAAAATTTGCAGCAGATTCAACAATTTTTTTTTTTAATATAAGAAAACTAAGTGAAAGCAAAAGGGGAAGAATCAGCAGAGATCAGGTTAAGCTTGTATTATATTTGATAGATAAAAGGGAAGTTAAGACAGAAATAGTAGTGAGGAGAAATTGAAGATGAAACAAATAGAATAAGCAGTAGGGTAAGGGCTTCCTGGAAAAAAGAAAAGGGAAGGAAGCCAGGTTATAGAAGAAAGACTGGCAGCAAGATGGCTCAGTGGATAGAGTCTTGGACCTTGATTCAGGAAGACCTGAGATCATCATATCCAGTGTCAAGACACCTACTGACACATACCCAGTCAAGTTACTTAACCTTTGTCTGCCTCAGTTTTCTCAATTATAATATAGAGATAATAGCACCAGTTTCTTAGAGCTGTTCCAAGGATCAAATGAGATAATATTTGTTAAGTGTTCAGTTCAATCCCTGGCACTACTTAATACATACTTATTCCCATTTCTTCCTTTTTTTCCTCTGAGGAAGAATAGGGGAAAAGGAGAAAAGAGAGAAAAAAACAAGGGAGGTATTGATATGTGGAAGAAGAGAGATGAGGGATATCATTACAGATAACATTAAACTTTTAAAAGTAGACAATCATAAAAGAGAGAAGGAAATGGAAATAGATTTGAGTCATGGAAGAGAGAGGAGATGGTTTGTAATAGTAATTGTGAAAAATGTGATCTGGAAATTCTCTAGGTTCTAGGAGACAGAAATTTCTAACATTTTTGCTTTGCTACCATGACAACTCATCTACCCCATCTTCTTTGCTGCCATCTAGTTCTAGCTCCAGCTTTAGCTTCAGTCCTACAAATCACTTGTCATTGGATATTTTTCCTGCTACCCTATGGCCTAAAAATAGCCTGAGCTCAGAATAAAAATCAAGAATGTTTGTACTTCAGCTCTGTCTGGGTAAAGATAATCAGAAGTTACAAGATAATTATTAAAGACATAACTGGGACATTCTCTTCATATAACTAGAAGAATGGAAAGAGTATTCAAAAAGGAAGAAAAGCTGTGAAGACAAAAGTGGGCAGCTATTAAATACATTTTGTAACAGGAACAAAATTTGAATTTCCCATATCTGGGCAATCTGTTCCTCACTGTTTCCATCTTCATCTCCTTCCCTCTCCATATGAATGAATGGTTAGAATATCCTGAAGCTATTCTATTTTTTCTCCTATCTTATTTTATTCCTCTTCCTCTCCCCACTACCCTCTATTTCTCCCACATAATTATAGAACTTTCAGCTAAAATATGAAATCAGATCCAATAATTTTTATTTTACTTTTTATTCCTTATTTTTCTTTATTGATTAGTTCCTTCCTTGCTGCCTAAAGATATAGATCTTCTTGATACTTAAAAAAAAATCTTCACTTGACCTTATCACTTCCTCAAATTATCTCCTTAGAATATTCCTGCATAATTCTTTATTTTCTAGCAAAACTTCTGTTTTCTTCATTTCTTTCTATTTCATTTTTTATTTAACCCTTGTAATCTGGTTCCCAGTTCTACCAGCAAATTAAAATGTCTCTGTATAATGTCACTAATGAGTTTTAGTTGCTCAATGCCAGAAGTGGCTGGTTGTGCAGTGGGTAAACTGTTGGGGCTAGAATCAGAAAGATCTGAATTCAAATCCAATCTCTATTATTCACTAGCTGGGTGACCCTGGGCTGGTCAATTAATCTCTGTCTGACTCAGTTTTCTCATTTGTAAAATGGGGCTAATAACAGCATCTACCTTGCAGATTGCTATGAGCAACAAGTGAAATAATATTTGTACAAACAAACCAAAACAAAACAAGTATCTAGTATATGTTTGTGCTTAATAAATGTTTATTCCATTCTCTTCAATACAATGAGTTTTTCTCAGTCATTATTCTTTTTATCTCCTCTGTAGCTTTATCAGTGGTCGCTGCTGGATACTCTCTCTTCCCTTGACTTAAATTACACTGCACTCGACTGCTTTTTCCTATATGAATGATAATTCCTTTTCAGTTTTCTTTGCTGGATCATCAACCATGTCAAACCTACATATAGGCATGTGCACTACTGCTTTGTCCTGGGTCTTCACATCTTTTTTTCTCTATGTTCTCTCAATTCTCTTATTTGATTTCTCTGTACATAATCCCAGATGTACATATCTTTGCTTCCTGAGTTCCAATCCCATATTACCAATCCCATAGCTACCGTCTGGATATTTCCATCTAGATTTCTTTGATTAATTCAAACAGAATTCATTAACTTTCTCTCCAAATTCAGTCACCTTCTTGACTTCCCTATTTTTGTTAAGTGCAATATTATTCTCTCATTCACCCAGATTAATAACTTCTGAATGATCTTTGCTCACTTTCCCTAACCTGTTTCTCCATACAATTAATTGTCCAGTTATGTCAACTTTACTTCCATGGCATCTCTCATATCCATCTTCTTGCAATCAAAGACTCAACAATATAGTTAGTTCAGGACTTCAACACTTTTGCCTGTACTATTGCAATCACCTACTATTTAATTTTCCTGAACACAATTTCTTTTTCTTTCCAGCCTATAGAGTTGGTAAATTAATATTCTAAAACACAGGATTAAGTTGCTTTCCTGCTCAAGAAGTATAAATGGTTCTCTTTTGCCTCTAGGATCAAATACAAACTCATGTTTGGTATTTAAAGCCTTTCAAAATTAAGGGCTTAACTTTTCCAGGCCTATAATACATTACTCCCTTTCAAACATTCTACACTCAGCCAAACTAGCCTATATATTGTTCCTGGTATACAACACTCTTATCTCCTGCCTCCATGCCTTTGCATAGTCTGAAGCCCATGACTAAAAGGTTCTGCCTCTGACCTCTCTCCGTCTTCCAATTTTAAGCTTCATTCAAGGCTTAGCTCAAGTGCCAACTGGCTAAAAGAAGCTTTTCCTCATTATTCTCTGCTTTTTCCCCCCAACTTGAAGTCACTTTGGATCAATTTGCTATTTACTTATGAACCCATTTTGTTTCCTCCAATAGAATATTATCTGAAATTCATTGAACGTATGATCATTTGCATTTGGTGGAATCAGGGAAGACTTTACAGAAAGGGTTTAATTTGAGCAGTGATATATTAGCAACTCAAAAGACAGAGACAGAAGGATGGCATTTGATACATAGAGAATGGTATTAACAAAAACATGGAGATGAGCATGTGTAGAATACAGATGGGGCAGAAAGTCACTAGTAGTTGAGGACTGGGACACTTTCTGAAGAAGGTGGGATTTGAGTTGATTCTAAGGAAAGGAAAGGAAAGGAAGAAGTAGAGGTGAGGAGGAAGATCAGTCTAAGTATGGCAAACAGCTATTAAAAAGCAGAAGGCTGGTAGATGTGTATGTGTATGGAACAGTGAGAAGGACAATGTTGCAGGACCACAGAATATGTACAAGAGATTATAAGAAACACAAGAAAGTATAAGAAGACTGGAAAGCTAGGAAGACACAAGGTTATGAAGGGCTTTATAAGTCAAAGGATTTTATATTGGATTATGAAGCCAATAGGCAGCCTTTGGTGTTTATTGATAAAGGAGAGAGAGAACATTGTGGAATCTGTACTTTAGGAACATCACTTTGGTGATTGAATGGAGGATGAATTGGAGTAGGGAAAGACTTGAAGCAGAGAGAAGGTTATTGCAAAAGTCCAGATCTGAGATGATGAAAACCTTGTACCTGCAGGGTGGCAATTGTGTAAATGGAGAGAAAGGGATGTAAACTAGGAATATTTTGAAGATTTGGCAATAAATTGGAGGGTGTTGATGGCCCCAATCCTAATAAGGAACTCAGAAGAGGGGAAGATTTTTAGGGAAAGATACAAGTTATATTTTGGACATATTATCTTTCTTTTTTTTTCCTTCTTTTTTAATTGTAACTTTTTATTGACAGAATATATGCCTGGGTAATTTTTTTTTTTTTACAATATTATCCCTTGCACTCACTTCTGTTCCAATTTTTCCCTTCCCTCTCTCCACCCCCTCTCCCAGATGGCAAGCGGTCCTATACATGTTAAATATGTCACAGTATTTCCTAGATACAATATATGTGTGCAGAACCGAACAGTTCTCTTGTTGCACAGGAAGAATTGGATTCAGAAGGTAAAAATAATCTGGGAAGAAAAACAAAAATGCAAACAGTTTACACTCATTTCCCAGTGTTCTTTCTTTGGGCATAGCTGCTTCTGTCCATCATTGATCAACTGAAACTGAATTGGATCTTCTCTTTGTCGAAGAAATCCACTTCCATCAGAATACATCCTCATACAGTATTGTTGTTGAAGTATATAATGATCTCCTGGTTCTGCTCATTTCACTCAGCATCAGTGAATGTAAGTCTCTCCAAGCCTCTCTGTATTCATCCTGCTGGTCATTTCTTACAGAACAATAATATTCCATAACATTCATATACCACAATTTTCCCAACCATTCTCCAATTGATGGGCATCCATTCATTTTCCAGTTTCTGGCCACTACAAACAGGGCTGCCACAAATATTTTGGCACATACAGGTCCCTTTTCCTTCTTTAAGATCTCTTTGGGATATAAGCCCAGTAGTAATACTGCTGGATCAAAGGGTATGCACAGTTTGATAACTTTTTGGGCATAATTCCAGAATGCTCTCCAGAATGGTTGGATTTGTTCACAACTCCACCAACAATGCATCAGTGTCCCAGTTTTCCCCGCATCCCCTCCAACATTCATCATTATCTTTTCCTGTCATCTTAGCCAATCTGAGAGCTGTGTAGTGGTATCTCAGAGTTGTCTTAATTTGCATTTCTCTGATCAATAGTGATTTGGAACACTTTCATATGAGTGGTAATAGTTTCAATTTCATCATCTGAAAATTGTCTGTTCATATCCTTTGACCATTTATCAATTGGAGAATGGTTTGATTTCTTATAAATTAGAGTCAATTCTCTATATATTTTGGAAATGAGGCCTTTATCAGAACCTTTAACTGTAAAAATATTTTTCCAGTTTGTTGCTTCCCTTCTAATTTTGTTTGCATTAGTTTTGTTTGTACAAAGGCTTTTTAATTTGATGTAATCAAAATTTTCTATTTTGTGATCAATGATTGTGATGATCACATATTTTAAAATCAGCCGAAGTCAGGAATTCAGGTTAAGGGAAAATCTTCAATCTTTATTCTCAGTAGAGGTGAAGAAGGATTGGAGGTGAAAGGGGAATCAGAGGTGAAGAAGGGTTCACGATCTTAATGTGTGCAGCTGAGTAAAGAAGCCAGCCAGACCAGAAGCCAGCCAGCCTTCTTTTCCTGCCTCTCTTCCTGCCCCTCTGCCTCCACCCACCAAAATCATCATTTCCTATACAACACATCAGGACTTGCACAAAGAGTGGGCAGGGGCCATTCTTTCTCCAAGCATATATATTAATAGAGTATGGTCCAATTACTCTTTAGCCTCACGTACTTGGGAGCTCAGTGCATCAACTAGAGCTCCAGCCCATTACATCTCCTGCTTTCTTTTGTTTTAGGACACAGGTGGTCATGCCATCCCTGACTCTTCAGGGAGGTCAGAGCCCCCAAGGGAAGGTGATCACATCCTCTCTGACTTCTCAGGAAAGGAGGTGAAAGCACCGAAAAGGAGGTGATCACAGCCTCCCTGACATCTCAGGAAGGGAGATGAAAAGCACCAAAGGGAAATGGGGGTTGCTAGTGGGTTTCTGGGCTGAAGGGTCTTATTATGCACAAACCCATCAGCATGGGAGGTATTACACAAGCACATAGCAATATTGCAGAGCTATTAGGGATGACCCTCCCCTCAGTCAGTGCAGGCTTGATGTAGTGTAACAAATATGAATTGTACATGCAAGTAGCGGAATAGCAAATAATATAAATCAACATGGTGTTGGAAAAGATCATCAGAAGTCCTAGAAGGAGGGTATGTAAACAACAGTCACACATGCACCTTCTTCAGCAGCCAAGAGATAGTCCAAAACCAACCTATTGTCCATTGCTTCACATGTCAGGGAATCCAATGATCCCCCTGAGTTTTTGAAGTCCTGTAAAAGTCTTTTTATGTGTTAGGGAATCCAATGATTCCAGCAGATTTTGAAGTCCTGTAACAACAGTCTTATCATTTCTCAGAGAATCCAATGATTCCTGAGGGTTTTGAAATCCAACAATTTTCCATGTCCATGAGTCAAACGCCATAACTGCCATGCTCTTTCAATGGTGAGCACAATCAGCAACAGAACCACCCAATATTTCTTGGGTCTTCTCTTTCATTTCAAGGGTCTGCTCCATCTCTCTGCGATGGACAAGGTGAATACGACTCGTTGGCACCCATTTGATTCCTTCTCCACCTGTAGAGATACAAGCAAACCCTCTCCCCCAAGCAGTTAGCTTATCTGGTCCCTTCCATTCACAACTTTCTGGGTCTCTCCACATCACCTGGCGATTATCTAAAGATAGTGGAGCCACTCGCACTGGACACTGCCCTTCCAGTGGGTTATAAAACCTGTTTGCAGGAGCGAATGCATCTTTGTCAAAAATCAAGAAGTTAATAGTATAAAGGGCTAGATTTAGAAGTTCTCTAGGGTTACCTGTGGCAGCTTTCCTACAACTCGAGCTTCAGTCCATTACAAATGATGATCTCTAATTCTTCTTTGGTCACAAATTCCTTCCTCCTCCACAAGTCTGAGAGGTAAATTATCCTATGTTCCTCTAATTTATTTATGATCTCGTTCTTTATGCCTAAACGTGGACCCATTTTGATCTTATCTTGGTATATAGTGTTAAGTATCCATGCCTACATATTATATTTCTATTGTTTACAGGAGATTCAATTTGAAAGGCAGTTGGTGTTTAAGATGGGACTCAAGAAAGAGTTTAAGGATATATATATATATATATATATATATATATATATATCATCCACACAGAGATGCTGATGAAATTACGAAGACAGATAGCATAGAGCTGAAATTCTTTTTAATTTTATTATGAGCATCCTTGACATTCTGAAAAGGGCCTGTGAATTCCTTTTTTTGGAATGTTTTTTAAATGTGTAAAGTATATAGAATTGCAAAAGAAACCACTTATATTGAAATATAACTATTAAAATATTTGAAACACAAGTTCATAGACCTCAGATTAAGACTGATATAGAAAAAGAAGAGAAAAGGTTACAGGATAAACTCTTGGAGGATGAAGATCCAGTAAATAGCCCTTAAAAGAAAAGATCAGAAGAAAGAAGAATCTAGAGAGGAGCGACTATCCAGTAGAAGGGGATGATTAACAATGTCAAAGAACTCAGAGAGGTTAAAAAACATAATAACTGAAAAAAGGCTATTAGATATGGCAATTAAGAGATAATTTAAATACATAGAGAAAGAGCATAAGAAAACTGAGAAGCTATATAAATGATAGCTGTTATTATTATTTTATCATTAATAACAAAATACATTTTTAATAAAATAGAACATTAATAATCTTTGAAAGGATAATTTCAGTTGAATGATGAATTTGGAAGCCTAATTGCAGAAGATTTAGAAATGAATAAGAGAAAAGAAAATAGATATACTAATTATAGAAAACTTTCTCAAGGACTTTAGTCATGAAGTAGAGAAGAAAAATAGGATGACATTAGCAGGATTGGTCAAACCAAGTGAAGATGTTTTAGGGATAGAAAAGACATAGAGAGTTTTTGTACCAGTATATAAAGAGAGACTGAATTAGAGAGTAGTGATAAGGGGGAGGGAGGGGAAGAAGACTCAGAATGGAATTGGATCCAATGCCTCTGGAACCTAGAAAAGACCCAGAGGACAACCTTTTCATCTCTGGAATTCCTAGAACAAAATACCCTTACCTAACAATCACTCGTCTATATGTATTATCTTTCTCTGTTAAAATATAAGCTCCTTGAGGGCAGGGATGGTTTTCACTTCTGTATTTGAATCCTCTGGAATAAGCATGGTATTTATTTAAGGATTAATTTCTCTTATTTGGACCTGGCCTTTCTCTGATGGACTTGGCTGTCCTCAGCAATGAGATGAACCAAATCAGTTCCAATGGAGCAGTAATGAACTGAACCAGCTATGCCTAGCGAAAAAACTCTGGGAGATGACTAAGAACCATTACATTGAATTCCCAATCCCTATATTTTTGCCTGTCTGCATTTTGGATTTCCTTCACAGGCTAATTGTATAATATTTCAGAGTCTGATTTTTTTTGTACAGCAAAATAACTGTTTGGTCATGTATACTTATTGTGTATCTAATTTATATTTTAATATAAAAAAAAAGGATAAGCTTTCACCAACTATCCACTACATTTAAAAGTAATTACCTTTATTTGGTAAGAACACTTCTTTAAAGAATCAGTCTATCACAGCTCAGTGTGAATAGGTCTGTATACCTCCTTGGATAAATCAAAGCCATGGTTACCTCCTAAGGAACTGATTATTACTTGGTTCTCCATTTCCCCACGAAGGTGTATAAAAGGAAGGAACTATCTCAGAACCATAGAAGTTGAAGTATTCCTGCTATTCTAGGACAGCTCTGAGGAACAAAGGTAGATATGAGTTGGGCAGAGAGGGAAGAGATTGAGGAGGGTCATCAGCTTAATAGGAATCTTAACCTGGGTTGAGGAAAGACCCCAGAAAAGGTAGCAGCTTCCCTCCAATTTCTCAGTCTTATGCCTCTCTATCCACAGACACTATAATATAATCAGCTACTTCATTACCGATTTCTAGTAGAGTCAATTTTTACCTCAATCACAAAGAAACCAAGACTTACCTAGTAGAGATATTTAAAATTATATATAGAGTTCAACCTTTGGCTCAGAGAAATTGCAACTAGACATAATTATCTAAAATAAACCCCTAAAATTGAAAAAGAAGGAATTGCATGGAACTCAGAGACTATCATATAGCCCCCTTAACCTAAAACAAGCAGATAAAAGCTTTTCATTCATTTATTTTGCTTAACTATTTTTCTTGGGTAGAATGAGAGTTCTAGTGAATGGGAAGGGGAAAATCATTTTGAGAGTATTCCCAAGACTAAATCTGAGCAATTGAGCAAGGTAAAAGAAAGACATTTTTGTTTGAATACATCCATTAATACTAACATAAGGAAAGAATGTTGATCACTTTTCCTTGGTATTAGTTTCTTGGACACAGCACATATTGGTACCTGTTCCCATATCAATAGGATTAAGCTCTGGTTTTTTGGGAGTTGGGGAGGAGGAGAAATCATTTGGATTGAGTTATGACTTTGTAGATTTGAACATCCTTTGGATTAAATCATTAAATAGAAAAAGAACTTAGGAGGGAACTAAGACAGGGAGAGCTGGCCACTAATTGGTTCTTCTAAAAAGTTTAATATTTGCCCAAGAGGTTTTCTGCTATATTGTCCACTTCCACCTCTGATATATACAGGCTATGTAATCCTGGACAAATTACTTAACCTTTCTGGCAAGTCTTTAAGAAGATTAGTAGAAGAGAACCCAGTTTGCACTGATGGAGGGAAAGATTTATGGATCTTGTCCAAATATAAATACACACACACACACACACACACACACACATTTAGTATATATAAAGACCCAAAAGTTTTAGTGCATTTAAAAAACCTGGACCAAGATAGATAAATGTCTCATTTATAAATAATTTGTCTTAGTATATGTTTCCCATATAAGTACGTATTTTATTTAACACATACATACATACATGTCTTATTTAGAAATTACATATATCTTAATATATAAATTTTCTTTATAAGTATAGACACTTCTTTTTGCTCAAGGAAGATATATTTCATTTATCTTAATTAGCACAGTGGCCTGGGAGTCTGGAAGACCTAAATTCAAACCCTGTCACATATACTTACTATATGTGTGACTCTAGGTAAGTCGCGAAACTTTTTAAAGTCTCAGGTTCTTTATCTGTAAAATTTGGATAATGATACCATCTATTTCTCGGAGTTATTGAGGGGAATAACAATAGTTGTTGTTGCTCAGACCTGTTCAACTCTTTGGGATTCTATTTGGGATTTTCTTGGCAAAGACACTAGATAGTTTGCCATTTTCTTCTCTAGCTCATTTTACAGATGAGGAAACTGAGGAATAGGGTTAAGTAACTTGCTCAGAATCATATGACTGGTAAATATCTGACACCAGATTTGAACTCAGGAAGGTGAGTCTTCTCCACTCCATGCCTGGTATTCTATCCATTGTACTACCCAGCTGCCCAAGATAATATGTAGAAATTTCCTTTAAGCCTTAAAGTACTATACTAAGGCTAGCTAGTATTAGTTTCCAGAACCTTCATTAGTGTTTCTGAAATTCAGAATTCGGCTTCTTTTATCATTTTCATTTCCGTTGTTTTATTACTTGTGCATATTGTCCTTTTTGTTCTACTATGGATTGTTATTAATCATTTATTAACATTGTTTGAATATAACTTTAAGTGACTTGAGATTGTTTCAGTCCAAAATGTTGCCCTGACTTTAATAACTGTCCAGGAATGCCAGATATAACTACAAGGAATTTTGGGTTTTCTCAGGTCCTGGATCCATCCAAAGTGTTATTTAAAAAAAAAAAACAAAAAAACTCTTTTGTTATGTTTTAAATTCTGAACTCTTTCCCTCCTTCTCCACCTCTTCATCCTACACTGGAGAAAGCCACCATTTGAACTATATATATATATATATATATATATATATATATATACACATACATATTTTAAATATGGAAATGTATGCTCTGGAAGTGAATAACATTTTTCTTCATAGGTCCTTTATAGTTGATTTCAGTAATTTTAACACTTAGAATAACTTAGTAGTTCAAAGTTTTTCTTTGAACAATATTGCTAATACAAAATACAACATCTTCTTGGTTCTGCTCATTTTACTCCTCATTATTTTATTCAAGTCTTCCTAAGTTTTTCTAAATCAACCAGCATAGTATTATTCCATCACCATCATATACCACAACTTATGTAGCCATTCCCCAATTGATATTCAGTCATTTAATTTCCAATTCTTTGCCACCACAAATATTTTAGAACATATTGGTTCTTTTTTTTCCCCTTCTGATCACTTTGAGAAACAGAAGTAATAATGATATTGCTGGGTCAAAGAGTATATAAAGTTATATAACTTTGGGGCATAATTCCAGATTGTTCTATAAAATGATTAGATCAGTTCATAGCTCTACTAATAGTAACCTAATTTTTCCACATCCTCTCTATTTGTTATTTTCTGTTTCTATAATTTTAGTCAATTTGAAACATGAGATATCTTGTTTTAATTTGCATTTCTCTAATCAGTAGTGATTGAAAACATTTTTCCATTCAATTCATTTGACCATTTATCAATTGGGTAATAATTCATAATCTTATAAATGATTTTGACTTAACAAAACATTGGGCTGACTCTAATACAGTAAAATTCAATAGGAATAAATGTTAATGCTTAAACTTCAAGTTCAAAAATCTCTACTTCACAAGCATAAAATCAGGAAGATATGGTTAAAGAGCAACTGTTTTGAAAACTATTTGGGATTTAGTGGACTACAGCTCAATATGCGTTAGAGTGGAATATGCTATGAAACATACTTTTGATATATTGAGCTTCATTAAAAAGGACATAATTTTTAGGAATAAGTAGTTACAAAATTACAAAGTATAGTGCCAATATTCTCCATCCTTGTCATATGTCTTGGAGTCTGTATCTGTTCTAGGAATCACAATTTGAAAAGAACATTGATAAATTGATAAAGAGCATTCAAAGGAGCCCAACCAGAATAGCAAAAGGCTTAAAGTCCACATATATGAAGACTATTTGAAGGAACTGGTCATATTTAGGCAGCAGAAGGGAAAAAAAAAAACTAAAGAAGGACACTGATGTTTTTGCTTTCAGTATCATCAGTAGAGAAAGAGTAACTGGAAATTAGCTTAGACAACCTGAACAGGTTAAAAGATGAGACACTTGGGACTTAGTTTCTATTTCTCATTTAGAGATAGGTGCGTGTCATGGAGGTTACAGTGCTAAAGCTGAAGTTGGGGGAACTTGAATTCATATGTGGTAACTAGGTCATTCTTGTTCTTGTTGTTGTGTAGATGTAGTTTCAGTGATGTCTGACTCTTCGTGATCCTATTTCAGGTTTTCTCAGCAAAGATATTAGAGTGGTTTGCCATTTCCTTCTCCAACTTATTTACAGATGAAGAAACTAAGGTAAATAGAGTTAAGTAGCTTTGAACCTAGGTCTTCCTGATTTCAGGTCCAGTGCTCTATCAGTAGATAGAGTGCCCCCCAAATGCTGGATGTATATAAGGTGTAATTCCCTATTAGTTATTTTAATGGTCATTTCCAGAATAATGGCCAGTCTCCTTTACTGAGAAAATCTAAACAATACATTAATTTAATAGTATTGCTTTTTCTCCCCTGTCATTGTTATGATGCCATTCACCCCAAGCAATGGTCCTAATCCTTTCATACTTCTTTTTCTCCCCATGTAGCTTTAAGAAAAATTGTTGTTCTTAATTTCCTTTAGCAGTCTCAAGTTATTTTAGTTGAAGCATTTCTGATGCTATTTTTACTTGATCACGCCACTCACCATATCACACTATTGTCCTTTGGCCACATTGATCTCTTTAGACAAATTCCATTTCCACTCCTCTGTGGGATTGTTTCTCTGCAAGGGTGTGGGTGTGTGTGGATGTGTGTGCATACATGAACTTCAGTTATGGTGTTTTGCTCATGTAAGTTATATGCGTGTGAACAAAGATCTGTCTCCTTGGATCATGGAAAGGCAAGAATAGATCTTTAGCATCTTTTCTAATTCATTTCCAAAGGAGATGGAGGGGAAGTGGAAAATTTGGGGCCAGCGACCCACTATTCTGCTCTCTTCAGGAGAGTAGGTATTGGCTATAATTATAGCTATCTGCTTCCTTAAATATTGTTAATCTGGGGAAATACTTTTTAGACTCAAACTTCACTCCTGGTCATTATCTGTTAGTGGGATATAACCTATATTGCTACAAAACCAAGGCTTGATCCCTTCCCACAAGATGCCAATTCTACAATTGAACACACACAAGAAATAGTAAATAAACCTAATTCCAAACCCAAATGAATTCATTTATCTAAACAACTCTATTATTATTATCTACTCCAGGGAGTAGCTGGAGTTTATTGAGTAGAACAGTGATATGCTCTAACCTGTGCTTTAAGAATATCATTTTGGGGGCAGCTAGGTAGTGTAGTGAATGGAGAACCAGCCCTGAAGTCAGAAAGATCTGAATTCAAATTTGGACTCAGACACTTAACACTTCCTAGGCAAGTCACTTAACCCCAATTGCCACAACAACAAACACTTGAAATAGAAAGTTCAATCAGATGGTTATAGTAATAGTGCAGGTGAGAAATGATGGGGGCTTAAACTAATTTAAATAGTGGTCATATGAATGGAGAGAAGAGATAGATGTGATTAGTGTTGGAAAATCAGAATGAACAATACTTGTCATAGATACAGAGGGTAGGATTAAGAGAGATTGAAGCATGAAGGATGACTCCAATATTATTAATCTGAATAATCTGAAAGATGGTATTAAATATGATAGAAATAGGGAAGTTTTGAAGGGGGATAGATTTAGGGGAAGAGGTCATAAAATTATTAACAATTGGTTTAATCTTTCTTTTTACAGATGATGAAAGTGAGGGCTGGAGAGGCTCTGTTTTGGACATAGTGATATTGAGATGCAAAAGTCATACATCCTAAGGCCTCTTAACTTTTTTTCCTTCTTTTAGGGAGAATATTATTTCAATGTATCAAAAAAAATCAGTAATGTTACCAAACTGAGTTTTAGACTGGGCCAAGAATTTTATTCCCGAAATTTAACATTATAATTGAAAGGAGGATAAATGATTTTTAACATTGATTATATAAATTTTCTGTTCTACAAGAGCTAACTTCAGTTTTGACATGACTATCTTTATATAAGGATGTTTTCTAGGAAAGTAGGTCACAGTAGGAAAGCAGATTTAAAGACTGTATAGAAGTTTTTTTTTAAAAGCTTCTCTTATTCACTGTTATTCTTTTCCTCTATTTTTTTTCTTTTCTCTTCAATATTCCTCACTTGCTTCTATTTTATGTCTACTTCTTCTGATCATGGGATCTCATATGAATAACACCAATATTATTAAATTGGTGGCTATTGGTTATATTATAGATTATATTAAATGTCTCTTACCCACAGATGCCATTTCTCCTCACTCCTTTCCCCCTCCTACTTTCATTTATATACACAATTCCATATTGCTTGGATGGATAAAATCCATCACTTCATGACCAATATTATCTTGGTAATTCAATACGATTACAAATAGTGGAGCATCACAATTTCATAGAATCACAAAATCATAGAATTTTAGAGTTGTAAGGTTCCACAGTGGTCATTTAATCCAAATTATAGCCAAAAGAAATATTTCTGCTTGAAAGGAAATCTTTTTGTGTAGATTTCCAATACATTAAAGAAAAAAATGAGAAGACACATTTATTAAATACTATGCTAACTGCTTATAATACAAATAGAAATAAATATAAGACAGTCTCTTAAGGGGTTAACATTCTAATAGGGAAGACAACAATATCTAGGAGATTTTAGCTTCAAGTCAAATGTAAATGTCCAATGGTTTTAAGGGAATACTGGTAAAATATTTGTAAGACATCTTCCTTAATATAATTTCCATTAATAGGAACATATCTATTTCTGAAAAAAGATGTATTCCTTTCTGTTTCCAATCAATTCTCTCCAGATATCTATCATACTTAGGTTATCTAAAATTCTATTCACTTCCTTAACTTCTTTTTTATTTATATTTTGGCTAGATTTATCTAGTTCTGAGGAAAATTAAAGTTTTTCAGTATTATAATACTACTATATATCTTTACTTGTAATTCATTTAACTTTTCTTTTAAAAATTTAGATGCTAAAGTATTTGGTCAACATATGTTCAGTATTGATATTGCTTCATTTTCTATGGTACTTTTTCTCAAAATGTAGTTACTGATTATCTGTTTTAATTAAATCTATTTTAGCCATAACTTTGTCTGAGATAATTGCTACCCTTGTCTTTTCTGCCTCAGCTGAAGTAAAATGGCTTCTATTCTAAACCTCCATTTTAACTCTCATGCTTATTTCTATTTCTTGTAAACAACTTATTGTTGGATTCTAATTTTTAATCTATTCTGCTGTTTCTATTTTATGTATGAGTTTCAATCTCACTATTCCCATTCAAAGTAATAATTACTATTTGTGAATTTCCTTCCATCTTACTTTTACTCACTATTTTCCTTCTCAGCTTCTTTTTTACCCTATCTCCATTACTTTATCTTCTCTCCTTATCATTTTATTCCTTGTTTTATCCGCCCCAGCAAGAGTGCTTCCCTTATCTTATCCTTTCTCTCCTAAATCTTGATCTATAACTTTCTAAAAGTTTCTCCCTCACTCTGTCCCTCAGTTCTCTCACTTCTGAGAGTCTAAATCCAGATTTCTATATCCCTCCAATATTTCTGATTTTGATCCATTTGACAGTGTCAAAAACTGTTACGATAAGAATTTTCATTTCCATAGTTTTCAACAGCCATGATTGATGAGAAGGTAGGAGTTGTAACACCTGCAAAAACATTTGATAGATTGCTTCTTTACAGGGATTATTCCCCTGGATGATGTCTACACAGTCTAGATTGGTAGTCTGGTCTTCCATGGGGATGATGGTCTGGAGGGGGGTGCTGTCAATTCCTGGAATTCTTGTGTTTTCTTGACTATAGCTGGCAGTTGGATGCTGGTATTGGTTCTTATTAATGGAAATACTAGATAGCATTTTTGCAATACTTTGTTTGCAAAGTGTTTTATCTTCTTATTTAATTCACAGAACAACCCTGGAAAATATGTTCTGTTAATTACAGATGAGGAAACTGAGGTGGTAGTGACTTGCTCTGTTATGCCAAAGTTCCCTTTAAATTGGGTGACCAGTTCCTCCAATTGTCCTATTTCGTAATTCTGCCTTAGGTTATAACGGTCCCTTCTTAATGTTTGATATAAAGGTTTTATAGACATTCCTTAATGTTTGACAAGATAAAGGTTTATCCATTTCAGATGTCATTAGAATATCAGTAATGTCATTGTTCTTGTTATTCCATAAAAGACTTGCTGTCCCGATGGGGCTAGACCCTGGGATCAACATGGATGCATTGGTCCCAGTATTTCTCTCCATTTAATAAGTTATTGAATTGGTCTCTAATTTCTGTCTTGCTCAGTTTCTTCGGCATTACATTTGGAGGCCCCCCAGTGAGATAATTAGAATATGAGCAGGATTAGAGATGAGACTTTGGGCGAGCTGGCTGCGAATCTGAATTCTTGGCCTGGAGAGGTTGGGCCCTTCTGGATTTTTTTCCAGAGCCTCTGGGAAAGAGAGCAGTTTCCAGCCACAATACCCTGATGGTAGACAACCCCATTTTGGTCACAGGAGAGTAAGTTTGTCTGGGTACCTTTTGGGGTACCATGTGGTTATGTCTTAAGACTTGTTTTGTTTGTTTGATTTGGATGATTAGTGAATAACCGGACTAACCAGACACGGTTGCACGGTTGTATGGTTGTCACTTTTGGGGTGCCCTTGGGGTACCGGTTGGTTTGGTTGATTAGTGAATAACCAGATGCGGTTGTCACTTGGGGTGCCCTTTTTGGGGGTGCCATTTGCTTAGTTGATGAGTGGCCTACTGGATGCAGGGGTCACTACTGGAGTGTGAAATACGGAATTTTGAACAAGGTAAAAGACTTTTTCTTTCCTTATCTTGTGGTAGACGCTGCAGGCATCAAGACTGCAGTCATTGTTTGGAGCTCTTGGGAGCTCTGGCACAATTCTTTAGGAATTGCTGCGGCTCTATTTCTAAAAAGAGATACAAGGGAGGCTGTTCAAGTCACTTGTGTGTGAACCATATTTGATTTCTTGTCTTCCTGATTTCAGATTGAGCCTGTTCTCTATTTAGCCACCTAGTTGCCTGGTTATGGTGAAGATGTTAAGTCCCTTCTCCACTAAAGTAACTCCTCTTGATGATGGCTGTAAAAACTAGACTGGAAGCAGGTTGATAATCTAGGAGGCATTGTCATTCCCAGGACTCTTGGGTTCTGATTTATAGGATGTCTCCTATGGGATCTGGGGGGAGATGGTGCTGTGTGGGTCAAAAATGGTGAGGGATTACCATTTTAATAAAAAAAAAAAAAAGCTGGAGAGATCTCTAGAAGCAAAGCAAAGTTTATTCCACCCATTAAGCAGACAATGGAAGGGAGGAAGCACCGTAGGGGGCAGGGTCAACACTTTTAATCCCTAACGCAAATACCCCCTCCCACCACTGATCCTCATCCTTATTGGCTGAGGATCTTACATTCTAAACGAGGGAACTACCCAAGAAATTGAACTTGACCAATAAGTACATAATTGCCCATATTTGACCAAAACAGAAAGACACTGATGTCATAGGAGGATAACAAGTAGACTTTAAGTATGCCCTTAGGGGATAGCAGGGAGGGGACTTAGGTATGCCCTTGACTCAATGCTTAAAGTCCTTCAGGCTTACTCAAACTTTGAAATAGATGAAGCCTTACTCGATTTTCACAGCTATCTTGAAAGATCTCTCCTCATCTCTTTCAGTACTAGAGGTGGGGTTTGATCTTCCTATCACATGCCACCTACAATTTCTCCTTCAGGATGCTTTTCTATCAATCAATTAATGAACAAACATTTATTAAGTACCTACTGTGTTCCAGTTACTGGATGCTAAGGATATAATTCTAATTTTTTTCAACTTTAATCATATAGGACAATTTTTCTAACTTTAATATTAAATTCGCCTCTTTAGTACTTCTTTCCTTCCTCTTGATTCTGTCCTCTGAAACAAAAAAACAAAAACAAAAAAACCCAAGTTCAATCCCTCTTAAACAAGACAGCTTTCTGACAATTAAAAGAGCTTCCAGGTAAGCTTCCTGGAGTAGTAGCTATGGACCTTTCAAAGTGTAGCTAAAGAACACTACAATCCAGTCCAGTCAGCTTTCCAGTTAGCAGCAGAATTTTGCTTTCTCCAACCAGCTCTCAGCAATTACTGAGCTCTTTTCCAATGAATTTAATGGCATTTATACAGCCTGTGTGGTTCCAGCTGGCTCTAGGAACAACTTTTGTCTTCAGAATCTCATACAACTTTGTTTCTTTCAAGTAGCAGGTGACAGCCTCTTTTTAAACTTCTTTTTCTATTGTCAGCTTCTCCCAGTAGCTGCTGGATCTTCTCATTCTTCATATCTTTTCTCTAATTTGATTGGGCTTCTAATGCCTCCAAATAAGTCCTCTTTAGGAGTAGTAGCCCATCTCTAACTTAGGTTAAAAAAAAAAAATCGCAAATCCCCATGACTAACAGTTATATCAAAATAGATATTGCATAATATTCTCAAAATAGTTCTTTTTTTAAAAAAATATTTTCTCAGGTATAACTTTCAAATCATTGAAAATGTTCTTACAAAATTGAGTTGGTGAACAACAGTACAGTATAACCTTTCCCACTTTCAGTCAGAGCTTTTGCAATGAAGACTATACTTTCATTTAGGTCTTTTCAAACAATCTGTGTCTTCTTCAAACAGTTTTATCTGAAGTTATAATTTTCCTCAAGCTTCTTTTATCTGTGTTCCTTATACATGTTTCCTTTTATGGCCCCTTTTAATAAATAAATTGTCCACACATGAAAGAATAGTATCTTACATTTATGTATATAGAGAGATCAGAATTTCTGTCCTTGATGGAATAGAGAACAAAAGATAGTGATTTTTTGTTGTTGGAAAGGGGGAAATGGAATAAATTTCCTTTTTCTTTTCTACCTGGCCCATGATTTACATGGAGGATGGTTGAAAGCAAATCCTTCACCACAGTTTCATTCAGCTTCTTTGCAATTTCTTTACATGTAAAATTGAGAATATTTTCCAGTGGTCATGGATAGGATAGCAATTAAACATAACTCAGAGACTGGACTAAGAGATTTTAAAGGAACAGACAACTTGATTCAAAAGATAAATCTAAATATGCCTAATGGCTATGAGGTAAACTGGATTAATATCTTAAAATATCTGAATATTCCCATAGGTAAATCTATAGATTTACCAGACCCTTAAAAAAAAGTTTATTTATTTATTAAAGCTTTTTATTTACAAAACATATGCATGAGTAATTTTTCAACAGTGACCCTTGCAAAACCTTCTGTTCCAAATTTTCCCCTCCTTCCTCCCACCCTCTCCCCTACATGGCAGGTAGTCCAATACATGTTAAATATGTTATAATATATGCCAAATCCAATATGTGTATACATATTTATACAGTTATCTTGCTGCACAAGAAAAATCAGATTAAGAAAGAAGAAAAAAACCTGTGAAAGGAAACAAAATCCAAGCAAACAACAACAGAGAGAGCGAGAATGCTTATGTTGTGATCCACACTCAGTTCCCTGGTCCTCTTTCTGGGTGTAGATACTCTCTTTATCATTGAACAGTGGAACTGGTTTGAATCCTCTCATTGTTGAAGAGAGCCATGTCCATCAGAATTGATCATTGTATAGTCTTGTTGTTGCCGTGTATAATGATCTCCTGGTTCTGCTCATTTCACTTAGCATCAGTTCATGTAATAGACCCCTTTTTTTTTTTTTGATGGGAGAAAAAACTAAATCATAGATGAAGACCATATAAAGTAGAAGAGAACAAAAGCAACAACAAAATCATCAGGAGCCCTAGAGCTACTCAACAGAGAACAACAGCAGTAGAGATGTTCAGAAGAAAGGGCATATATCTAAGAGTATTAAAGTGGCAGAGAAAAGAGGCAAATGAAAACCTTCAAATCAGCGAAGAAAGAAATTAGTCAGTCAATAAACATTTATTAAGTGAATACTGTGTCCTAGCTCTGAGGATACAAGAGGCAAAAGATAATCCCCATCTTTAAGACTCACAGTCTATGGGGGTGACAACAATCAAATATATACAAACAAATTATAGAAAGGGTAAAAAAATAATTGTGAGAGTAGGAACTAGAAATAAGAGGGGCTGGGAAAGGTTTACTGTATAAGAAAGGATTTGAGTTGGAACTTAAAGAAAACCAAGGGGTAGGAGGTAGGGGATAGGGAGGAAGAAAACCAGGAGAAAAGAAGATAAGGAGGGTGAGCATTCCCGGGATGAAGACAAGAAAATGCCTGGAACTGAAATCAGGGTGTCTTGTTTAGGGAACAGTCTGGAAGCCAATGTCACTGTTTTGAAAAGTATACTGACAGAATGGTGATGGTAATAAAACATAAGAAGACTAGAAAGCTGTATGTGCATATATGGGGATAGAGTGGGGGGCTAGGTTATAAAGGTCTTTGAATGTCAAGCAGAAGATTTTGTATTTGATCCTGTAGGTGATAAGGAGCCATTGAAGTTTAGGAATAGGGAGTGTTAGGAATGAGTTTGTATGTGACGTAGTTGAATCTTTGACTTAGGAAAAATAGTCTGGGAGATGAATAGAGGTTACACTAGAGTGGGGAAAGACTTGAGGCAGGTGGTTCTAGTAACAGACTATTTCAATTGTCTATTCAAGAGGTGATAAGGGGCTACATTGGAGAGGTATTAGTATTAGAGGAAAAAAGGGGCAGGGGACGTAGTCAAGAGAGGTTGCAAAAGTGAAATTGCTAGGTCTTGGCAATCAGTTGGCTAGCTTGCTGATGTCAGAGCTGGCTATATGTTTTTTCTGTAGTGGCCACAGTGATGGGAAGAGCCAAAAAGCTGATGTTGGTTTTGCAATCAAAACTCATCTAAAGTCATGCAGTGGATAGAGCACCAGCCCTGAAATCAGGAGTATCTGAATTCAAATCTGACCTCAGAACTTAACAATTTCTAGCTGTGTGACTCTGGGCAAGTCACTTAACCTCAATTACCTCAGCAAAACAAAACAAAACAAAACTAATTTAGTCAATAAGTAATATGCCTGCCAAAAAGAGTGAGTGACAGACTCATGACAATGCAATTGCCACTTATAGGAAAAGGCCACAACACCATCATCATTATCTATGATGATGAATCCTGATGAGGTCAAAGAAACATTTTATGAAGACCTTGAGACTTTTATCATCAATGTTCCAAAAGAGGACAAGCTTATAATTCTGGATGACTTTAATACTAAAGTAGGCTTAGGCTACCAGATTTGGCAGGGAGTCCTTGGAAAGAATGAAGCTGGAAATTGCAACAGCAATAGCCACTTACCACTGAAGATTTGTACATCTTATGACCTTCCTATCACCAATACTGTCTTCCATTTATCTAAATGCAATAAAACTTTATGGATGCACCCTTGCATCAAAGATTGGCATTTAATAGATTATGTCATTGTTAGAAGAAAAGACAGACAGAATGTGAGAGTGAAGAAGTCAATGTGTGGTGCAGAGTGCTGGACTGATCATAGACTTATCTTCTCCAATCTTAATATTTGCATTCAACAAAAGCAGTGACCTCAAGGCAAAATGACTACCAAAAGACTTAATGTCAACAGGTAGGAGGATTTTTCTGAGTAGGAACAGTTTGTTGCTAACTTGGAGTGAAAGTTGAGCCAGTACACAGTTGACAACAGTGGAACAGAAAAAGGCATGAGCTACTTTCAGAGATTCAGTGTACAGAATGTGTTTACTCATTACTCAGATGTGTTTACTCATCAAGATCAGAACACTTGCAAACATAAGAACTAATTTGATGAAAATGATGGGGAATTCAGAAGCTGCTAAGTGAAAAATATGAACTCCACAGGCTTTACCAAAAGGATAGTTTCTCCATCTCTAAGAAGGAAGCGTTTAATTCTATCAAAAGTAAACAAAGTTTAGAAAGATATAGCATTCTTGGCTCAGTAAGAAGGCAGATGGAATTCAATTTTATGTACCAGTAATAATCCAAAGTGATTTTAGATTGCCTTGATAGCTAGTTATGGGCCAAAGGCATATAGTGCATCTCAACTATTCAGTACTGATGAAACCATATTTCATTAGTGATAACATAATCCTGGAGAGATGGGCTGAATACCTCCACAATATTTTCAACAGATCATTATCAATCAATGCTGAAGCCACTGATCATTTACTTCAGTTTGAAGTCAGTCTCTCTCTAGACAAATTTACAACTGAAGAAGAGGTTTTCAATGCCATTAGGCTCCTTTCATGTAACAAAGGATCTGGTGCTAATTTTTATTTCACCTGAGATTTACAAGATAGGAGGTCCATTGCTCATACAAAAGCTAACTGAAATTTTCTAGATTATACTGCAAGAGGAGGTTATTCCCCAGGAGCTGAAGGATGCCTCTATTGTCCATCTCTATGAAATAAAGGAAATAGATTGTCCTATGACAATCACAGAATGGTCTTTCTTTCAGTTATTGCTTGCAAGATTCTTGCCAGAGTCCTTCATAATAGGCTGATCCTTCACTTTGGACATGGTCACCTACCTGAGAGTCAGTGTGGTTTCAGAAAGGAATGAGGAAAGATTATTACGGCATTTGTTGCCTGACAACTCCAGGAGAAATGTCAGAAGCAGAACAGAAGTTTGCAGACAATGTTCATTGATCTGACCAAGGTCCTTGATACTGTCAGTCATGAAGGCTTATGGAAAATTATGTCGAGATTTTGTTGCCAGAAAAGTTCATCAGTATGATAAGTCAATGGCATGCTTGCTTGGGTTTTGAAAAATGAACTATTCTCTATTGCTTTCTCAGTTGTCAATGGAGTGAAACAAAACTGTGTGCTTGCCTCAGTGGTTGTTTTCTAGCATCTTGCTTTCAGTCATGTTGTCAAACATGAAATTGAGCTCAGTTACCACACTGATGGTAAATTATTCGACTTGAAAAGGCTATAAGTCAAGACTAAAGTGGAGGGAGTGTTGGTGCATGAATTTTTTTTAACAGATGATTGTGCATTCAATGCATCCTCCGAAGCAGAGATGCAAAAAAGGATAAGTTGATTCTCTGCTGCTTGTGCTAATTTTGGCCTAACAATTAACACTAAGAAAATGAGGGTACTCTGTCAGCCAGCACCAAACCATCCATATGTGGAACCATTGGTTGCTGAAATGGAGAAGTTTTGATTACTGTGGATAAGTTCACTTACCTTGGCAGTATACTCTCCAGGAATGTCCACACTGATAATAAGGTTGATGCACATATTCCCAGAGCTAGCTCAGTGTTTAGGAGACTCTGAAGGAAAGTGTGGGAGAGGAGAGGTATTACTCTGAAGAACCATTTGTTTACCTCATTGTTGTATGATTGTGAAACCTGGACAGTATGTCAATGCCATGGCAGGAAACTGAATCGCTCCCATTTGAATTATCTTGGGAAGATTCTGAAGATCACCTGGTAGGATACCAGACATTAAGGACCTTTTTTAAACTGAACTGCCAAATGTTTGAATACTGCAGAGAATATAACCCCACTGAGTTGACCATGTTGTTAGAAGGCCAAATATATGCTTGCCAAAAGTACTATTTTATGGAGAACTCACATAGGGTAAGAATTCATGTAGTGGTCAGAAAAAATGATACAAGGACACTCTCAAGAAATTTCCTAAAACCTTTGGAATTGTTTGTAGAACATAGAAGATACTGACACACAACTGCTCAGCATGCAATACCCTCAATAAAGAAGGTGCTGTGCTCTATGAGAAAAGTAGAAGTGAATTAGCAAAGAAGAAATGTGAGATATGAAAATTTAGAGATTCCACCTTAAATATGCACAAAGATTATTTAAATAGTGTCCAACCTGTGATAGAGTATTCTGAACTTGGATTGGTATGGTAAGCCACAGCTGGACACATTATAACTTGATTCTAACATAGTGATGTTATTTTGGTTCTTTTTGAAGATGAAAGACAACAACCAACTAAAGAACACTGTTTCAGAATCCATTAGACCAAAGGGTAAAATGGTATATTTTATGTCACATATCTTCTGTCTTATTTCTGAACATAACAAGTATGTACACCAAAATTAATCAATACTTCTTGAGGTCTACAAGTTATCAACACTTCACCTTCTGTTTCTCCAAGCTCCTTAACAAATTTTCTGAGAACAAACAAAAAGCATCCTTTCTGTTTGACACAAGACCAACACCAAACCGCCAATTTACTCCTATCTTTCCTATTCTCCTCAATTTGAATTAAATATAGAAACTGACTCCTAACTTCACAGTTGGAGAGAATTCTCCAACTATCCTTTTAATACCCCTTCAAGTTTCTCAGAAACTTACTCTAACAAAACAACTTTGTATGGTTTGAAATGAATTGCTGAGTATCAGATGCTTCCATTTATAGAGATATTATTTAGAAGAATGATCCAAAGGTGATTTCCAGGGTAGTGATTTAAATTAAAGCTGAATTCAGTGATCACCATTCTTGTCCATACTTCAACATAGGTGACAACATCACAGGATGGCAGAAAATTTAGAATGATGTTTGAAAGCATGGCATAGATTGCCTTTCAGAAATTTCCATGAAATCTCTATGAGTTTCAGAGAGTAATCTGATGAACTGGAACCTGGACTTCTAAACTAAGTTTTAGTATTCCCACGAAAAGCACGAGTTAACTGTCTCCATCTTGGTCAAGACTGACAAATACTGAGACATCATGATTATTCTACATACACAGAACATTTCCCAGTTACTCCACCTTGCTGAGGACTTACCTCCAGACTATTTTATCAGGAGACATTTACCAGAAAATGTTTAGATAATGCAAATCTGAAGTGAAGTGTAAGATGCTCAATTATCAGTCTTGCAAACTGCTTTATGTCTTTATGAGGTTTGAATATCAGCTTCCCAGAAGATTGTAATAGTAGTTATAAATTAAGTTACTAAATCCTGTTTAAGTTGTTTTGCTAAAATATGCTGGAAGCTTTTTATGTGAAGTATTTCTTTTATGTGTAGGAATGCATTTCCGGGCTTAAAAATGATTCATATTGCATATTGAGTATATTTTTATTCTCCCTTCTTTGGGGAAACCCTAAACATGAGCCATAACCTAAATTATGAGAAAAATCATCTCCAGGAAGCATAAACTCTCTCATCAGAGAAATCTGTCCCAGGACTGAACCTAGTCCAAACTACATCCTAGATATCTAAGAACAGGGAAAAGGTGTTTTGCCCCAAACCCTCTGTACCTAGCAGAAAGCTCTCAAGATTAGATTAGGTTGGTCTTTCCACAGTTTTAAGCCTTGTACTAATACACAATCCTTACTTGTAAACCCAAACCCAGATTATTTATTTTTGTTGCCATAACAAATATAGACCATATTGAATTCTTCAAGATAATCTCTTAAATTAAGCAATCAACATTTATTAAGCACAAAAAAAAAGGTATGTGACAAAAAGTCACTACATCACTGAAATGTGAGGTTTCTTTTTAAACCAAATGGTAGACTGGGAAATCCAAAAGTCTCTTACAACTACTATATATCCTTTACTACCCACAGATATGGTTTTACTAAGTTTCGTCACTAATCTCCCCATTTTTTTTTTTTTTTTTACTGTTTGGATACCCTTTGATCTCACTGTTCTTCAGGAATATCTTCATCTTTACACACATTCATCTCTAATTAAAGTTTCTAGTTGATCACAAACTTCAGTGATGTCTATCAAGTAAAAGTTAATCTCTTTTCAAGCAATTCCTATGTTTATTATTATCTGGTCAATGGACAGATCAAGTGGACAGACTGAATGATAGAGTAATATTTGTGATTACACCTTCTACCAACAGGCAATGTGCCCTCTCTTTCCCCTACTGCAAATTCTCTCACAAAGAAATGATTTATTTTCTACTTAGAATTCCAATTTTAGTTTATTGATTTCTTGCCTCCCACCTCTTATATCTCATTTGCCATTATGGAGAACTATCTGTCATGGAAATGGGTTTAAAGAACAGTCAGTATCCACAAAGATCTTGACAGCCTAAAAAAAAGGAATGAATTTAATAAAAGGAAATGTAATAAGTAAAAAAAGTAAAATTGTACACTTGTGATAAAAATAATCAAATTCACAAGTACAGGATGGGGGAGGAATGGAATGAGAACATTTTTGTGTTAAAAAAAAAAAAGCTGAGACTTTTAATGGCTTGCAAACTTAAAACAAATGTGTCACGCCATCCAAAAAGGCCAATACTTTCTGAAGCATAGTGTCCAAAGTAGGAGAATTACCCTCTTGGTTTACTAATTTGTCTCCATTCCTTACAGTGGTTCAATTCATAACCATCTGAAAGTGATTGTTCTTGGATTTTAAGAGATTTGCAGCATTCTTCTTTCAAAAACTACAGTTTCCAAAGCACTGCCATCGGTATCCTCTGCTCTTCATCATTAAACTTAGACATTCATCACATCAACATTGTCTTGTTATGTGCTTCCAAATTCCTTCAAGCTATCCAAATTCATTGAAACCTTCCACTCTAGATCAGTTCATTATTTTTTATCTTTTTCTCTCCTGCCCCCATGATTTCATTAAAAAGTCTTAAGGAAGGAATTTAGGGCCAAAGAAGAACTAGAGAACATTATGAAATGCAAAATTATTAAAAAGTTTTAAAAATAAAAGAATTTTTTTTTTCTAAAAAGAATAAAATAAAAATGCCACTTCACTCCAAAGTAAAAAAAAAAAAAAAATCTTTTAAAGTCTTTTTCCTCTGCTAGGTCTATGCTCTGGCACCATCAGCTTTCTTGACTCAGTCTGGACATTTCCTCAGTATTACAAATGTTACTGTGTATCTTCCTTGGGAAGTATGGTGCACATTAATGTATTAAAGACAATTACTATCTAAATTTGAGAAACCCTATTATGAAGAAACAATCTAACTTTAAGTAATTTCCTACTTTTGTTGGACTCTGGCTTTTTTCAAAATTGACCCCCTTAGTAATCTAGATGGCAAAATACAGAGATTATACATATAGAAAAAGAATCCCTGGATGAATGAATTTAGGACCGCCATTTGGGCAGATAAAGTTACATAATATGCACCCTCCTCAAAAGGTATTTGAGAATAAGAATGAGAGAGAAGACACAGAAATCTGGAAACTGGAATAAGTAGAAGTTGATAGTCAGTTTAGATATTTTGTGCTGAGAGCAAATAATAGAAAAATGATATCCTCCAACTGCAATATTTTTCAGTTAATGATTATATACTAGACTTACACTATAGGTCAGACAACAGATATTTATTAATGCTGACTATGTATAAGACACTTATTAAGCATTGTATATACAAAGTAGACAAAAAAGTCTCTGTTCTCAAAGAACATTCATTTTAATGGGGGAGATAGCATATAAATAAACTACATATATATACAGGATAATAAGTAGTTAGGTACATAGCTACAACTAGGTATATATAGAATATATAAATACAGGATAGATAAAAGGATATTAGTTGAGAAGATTGAGAAAGGCCTCCTGCAGAAGGTAGGTTTTAATTGAAATCCTTAATAAAACCAGGGAAACTGAAAGGCATGGGTAAGGAGATAGAGTATTCTACACATCAGGAACAGGTAGTGCAAAGGTATGGAGATCATTGATGAAGTATAATGTTCAAGAAACCACCAACAGGTTAGTGTAGCTGAATTTATGAATGAGAAAAGATAGTGCTTCTGTGAGTGTATAGAAAGGGATATATGTAAGAGTTATGAAAATGGTTGTGACAAGATATGGCAAAGGATTAGATGTCTAAGTTAATAAAAAAAAAAAAAACACAAAACAGAAAAAAGAAGTGAACAGTGTTGATTTACATTCAGGCTCCTTAGTTCTTTCTCTAGACGCAGATGATATTTTGTAATGGGCTGAAGCTCAAGTTGATGCATTGAGTTCCCAAGCACGTGAGGCTAAATAGTAATTGGACCATACTCTATTAATATATATTCTTGAAGAAAGAATGGCCCCTGCCCACTCTTTGTGCAAGTCCTGATGTGTTGTATAGGAAATGATGATTTTGGTGGGTGGAGGCAGAGGAGCAGAGAGAGGAGGGAAAGAGATGGCTGGCTGGCTTCTGGTCTGGCTGGCTTCTTGATGCAGCTGCACACATTGCTATCGCGATCCCCCCTTCACCTCCAATCCCCTTTCACCTCCAGTCCTTCTTCCCCTCTACTGAGAATAAAGATTGAAGATTTTCCCTTAACCTGAATTCCTGACTCTGGCTGATTTTAAAATACGCGGTCATCACATATTTTCTGTCGGAAGTCTATTGGGATTGCTTTAGATCAATGAACCACTGAGAAAAACAAAATTTCTAGTTGATCATTGCACATTCTTGCTGTTATTGTGTACAATGTATTCCTGGTTCTGCTTGTTTCACTCAGCATTAGTTTATGTAAATCTTTCCAGGCCTTTAAAATCAACTTGTTCATCATTTTTTATAGAGCAATAATATTCCATTACCTTCATCTACCATGGGGAATTTTATTTTAGCTTTATTTTAGAATCTTGTGTGATCCTATTGTGGTTTCTGTGTATTTGAATTTTCTTGTTATTGTTGTTACATGTAAAATTTTCTCTCTGATATGGGGTTTTCAAAATTTAGGATTGATGTTCCTATAGATTTTGTTGTAGGATCTTTTTCAGGTGGTGATCAATGAATTTTTTCTATTTCTATTTCCTCTTCTTGTTCTAACACTCCAGCACAATTTTCTCTAATTATTTCTTGTATTATTGTATCAAGTCATAACTTTCAGGTAGTTGAATTATTTTAATGTTTTCTCTTCTTGATCTGTTCTTCAGTTCTTATTTTTCTCTCCCAACATGATTCATAAAGCAATGTATGTTAAAATAAATAACATAATGAAAAGATCAGAGGTTTTGGAATATTGTGTATCACAGATTAAAAGACCTAGAGTTAGTAGGGATAGAAAACACGATATATAAATACAATAATAATGATCAGGAGTATAATTTGTTAAGAAAAAAATAAGAGTAGTGATCACTGATCTCAAAGTGAAAAAAAATTTAAAAGCTGATTTTAGGGATTTTTAAAACAATTTTTTTTTATTAAAGCTTTTTATTTTCAAAAAATATGTATGGTTAATTTTTCAACACTGACCCTTGCAAAATGTTGTGCTCCAAATTTCCATCCCCTCCCCTAGACGGCAAGTAATCAATATATGTTAAACACGGTAAAAATATATTTATACACTTAGAAAGTACACAAGAAAAATCATATCAAAAAGGAAACAAAAATGAAAAAGAAAACAAAATGCAAGAACACAACAAAGAGTGAAAATGCTGTGTTGTGATCCACACTCAGTTCCCACAGTCCTCTCTCTAGGTATAGATGACTCTCTTCATCACAAGATCATTGGAACTGGCTTCAATCCTTTCTTTGTTGGAAAGAGCCACATCTATCAGAATTGATCATCATATAATATTGCTGTTGCTGTGTACAATGATCTCCTGGATTTGCTCATTTCACTTAGAATCAGTTCATGTCAGTCTCTCCAGGCCTCTCTGAAATCATCCTGCTGTAGTTTCTATAAAACAATAATATTCCATAACATTCATATACCACAACTTGTTCAGCTATTCTCCAATTGATGGACATTCACTTAGTTTCCAGTTTCTTGCCACTACAGAAAGGCCTGCAACAAATATTTTTGTAGATGTGGGTCCTTTTCCCTCCTTTATAATATCTTTGAGATATAAGCCCAGTAGAGCCACTGCTAGATCAAAGGGTATGCACAGTTTGGATAGCCCTTTGGGCATAGTTGTAAATTGCTCTCCAGAATGGTTGGATCAGTTCACAATTCCACCAACAATGTATTAGTATCCCCATTTTCCCACATCCCCTCCAACATTCATAATTATCTTTTCCTGTCATCTTAGCCAATCTGAGAGGTTTGTAGTGTGGTACCTCAGAGTTGACTTAATTTGCATTTCTCTGATCAGTAATGATTTAGAGCACTTTTTCATATGACTACTAATGGTTTGAATTTCTTCATCTGAAAATTATCTATTTATGTCTTTTGACCATTTATCAATTGAAGAATGGCTTGAATTCTTATAAATTTGAGTTAATTCTCTCTATATTTTAGAAATAAGGCCTTTATCAGAACCCTTGAACATAAAAATATTTTCCCAGTTTATTGCTTCCCTTCTAATTTTGTCTGCATTAATTTTGTTTCTACAAAATGTTTTTAATTTAATATAATTAAAATGACCTAGTTTGTGTTAAATAATGAACCCCAGTTCTTCTTTGACCACAAATTCCTTCCTTCTCCACAGATCTGAGAGGTAAACTATCCTTTGTTCTTCTAATTTGCTTATAATATCACTATTTATGTCTAAATTATGATCCCATTTTGACCTTATCTTGATATATGGTGTTAGGTGTGGGTCAATGCCTAGTTTCTGCCATACTAATTTCCAATTTTCCCAGCAATTCCCAGAACTCAAATAGTATGTTCTTATCCCCAACGCTGGGGTTTTTGGGTTTGTCAAACACCAGATTACTATCGTCATTGACTATTTTGTCCTGTTAATCTAACCTATTCCACTGATTGACTACTCTATTTCTTAGCCAGTACCAAATGGTTTTGATGACTGCTGCTTTATAATACAATTTTAGGTCTGACATACTTAGGCTGCCTTCATTGGCATTTTAAAAATTAATTACCTTGAAATTCTTGACCTTTTGTTTTTCCCAATGAACTTTGTTATTTTTTCTAGATCTATAAAATAATTTCTTGGGAGTTTGACTAGTATGGTACTGAATAAGTAGACTGATTTAGATACTATTGTCATTTTTATTATATCAGCTCAGCCTACCCATGAGCATTTGATATTTTTCCAGTTGATTAGATCTGACTTTATTTGTGTGGAAAGTGTTTTGTAGTTGTGTTCACTTAGTTTCTGACTTTGCCCTGGCAGGTAGACTCTAAAATATTTTATATTATCTACAGTTATTTTAAATGGAATTTCTCTCTGTATCTCTTGTTGCTGGACTTTGTTGGTAATGTATAAAAATGCTAATGATTTATGTGGATTTATTTTGTACCCTGCAACTTTGCTAAAGTTGTGAATTGTTTCTAATAGTTTCTAATAGTTTTTCAGTTGATTCTCTAAGGTTCTCCAAGTATACCATCTCATCATCTGCAAAGAGTGATAATTTGGTTTACTCATTATCTACTGTAATTCCTTTAATCTCTTTTTCTTCTTTTATTGCCAAAGCTAACATTTCTAATACAATACTGAATATCAATGGCAATAGTGGGCAATCTTGTTTCACCCCTATTCTTATTAGAAATGGCTCTAGTTTATCTCCATTACATATGATGCTTGCTGATGGTTTTAAATTCAAGGTGAAAATGAAAAAAGATTCAGCCAAAAGAGAGAAATCTATATTATATATCAGCCATATGAATAGTTTTAGACTTTTCAAAACAGCTGGATAGTATCAGATTAGAATATTGTTGTAGCATAGGAAATGATGAATTAGTGTTTTTCAAAAAATATGGAAAAACTTGGAACTAAGAAGGATATTATGCCTTCAGAGAAACAAAGGACAAATAAATGTAGTACAACCTTAAGTACATGTATATGAAAATAAAGAATCGGTAGCATAGTGCCAACAGGTGAAAGAATCAAGAAAAAGTAGGACTGAACTGTGTCAGAGAAAGGAGAACTGCAAGGGGGATCATTGATCCTATATTATAAAGCCACCACTTGCACCATCCTCCTCAAGGATTGAATAAAATTCCAAAATAAGTTCTGCTCCTTCCCAGACTTTCCTTCCCAGTGCCTGTATATTAAGAGACACTGAAATAAAGTGTTTGTTTCTTAATTCAAATGTGTCTGGCAACCTGAATTTTGCCTGAACCCCACAGAGATCAAGGATAATCTAGAAATAATATACTTAAATTAAGGCAAAAACTAAAACCTCTTCCTAAATATTAGGAATTTTCCTTACTGGGAGCTCTAAATAATTGAATTTACTTCTAACTTTCTATTAATATAACCTCCTAAAGGAGCAGAGGAAAGAACTACCTTGACTTGAAATGCCATTTTGTTTCCTCCATGTTTAAAATAAGCTAATTATGGTAATAAATTGTGACTTATGATATCTCAAGAGACATAGGGGACTATAGAGGAAACATTTGGACACCTGCATCCTCAATAGGAACACATTTACATTCAGTAGTGTCCCATCTGCTTAAATTTCTCATGAATTTCTTAAATATTTAAGACCTAAAATTTATATCCTATCTCTTCCCTTTTACTACTAAACTTCTAGAAAAACTTGTCTACATTTGCTTAAAATTATTTTCCAAAACCACTATTTCTCTATAGCTGCTTTCTCAATGATTCCTGATGAATTTTGATTGTTAAATCTGATAATCTTTCTCAGTTTTAAGCTTCCTTGATTTCTCTCAGCTTTTAGAAATGTTAATCTTCTTCTTGGATACTCTTTCTTTTTCAGGTTTCTATGATACTGCTTCCTATTTTTTCTCTTCTTTGTTTGATCATTTCTTCACTATTTATTCTGATGATTTCTTACAAATTTCCTAAGCACAAGAGTCCTGTCACTAAAAATATTCATTATCATAAGTTCCATGATTACTTTTTATGCAGATGATTCCCATTTCTGTATCTACATTCCATATCTCTTCTGAGGAATATCCTGCTAAGGTCACAAAATCAGCATGCCTGAAAGGGATTTTCACCACCATCTCCTCTTACCTCCTCCAATCTTTTCTAGTTTGATTAAGGATACCATGCTCCTAGTCAATGATCCCAGTTGATATCTTCAAAGTCATCTTTGACTCTCTCTCCATCATATCTATTCACTAATTATTCGTCTCCATTATTCCCATACCCAATCAGTCAATTCTATCTCCACAATAATTTTTATATTTGTTCCCATCTCCATACTCATTGACCACAGCCACAATCAAAATTTCATCATCATTCACTTGCTAAACTTCCTAGTTGGTATTCCTGTTTACTGTATTTCTCCTCTCATATTCATCTTCCATACAGCCATCAAAATTATCTTCCTAAGATACAGGTCAGACCATGTCATTTCTTACTATTTAAATTTATTTAGCCTGTCATTCAAAACCCTCTATAAGCAATCTCATTACCTACTCTTCCACTCTCCTTTCATATAGACAATATTTAGGAAAAACACAACACAACACAACACTAAACTATTCCTATCTTTTCCCCAAACTCAATAATCCTTTCTTTTCTCTGAGAATTAAACACAAATTGTTTCCCATGACTGGAGTGTGTGCTTTATCTCATTTCTGAGATTTTTGTCTGGGTTCTTGTTGCTCATATTCTCTTTTTAAAATTAACTTGTATCAAAATTACATAAGGAATGGATGTTGGTTAAAAAAATCATTCATATCAGCCTATTTCGGTTAAAGTAAGTGATCAGATAGCTTAAGACTTTAGAGAAAAACATTCAATCAATCTTAACTGTAGACTTAAGTTTTAATTAGTCAATCTGTCAAAGGCTTTACGTTAATTGTGGGGGAAAAAAGCCTTTGGAACTGGAGGCCCTTTGACAGGTATAATATTTGGATAGGATGAAAACCCTTCTTTGATGACTAGAGGTCCTTTTTAAAATATCAGGGAAGTTGAAAACTTGGGAGTAACTTCCTATAATTTATGTCTAGGAATTTGCTCAAGCTAGCTCAAACTGGCCCACCAAGAGAAGAACTGATTGTTGATGAATACTACAAATCAAGGCTTTATTTATAGTTTTGTTGCTTATCCAGACTTAAAAAGTGGTAGAGAAAGTTTTAACACTGCAAATTAACCAATTTAAATTTATAAGTGTGTAACATATATATTTTGCTCCCTTGCCCAGAGCTGATTGTTAAACATTTCCAGCATACTATTGCCCATGTAGATGACTGTGTAAAATGTATTCAAAGAAACTACTCCATGCTTCAGGAAATTTCATGAGTACTCCATGTAGGGGACAAAAGGATTTACATAAAGTAGGATCTCTAAGTTACTCCTTTTTTATATGTGCTTTTTAAGCTTGAGACCATTTAAGTTGGACTCTGTATGTACTGGTGGGAGAGTATGTCATAGACTTTTGGAGATAACAGTTGTATACCAACTGTTCTTGTGTACCATCTTGGTAAATATCCTTAGTAAAAATGAACTGGCTGAGTGTGGTTGAATCTATCTAACCAAACACTGAAATGGAGACTTGAGTAGACAATACTAGAAAGATACCCATCAATTTTTTAGGATTATCCCTACAGCTCTCAGGGAAGATGATATCATAATTCTGGGAACCCAACTTATCAGTAAGACTAGGAGTTGGGATAAGCACTTAAGAGAATTTGTTATACTTATTTATGTACATGCAACCTCTCTCCATTAGTGTGTAAGCTACTTAAGGATAGGACCCATTTTATATTTTGACCTAGCATAGAACCATCATGTACCTACTAGAAATGTAATAAACACTTTAAAAACTGAACTGAATATGTCTTGAATGTTTTCCCCTTCTTGAAGAAAAATGTTTGGCAGATAAACAAAAGCAAAACACGCCTCTACCTTTTCTTTTCTTTTCCTTTTTTTAAAAATTTATAATAATAACCTTTTATTGACGGAACCCATGCCAGGGTAATTTTTTTACATCATCCCTTGCACTCACTTCTGTTCCGATTTTTCCCCTCTCTCCCTCTACCCCCTCCCCCAGATGGCAAGCAGTCCTATATATGTTAAATATTTCTCAGTATATACTAGATATAATATATGTGTGCAGAACCAAACAGTTCTCTTGTTGCACAGGAAGAATTGGATTCAGAAAGTAAAAATAACCTGGGAAGAAAAACAAAAATGCAAACAGTTTACATTCATTTCCCAGTGCTCTTTCTTTGGGTGTTGCTGCTTCTGTCCATCCTTGATCAATTGAAACTGAGTTAGATCTCTTTGTTGAAGAAATACACTTCCATCAGAATACATCCTCATATAGTATTGTTGTTGAGGTATACAATGATCTCTTGGTTCTGGTCATTTCATCAGTTCATGTAAGTCTCACCAATCCTCTCTGTATTCATCCTGCTGGTCATTTCTTACAGAACAATAATATTCCATAACATTCATATACCACAATTTACCCAACCATTCTCCAATTGATGGGCATCCATTCATTTTCCAGTTTCTAGCCACTACAAACAGGGCTGCCACAAACATTTTGGCACATACAGGTCTCTTTTCCTTCTTTAGTATCTCTTTGGGGGATAAGCCCAGTAGTAGCACTGCTGGGTCAAAGGGTATGCACAGTTTGATAACTTTTTGACGCTCCTATCTTTTCAAATTATTTTCTGCCTATCAGTTCTTCTAGTCTTCCACATCAGTCATGTTATGGAATTGTGAAGGGTAGATAGAGGGCAAAGAGGCTGCCTGCAGATGCCACTGTTGCCTTATTAAATCTTGTCCATACTTCTCTCCTCTAAGAATATGAGGCCTTTTGTGGAGACAGTCTATTTAATTTATTATATTTCTTGGATATATGAACTCCTGATAGAATAAATGAAACAGGTCTTGCTCTGTGACAAGTATTACTATCTAAATAATATTAAAACTCATCTTACATATATAGATGCATATCTAATTTAAAGCATAGTGTCTAGTGGTAAAGAGACAATTGTACCTCTATATTCTTCTGTGGTCAGAACATATGGTACTGTCTTTAGCTCTAAAAGTCACTAGTAAGTATGCCAATCAGTTGGTGTATGGACTCTGTTTTCTGGACAAAAAATGGTTGATTAGAGTAATGAAAGCTCATACCATCTGAGGATCAGATAACGGAACTAGGATTTTTAATTTAGAAAAGAAAAGACATATCAGGGAGGAGAGAACATGAACATTTCTTCAAGTATTTAAAGGGCTGTCATATATAATCAGGAATAAACATATTTTGCTTGTACCATGTACAAGTTATGGATAAGTTCAATGTCAGGAAAAAACTGCCTAACAATTAGAGGTGTTCAAAAGTTAAATGGGCTGTTTTTGGCAGTTTTCCCTCACTAGAAATTTGCAAGCAAAATCCAGTGATCACTTTTTGGATATAGAGGGTATTTCTTGGATTGGAAGCCTATGAGTTAACTGCTAGTGCTGAGCTTCTGGTGAATAATTTGTCCTTCCAACAATCTAAAAGTTAATATAAATCAAATAGTTCAAAATATCTTTATCCCTATCAATTATATGAAGAAATGTCTGGTAGAAAAGTACTTGCTACTATTAATGAAATATGTGCTATTCTAGTCGCAAAGCCCATTGATATGGGAAATTCTCTTCATTGGTGCAGCTCAATCATGCCTCCACAGTAAGGATCAGGGTAGGGTTAGTAATAAAAGGAAAACTCAAATCTCTTCAGTCTCTTTGAAATTTGTGACTGGTGTTATATATATAATACACTAATTTGATTTGTGCAGAATCATACATCTAGTTTTGTGTCAAAGCCAGATTATAAGAGAATGATGAGTTAATTTGCACATCAAGAGTTCCTGACATAGATGAAAGGACAAGCCTGAATATTAAAAACAAAAACACAAAAACATAACAACAAAAAAAGGCTATCTAAAAATGGAAATCTTGCAAATAGAGGAACTATATAATTATGAATAACATAAATATGATAATAAACATAATTATAAAAACTAGTCAATTTCATTTGAATCCTGCTATTGGGAATTAGAATTTTTTTTTTTTTTAGTTCTTATTTCATAGGAATGGTATTTTACTTTCAATTAATATCAATAATTTTTTCCACTAAGCTACATATATTATTACTAAGACATATTAATGTGCACACAATGCTATACTTGTACAAAGCTACAGTCAATCAATAAGTATTTATTAGATACCTACTATACCAGGATATGTGGTAGATAGTGGGTAAGGATGCAAAAATAGGCTAAAAAAACCCCAAAAAACCAAAATAGCTCCTGCTTTCAAGATGCACACATCTTGAAAATGGAAAAGACAAGATTGAACAATTATATACAAACAAAATCTATGTAGAATAAATTGGAAATAAATCACTTAGAAGAGAAGGCCTTAGAATTTAAAAGATTGGGAAATACTTCCTCTGTCAAAGGGAAAAGTTTTGTCTGATAAATATCAGAGCAATCTCAAAGAGATTAAATTTTTGGTTTTTTGTAATGATTTTATGAAATTCAAAAGTTCATCATGCAAAATTGTTTTTAAGAAAATTTTTTCAAATATTTTGAATAGGTTTATATATAGTTTCTGCACTTTTGTTCAAAAAATATAGTCAAATTTCATGTTTGTTTAACTATTGAACATAAGAGAATAACTTTTGAACCATTGAACATGAGAACAAGTCAACTTTTATAAGTTGACTATACTGTTTTAATAGCACTAAAATACTGAATTTAGATATACAATCCTGTGATTTCATAAGTTCTTTTAGTCTTTTGAGATCCAAAGATATTAAATAATCTGTGTACATTTATAGAATCTGTATCACAAGTCCTGTTATTTCAGATACATAGGGCTATTAAGATCATGTTCTCTTGAGTCTAGACGAGCCTTAGCAGCTCCATGAATTCCAGTGTCTTCATTGTAAAGATGAGTACACTGAGAATTTGCCATAAGGTAATTAATGAAAAGTCAAGAGTCTGTGGAACATTTAGAGCGTGTTCAGATATAGGAGATGCCAAGGTCATCTACTGCATCCTTTGCCATTGTAATCATCCTGACTTTTTGTCTTGCTACTGTACTTGGATGGTTTTGGAAGAGACAATGAGATTAATGACTTTGTGCAACTCTACCTCTCTTAAATCCAATGCATGCAAAAGTCAAGACATTGCCCCAGAATGTCCTTTTCAAAAACAAACAACAACCACATAGCATCAACAAAGGGTCCATACCCTATTATAACCTTGTCTATGCAGTTCTCTGTACTGTGTCACATAAGTTAACTTATAGGTACATTATTTTCTTTGTTAACCAAGAACAAAGTATTTCAGACAAAGAGAGAAAAAAGTCAAAGTTACATAGATATTCATGAATTCCACCTTTTTGCACAGGTAAAATTCTATCTCTCATCTCTATCCCTTTGTACAGAATGGCCATCCTTCTATAATTGTTTTCCTCCTAAAATTCACCTCTTAGATTTCCTAGTTTCTTTTAAAGCTCAGAACAAGAAATCACTGATTCATCTAGGTGTCGCTGGTTCCAGCTCAAATTAATTTATGTTTAATTTATGCCTACTAGTGTTTACATATTGTTTCTTCAAATGGAATGTATGTTTAGGAATTGTTCTGATTTTTTTCCCCTTTATATTCCTACCCCTTAATAAATGCTTGAAGTTTTTTGTTTTGTTTTTTAGCAACAAATTATTTTTAATTAAGCTATATACATTTTTTTAGACAAAATACTATTACATATTTAATATTCTACAGTACAGTTTAAATAATAATATTGCATATTTGATACATGACAGTATAGTATAAATATAGTATAAATGTGAAACAAAAAAAATTCATATGACTTGCTTAATTGTGATATTTAGTTTATTGCAATCTGGAACCAAATCTGCAGTATCTCCAAGATATATCTGAATAAAATTCTAAAGGACAAGGACTGTCTCATTTTTTGTATTTTTTATTTCTAGCAGTTAAAACAGTATTTAGCACATAATAAAAAGGTAATAAATACTTCTCATTTATTTGTGGATTTTTTTCAAATTATTTTATCTTCAGTAAGTCACTTAAGTTTTTTATTTTTCTTCTTTATAAAATGCCTTACTTTCTTTATCTATAAAAGGGGGGAAAGTGCAAATCTTCATAGGGTCGTTGTTAGGCTTAAAGAATAATAATAAATGCTTGTTAATTAGTTGATCTTTTTAAAAAATCAATGTGTTGAATTTGTTATACATTTTTTTTGCTGAATCACTCATTTATTTTTGATATTAATTTACATTTTTTAGTTCTAAATTCTTTCTCCTTCTTGTTCCTACCTTACTCCTAGAGAAAGCAAACAATATGGTACTCATTATACAAGTGAAGCCATGCAAAACATATTTCCATGCTAACCATATTGAAAAAAAAAGGAAGAAAAATAAAATAGTTGATTTAAAAAAATGTTTTTAAGTTGTCAGTGGAAATTTTGAGATGAGATTTTGAACAATTCTTTTATTTTAATTCTACTTTGCTCTAATTTGCTTTAGTGACCAATAACAACTAGCTTGAATGATATGTAAGGTACACTGAAATTAGTTACTATTCTTGTTTTTACTATAAATGAAAAAAAATGCAGTATTTTTGGTTATCCTATTGAAATAGAAAGTAGGCCACTAATAATGTGCTCTTGATTTAGACAAATGATTCACTATCTGAAGAATAAATATATGAAACCTGAAAGTAACACACATTAGTGATGAGATACTAAAAATTCAATGTTTCAATATATCATTGGGAGCAACTAAATAACAGCAAGCCCAGGAGAAAATACTTTTTTCCCTGCCTGACCCATTTTCCTAGAGTTCCTAAGGAAATTTTGATGTGCAAGAATAGTTATGAATGTCTCCAGCCTAGATTATTTCTTTAGATTCCGAACAGATGTTTTGTGTATGAACATGTTTTATTCATAAATATATCTATCCTTTTGCTGTCTATAATATACAACTGCTGTATGAAGACTGTCTTTGCTTAAACAGAATCAAGTGAAGATTCACTTGGCAGCTAGCCAGTTGTCTGGATGAATATAGACAGCTAACCCAAATAATCCAGGCCCAAAATAATACATTTGGGAGGAATCCAACCAAAACTTTGCAGAGCTACTCTAAAATCAAGGTAGAAGTTTAAGAATTCTACATCTTCATTTTGAACCTGAATATAAGGAATACTTAAATTTTCATATGCCAAAAGTCAAGGCTAAAGATTTTAGAAAAAATATTAAATATTAAATATTCTACTTCTCTTCAAATATATACAGATTAAAAGTGGTTTAAAAAAATTACTTTAACAGCATCCCTTAATTTCAGATTCAAATAAATTCTCTGGACCAGCCTAACCTAAATTTTGACCCTAACCAAGTCTTAAATGATATTTCCAGAATTGGGGGTTAGAGGGTGCAATTTGAAGAAACCCCAGGTGGTTAGATTTCCCCAGGAATAAGCCCAGTCTCTACATGAGTCCAGAGCTAGGGAGAGCCTTAATAGAACAGGACAAGCACCTTAATTCCTCTCCTCTAGCAATTCTGGGATAATGCTATTCTTCAGAAGTGAGCTCACTGTCCTAAAAGTTAGGGAAGTCCCCTATTTTGTCCTCCTCCTACAAAATTGTTTAAATAGATAAGATTGTAACTACGCTAGTTAATTACTTTCTATATCTTCTCATTTTTATTTTTCTTTTAACATAGTATTAATTTTTATCTTTGTTCTACTAAGCTAGTCTAAATATGGATAACAGATGTTTACTGTTTGAAAGTATATAGTCTTTCAATTTTTTTTTCAATGTTTTTCAGAGTCACTAGGTCTACTACCTCTCACTTTTCTTTTTGAGGACTGAATTCATGGTATATGGACAAGAGACTTCTATTTAGTTTTTAAGTCTTTAGCATCTTCCATTTCTTGACTTTAAACCATATTATACCACATTTTCTTTTATTCTCACCTTTGCAACTCACCAATATTAAAATATAATTTCTTTTAATTTGGTAGCATGACTTAGGCCTTCATAGAATTTCTCTACCTTCTATTTTGCAACAAATATTGTTATTTTGTGAAGTAATTTCCTTTCTGGTTGTCTTGTTGCAAATGCATATCATAAGTATTAACTAACATGAATTAATTAAATAGCCAATGAAATTATGTTTTTCATTGCCTTTAGACATATGCAAAAACAATACTGCTAGTTACCTCTTTTGTTCTCTGAGGATAAACTATGAGCTATCATTTTATTTAAATGTAGCTTCCTATGTTCTTCTGATGTTATTTATTGCAATAAAGACTTTTTTTTATGACTCATTTCCTCCAGTAATGTGTTGATTTGTAGTTCCATGTACAAATATGTCTCATTTGGAGAACCAACAAATGAATGCTTATGTACTTTGGCTACAATAGTAATTTCATTGATATAAGGAACTTGTAATGAGGGTCTTCCTTTATCAGTTTATAATCTCTGCAATTTATAACTCTAGATAGTGCTTTTAGAGCACTGAGAGTTAAGTAATTTTCTCAGATTCATAGAGCCATGTGTCAGATGTGAGATTTGAATCAGATCTTCTGGCCTTGCGATTGATTTTTTTATCCACTATGGCATACTCCCTCTCATTCTTCTATCAATGTATGCTTTTCTATGATTGGAAAGCTTTATCAAAGTGCACAGGTTAGTGGGGAGTTATTATTATTATTATTATGGTAACTAATGATTTGGGGAGATCCAGCGTCCCCCTTTTTCTAAAATCCTGATCTTAAAAGTTCAGTCTCTTAAGGAAATACCTGTTAAAATGAGATTGGACTGGGACCCACCCTGATGGGGCAGTCATTGGGTTCTTGCTCTGACTTGGGTGGAAAAGATGACCTAAGACTGAGTATGATCTGGGCATAGAGATATTTTCTTTATTCAAGGAAGATTTCACATCCCTCTCATTTTTATATATTTTTCCTTCCATAGTGTTAAGCAATCAGAGTCTATTGCCTCTCTTCTTCCAAAAGAACAGGTAGGCCCTGAGCCTGTTGCCATAATTGTCTTTGGTCTAAGAGAGATGATCAGCCTTTTTATTAATAATATGAGGGATGGGTGCTAGACCCCCTTTACCAAGTTAATTAATCAGAGACAGCTTCAGGTACAAAGAGAAAGCATTTATTTAGTCCCTGCAGGGAGAGACCCAAGCACACCCAGGAGGCATCTCAGCTCCCATCATGTGCTCAACCTGACCATCAGGAAGTAGTAAAAGGGTTAAATAGCAAAAGACCCAAGCCTTTTCCCTGGATAGGCTAAAAGGAAGGAACTATCATTGACCAAAGGTGTCTGCTTTCTGTGGGTCACATCACTTCCCATCACTTCCTATCACTGACCTAGGATCTTTGCCTTTAGAAACCTCTAGGCCTAGAGAGCATGTGACTTCCTGCAACCAGGGGTCCAAGGCCTGATCTTCCTACTCTGCAGACCTCTGGGAACAGGGATCACATGACTTAGGCTTAGTCTCATAGATTTAAGAAAACATCTTGCAGTCAATTTCATTCAACGATGTGTTAATCTTATTAATAAGATGATTAAATTACCTAGAAATTATGTCTCTCAAACCTTTTTAATCACTACATTCGAAATTCACTCTGCTACAAAACCTCAGATGATGCTCTGGGTTCTCAAGGTCTTTCCAAATAAAGCTCAAGTTCTATCAAAGTGGAAAGACTTTGGAAACATTCAGGCAGAAAGCCTTATAGCCTACAGCTATATAGGTCATTAGGGTTATCAGTCTTATTGCAGGAGCGCTCTGGTGAGCAAGATTTTAGCCTCAAAGCCCTTCTTGGCTTCTGTTAAATTTCAGAATTTAAGATCTCTTTTATGGGAAGTTATTCCTCCAGCAATGAAATGGAGGCCTTCTTGGATATAAGGCTTTATTTTATTCAGACTCTATTTACCATCTAAGGTGAAATTTTTATTTCTTACTCATTTTAACTAGGGGCTAAGCCTTTCCAGCAGTAAGATATCTAGAACCTTGCTACATTAATTTCTCTCTTTTCCACCTTTGTATCAAGTTATTTTTTTCAAATAATTCTTTCTGGTTGTTGTTGTGGGGAGGAAGAGGGAGAGAGGGTTGTTTTTTTTTTTTGTTTGTTTTTTTTTGTTTTTTAGTACTGTTCCACATATTCAAATTTCCTGAGGAATTCGAGTTATTTAGATGGTTGAAAATCCTGTCAATATAAGCAAGTGATTCTGGGGATACAATGGTGTTGAGGTATCAGGATGTGTTAAGGTGTTGTTTCTGAAAGATTTTTTTTTCTTTTTCCTATTTTTTTTTTTTTTTTTTTTTTTTTTTTTGGCTGAGGCACACAGCAAAGTGTTTAGTGACTGAGAGCAGATTTGAACTCAGGTCCTCCTAACTTCAAGGCTGGTGCTCTATCCACTGCACCACCTAGTTGCCCCATTTCTGAGATAATTTAGACTAGGCCAAGTGGGTGGGCTAAAATCCCTGCTGGAGGCAGCAGTCCAGCAAAGCAAGACAAGGATTTTTATAGAGTAAATGGTGCTGATTACATCACAAATTTTGTAAATTCTGAGATTACAGGAGGAGTTTGCGAATATGCAAAGGTCCTCAAGCCTTGGTAGAAATGTGAGTGTGGTTATTCAGAATGCATATAGAAAAGTCCCCTTAGGGAAACACTAGTTTATGGAAATGATATTATAACTAGCATAGGTTCACCCAAGAACAGTAAAGAAGGGGAAACTGTATACTCCAGGGGGAGGATTTATTGAGATTTGCAGTCCAATGTCCTGTTCTGCATTCGGTTGGTGCTTTCTTATTGGCTGATTTCTATGTTAGGTTTTGTGATAGCCATCATGTGGTAACTTGATGAGGTGGTGAGAGAATATGCCAGCCTGCTCATGGTTCTAATGAGACCCATGATTAATGATTTTTGTGGGGCTTGAGGCTGGGGGAAAGTTTCGACTGGGAGCAACAATCAGAATCCCATCAGTAGCAAACATGCAATACCACGCTTGTCAGAATCTACATGCAGTGGAATTCAACACACATTTATTAAGCACCTGCTACATTCAAGGAATATTTTGGGAATTAGGGAAATAAAGAACATTTACTAAGCTTCAGCAGTAAACTAGAATGTGTCAGAAAGAAACTGAGTATAGCTCTCAACTAATTTTGACAATTGACATTATGAATTTCAACTAGGGAAGTTGTTTTGAGGCAAGAATTAAGTAACTGAAACTCAGAATTCAATAAGATGTTCAATTCTTTCAATTCCCTTCTCTGGCCGACTTCTCCCTTCTTTAATTAATCATCATTTTTCAGCCTTTCCTAACATATTGACATTGACACATCATTCTGAAACATTCCTTCTTCTTAGCCCATCTCTTTCCACATGCTCTCTTCTTCTTTTTGCCTTTTTTTTTTTTTTGGTTTTGTGCCATCTTCCCAAATTACCCTCTGAGATTAAAATAGCTTTTAACTTCCAGGGCTCTCCATATCTCCTCTCTTTCTCACTGTCTTCTCCTTTCAGAAAGTACTGACTCAGAATAATAGATAAAGAACTTAAAATTTTAGTTAACTTTGTACAAGACTCTTAATCAGTTCAGACTTAACCTAAGTTTTTTTTTCTAAGACCTCTAAGCTGAGAGCTGCTGAAGGAATTTTAGATCACCTGGTTTCATATGAATATATAGTATGTAAACCCTCAAAATTTTTCGATAATTAGAATCTAAAAATAGATTAATTGCACAAAAGAAGCATTTGATTTTGAAAGTGTCCTTAAAATAGTTAGAAAGCAGCTTCCCTAGGAAATATATGTTCATTTAGCATTTCATTAGCTACTTTAAAAAGAGGAATGAAATTGAGAAAATAGACAATGAAAGAATCCACTGTCAAATGAAGATAAATCTGAAATCAAAATAAAGCACTCTCAAATTATTAATGTAAAAATAATGAGAAAAGTAGCACAAGGTAGGGCCACACTGGGAGAAAAATGATGTGGTTTTTATTCATAGATATGCCATTAATTTGCTGTGTGACCTTGGTCAAATAGCTTCTCTCTCTGCAACTTACCTTCCTCATTTGTTAAACATGGCAGCTGGATGAGGAAAGAGCAAAATACCCTTCTATAATTGCATGTTTGGATTTATACAATTTTGAACTATATGCTTTCCAGTAAGAGCAAAGTAAATTATGCTATAATAGCTAATTTTAAAAATGCAAAACCCATTATAAAATTTTAATACCTGTCATGCTTTTATAAAAATTTTCTTTAAAAATTTTAGTGATATCATTTTTACATCATCTACATTTTCTAATATATCTCACACCTGAGAGAATCATCTCTTATAACAAAAATTTTTTTAGAGAGAAGAGATAAACAGTTCAGCAAAACTAATTAACAAGTCAAAAAAGTATAATAAAAATTTTAAATCGGTAGGAAAAAAAAGAATAGTTCAGCAATATTAATGAGCATATTAACTGCTTCTGGCAGTATACAAAATTTATTATCCTCAGTAGTCTTCCACCTATGTAAAGAAAGGAAGAAAGAACATTTACTCAGTTGTTCTCTATAGCTAATTGACAACATTCAGTGTTTTTTGTTTTTTAGTTTTCATTGTTGTAGTCATGGAGTATTTCATTTTCCTGATTATGGTTTTCCTGATTTGCATCAATCAATGTTTTCCCATATTTTTCTGAATACTTATGCATTAGTTTTTTATGCTAGTAATATTCTATTATATTCATTATATTCCATAATTGGTTTAGCCATTCTTCAGTTTTTTTGGCCACTTAATTTGTTTCCAGTTATTATACTACCACAAAAAAGGATTACTATAAATAATTTTATTTATATAGGATCTTTCTTTTAATCACTGATTTCCTTGGGGTCTACCTAGAGGGATCTCTAGGCCAGTCAGGTAGTCAACAAACATTTATTAAGTGCTTACTATGTAATTCAATGGATAGACTATTGGGCTTCTCAAATATATAGGAAAATGATAGACGTTTATAAGAATAAGAGCCATCTCCAAATTGAAAACAATAAAGGGATATAAACAGATTTCATAGAAAGAAATCAAAGTTATAAATAATACCATTAAAAAATTTTCCAAATCATAATAATTAAAGGAATGAAAATGAAAATAACTCTGTGGTACCACTCCACAGCAATCAGATTGACCAAAATGACAGAAAAGAAAAATGACAAATGCTGCATAGAATATGGAAAATAAGGTACAATGGGGCAGTAGGTGATGCAGTGGATAGAGCATCAGTCCTGAAGTCAGGAGGACCTGAGTTCAAATGTGACCTCAGACATTTAAGACCTCCTAGCTGTGTGACCCTAGGCAAGTCACTTAACCCCAATTGCCTCAGCAAAAAAAAAAAAAAAAGAAAGAAAGAAAAGAAAAGAAGAGACAATAATATTGATCAATATATAAATACACTAAGATTGTTGGTGGGACTGTGAACTCTCTGGAGAGTAATTTGGCACTATGCCACCAAAGCTATAAAACTGTACATGCTCTGATCCAGTAATACCCCAATTAGGTCTAGAATCCAAAGAAATCAAAGATAAAAAGGAAAATGAATCATATGTATAAAAATGTTTATGTAATACTTTTGTGATCCAATGAATTGGACATTAAGGGGCTGTCCAGCCATTGGGGAATGGCTGAGGAAGTTATGGCATATGAATATGATCGAATAAGTCATATGAATGTGATGGAATAATACTGTATTGTAAGAGATGATGAAGAAGATGGTTTCAGAAAAACTTAGAAAAATGTATGAACTGATATAAAGTGAAATAAGAAGAACTGAAAAACAATTTACACAGTAAAAACAATACTGTATAGATAATCAACTGTGAAAGATTTGATAACTCTGATGTACAATGATCCACTATCATTCCAAAAATGCATGTTGAAAAATGCTATCTGCTTTCAGACAGAAAACTGGTGGCTTTAGAGTACAGACTGAAGTCTTTTTTTTTTTTTTTTCTGTTTCTGTTTCTTTTCTTTTTTTCTCTCCAAAACATGGCTAATAAAGAAATGTTTTGCATGATTTCATATGTATAAGAGGAAATTCTTACTTTCTTAATGAGTGAGTGAGGGGCAAAGTAAGGGATAAAATTTGTAATTAAAAATAAAATTTAGAAAACTAATTAAAAAAAGAAAAACTGGCAAACAGTGTGGCAGAAATTAGATATATACCAAAACTTCATCCCATATGCCAAGATAAATTCTAAAGGGATATATAATTTAAACTTAAACTTAAGGAAGTTAGAGGAGCAAGGAAAAAAAATATCCTATGTACAAGAAAACAGTTCATGATAGAGATTGTCTCAGAAGATAAAACGGACAATTCTGATCATATACAATTTAAAAGTATATGCACAAACAGAACAAATGTAGTTAAAATTAGAAAGAAAAAATAGTTTACTGGGGAAAATTTCTCTACAGCATATTTCTCTGATAAAGTTCCCATTTCCACAATATATAAGGAACTGACTTAAATTTATAAGAATTGGTCATTCCTCAATAGATTAATGATCAAAGGATATGAACAGACAGTTTTCTAAGGAAGAAATCTTAGCTATCAACAACTATATGAAAAATGGCCAAATCACTAGTAATTAAAGAAATGCAAATTCAAGCAATTCTGAGATTCCATTTAACACCTTCCCAGACTGGCAGATAAAAAAAGAAAAAAATGGCAAATGTTGAAGAGACTGTGCAAAACTATCACTGTGAATTGGGTCCAGCCATTCTGGAACAATTTGGAACCATAACCCTAAAGTCATTACATTATTGCTCATATTCTTTGACCCAGTGATGCCATTCCTGGGCATATGCAGCCTAAGAGGATCACAGGAAGAGGGAAAAAACTTACATGAACAAAATTATCTAAAACAGCTATTATAATAATAAGATCTTGAAAATTAAGGGGGTGCCCATCTATTAGGGAATGGCTAAATATATTATGATATATCAATCAAAAGCAATGTTATTGTGCCATAATAAATGATGATGTTGACAATTTCAGAGGGAACCAGAGGGAAGAAGTCTATGAACTGATGCAGATTAAAGTGAGCAGAAACAGGAGAACAACTTATACAATGATAACATTACAAAGGAAACTAACTGGGAAAGACTAGAACACTTATCAATGAAATGACAAACCATGGTTTCACAGGACCAATCAAAATGCACATTTCATGAGAGAGTGGGGATGAACATAAAATTCAGAATGCTATAAATATTTCTGGACATGGCCAATGGTGTATTCTTTTGGCTGTGCATATTTGTTTTTAAGGTTTTCATTTTTTTGCTATTGTTATTTAATTGGGAAAGGATAGAAAAATGTATGCTCATTAATTTTTTAATCACATTTTAACCACTTCTTTTAAAAATGTTGCTGATTCTATTTGTGTAGCTAAAGCAGTGTTAAGTAGGGTAATGGATCCAAGAGATATGAGTTTTGTTTCTGACTTCAGTTCTATTTAGCCGTAGTCCCCAAATTCATTCAAAGACATCTTGGTGAAGAAAAGCTAATTATTTTTTTTTTCTTTTCACATTTTTTTCCTCTTTTAATTCCTTTTATTCACACATCCACTCTTATTCATTTGCATTCATTCTAAATCTCTTACCCTTTTCCTCTCTCTATCCTGAAACTTGCCTTATTACTACAAGGCATTAATTTATCTGGGCTTGAAACTCTTTTCTGAAGTCTAAAAGGAAGGCTATTGCTTTGCACTCAATTTCATTCTACTCTGTCACCAGACAGCTCTTTCCTCCTTATGTAAAGAAAAGGCTCTAGGATGGTTGACATTTTGGAAATAAGGCTGCAAAATCATATTCAAGGTTACTTTCTCAGTGACCTTTCTCTTTGCAAAAAGAAAGGGGAGAAAATATCAAAATAACAAATAGAATAGATGACAAAGCCAGTGAAGGCTTAAGTGATAAAACCAGGTTAGAAATATAGTTGAGTTAGCTAATATCTAGTTTTAAAGCATGTTTGAAAAGTCTTGGGATTTGTAAGACTGAAATTCATTTTCAAGAACCCTAAACTCAGAAATATTTAAATCAAGGAGGCATAAGTTCACTTAATACCAAATATAAAGATGCAAGATTTGTTGCATAATACATGAAACAAGAAGTGTAATGTTTTACTATTTTTTGAAGGGCTATGATGATATTCCAAAAATATTGTGCTATGTCTAAATCAGTTCTGAAGACAATAAAACACAGATGGTCAGATATACTCAGGATGTGTGAACCATCTTTGGAATACTTTTTAAAAAGGCATATTCTTATAAGTTGTCCTTAAATCCAAGGAGAAATAGACACAAATCCTGCCTCTGACAAATACTGACTGTAACCCTGGGCAAGTCACTTATTCCTTCAGTGTACTAGTCAATTCTATAATTTTTCAATTTGAGAATTGAAAGATTCTAAGTTGGGTTGGTAAAGGGATTTTATTCAGTTGGAAGTTCAGTATACCAATGAAATCACAGTTATAATATCTTTGTAATATTGTCACTATACTAGAATTAGAACTGAAACTTACTTTGCAGTGAATGAATTCAAGTTATAAGTGAAGAGCATAATAAAATTCTACTTGCTGTCTATATCTTTTTTATGAAGATCTAATAGTATACATGAAGGGGTGTCTATGCATTGTATTATATATTGTGTCAACAAGTATTTATTAGGTGCATAGCATGTACTAGGAACTGTGCCAGGCCCTGGAGATAAGTACAATGAGTGATCAATCCTTACTTGCAAGGAGCTTATATTCTAATGAAGGAGATGAGGACATTTATAAGTGTATACAGATCAAAGAGAAGGAAAATAAATAAAAGGTTATTTTCACAAGAGGGCACTAGCGTTGAAGGCACCAAGAAAGATTTCATATGGAAAGTGATACATGAGATTTGATAGTACAAGCTAGAAGCTATATATGTGAAAACATAATTAAAAAAAAATGAAAAATTGGAAATGCATTTCAACTGTTTGAATATGCATTTAAGACTTTTACTATTTCCCTCCAAAGCCACATGAAACCAAGCTGTGAACAGAGTCTAATGGAATGAAACCACTCTCCAGGTCAAGATGGACTGAAAAAACTTCAAGAAAGGTCATTCTCATTGGAGTGAAAATGGTGTTCAGTCCAGCTCAGACAGATTGTGGGAAAGCTGGTGAGAAGGCCTTAATCACAGCAAATCAGCATATAAGACCCTCAATCTTGACTCAGTAGAGAAGCAAATGGGGCAGATTCCATTCCCTGCTCAAGGGGCAAACTCTTGAGAAACCAGACTGTTTTTTTTGAAGAGAGCAGATAAAGTTACTCCCTGAAAACACAAGGGAACCCTATGCTTAAAGCCAGGGTTCAAAACTGCAAAGGAAGCTTTACCTCTGGAGCAGGGCTCCACCTTAAAAGTTAAAAAAAAAAAAAAAGAGGAAATACAAAAGGAAAAGGAAAGAAAATAAGCAAGAAACAGAATAGGACCTTGGCCACAGACATCTCAAAGAGTGGTATAAATTGGTCTCAAGCCCAAAAAAACCTTCTTGGAAATGCTCCTAAAGGAAGAAAAAATGAGACAAGAAATGAGAGGTATGCAGGAGAGAGTCAACAGCTTCAAAAACCAAAGAAAAAAGTTGTCTGAAAAAAACAATTCCCTAAACAGTAGAATTAACCAAATTGGGGGAAAAAAAAAATATATATATATATATATATACACACACATACACACACACACACAAAAGTTAAGTGAAGAAAATAATACATTAAAAACTAGAACAGAGCCCGAGTGGAAGCCAATGATTTTGAGAGACAGCAAGAATCAGTCAAACAAACTAAAAAGAATGAAAAAAAATAGAAGAAAATGTGAAATATCTCATTGAAAAAAAAAAAAAAAACAACCAACCTGGAAAATAGATGCAGAAGAGAGAGTTTAAAAATTATTGGCCTACCTGAAGGCCATGACCCAAAAAGAGCCTGAATAGCTTTCTACAAGAGATCTTTCAATAAAATTGACCCAATATTCTAGAAACAGAGGGGTAAATACTGATGGAAAGAATTCATGGATCATCTTTGGAAAAATGTCCCACAAGGAAAACCCTAAGGAACACTGTTGTGAAGCTCCAAAACTACAACCTCAAGACAAAAACACTGCAAACTGCCAGACAAAAACAATTCAAATGTCAGGGAGCAATAGTCAAGATTACTCTGGATCTGGCAGCTTCTGCAATAAGGGGTCTGAGGGCCTGGAATACCATATTCCAGAAGGCGAAGGACCTAGGATTATAACCAAGAATTCACTACCCAGTGAGATTCAGCATTATCTTTCAGGGTATGTGATGGAGTTTCAATGAAATAAGAGACTTTCAATCATTTCTATTGAAAAAAAAACAAACAAAACTAAACAGAAAATATAATCTACAATGACAGGACTCAAGAGAAGCATAGAAAGATAAACAGGGGGAAATGAATGTAATTTATTTTTTTATTTTTTATTTTTTAATAACTTTTTATTGACAGAACCCATGCCAGGGTAATTTTTTACAACATTATCCCTTGCACTCAGTTCTGTTCCGATTTTTCCCCTTCCTTCTTCCACCCCCTCTCCCAGATGGCAAACAGTCTTATACATGTTAAATAGGTTACAGTACATCCTAGATACAATATATGTGTGCAGAACCGAACAGTTCTCTTGTTGCACAGGAAGAATTGGATTCAGAAGGTATAAATAACCCGAGAAGAAAGACAAAAATGCAAGCGGTTTACATTCATTTCCTAGTGTTCTTTCTTTGGGTGTAGCTGCTTCTGTCCGTCATTGATCAATTGAAACTGAGTTAGATCTTCTCTTTGTCGAAGAAATCCACTTCCTTCAGAATACATCCTCATACAGTATTGTTGTTAAAGTATATAATGATCTCCTGGTTCTGCTCATTTCACTCAGCGTCAGTGAATGTAAGTCTTTCCAAGTCTCTCTGTATTCATCCTGCTGGTCATTTCTTACAGAACAATAATATTCCATAACATTCATATACCACAATTTACTCAGCCATTCGCCAATTGATGGGCATCCATTCATTTTCCAGTTTCTAGCCACTACTAACAGACTGCCACAAATATTTTGGCACATACAGGTCCCTTTCCCTTTTTTAGTATCTCTTTGGAATATAAGCCCAGTAGAAACACTGCTGGATCAAAGGGTATGCACAGTTTGGTAACTTTTTGAGCATAGTTCCAAATTGCTTTCCAGAATGGCTGGATGTATTCACAATTCCACCAACAATGTATTAGTGTCCCTGTTTTCCCACATCCCCTCCAACACTCCGTGAAATGCATATAATTTAAAGGTTAAACTGTTTACATCCTTAGATAGGAAAGCAATATCTGTAAGTCTTGAGAACTGTATGTTACTGGGACAGACAGAGAAGAGCATCACATGGACTGAGGATGTGGTTGTAAGTGGACTCTGATGTGGTAACAACAAAGAAAAAGACATTAAGGGGTAGAAAAAGGTCTGTACTGGAAAAAGAAGAAAAGGGAGGCATAATGGGAAAATTAGTTCACATTAAGAGGTGCAAAAGACCTATTAAAATTGAGGGAAGGGAGGGGGAATGAGTATTTTCTGAAGCTTGATCTCATCAGTTTGAGTTCTAAGTGGGAATAACTTAATCATTCAATTGGATATAGATATTTAGCTTACTCTATAAAAAAAGTAGGAGGACTAAGAGGAAAGAAATGGGAGGAAGGAGCTGGATAAAAGGGAAGGCAGAAATACTAAGGAAAAAGGTAAGAGAAGGGGGGGAAGGAGTGATAAAAGATAAGGTATTGGGTGGAGTGGCTTAAAAAAAACAATACTAAGAGGGGAGGGGTGATAGGAGATAAGATGGTAGGTGGGGTGGGAAAAAACAAACAAACCAACAGACACTTTCACTATGTCCAATATTATAGAAGTGAAATGCTTCATCTTACTTTTTTTGAGTTGAGGAATAACTAAAAGGAAACACATTCACATAAAAATGAACAAAACATGCTATTCTGATAACATAAGTAATTATTATAAGGTTAATATTCTTGTGTCTAATATTAAAAGGAAAAATATTAACTAAGGCATACACACACACGCACACACACACATCTACAAAGCCAAACTTACTCAACATAACTTATTTATAATTTGTCATTACATAGAAGCTCTTAAAAACATTTATTATAAACAATAACCACAAACAGAAAAATCAAATAAATGTATAATGAATAAAATGTTATAAAACTGAAGTAATATGATTTGGGAGTCCCCTGATTTTAGGGGGACTTCTATTCTGGCAATAAATTAGCATTCTAGATTTTCTGGTTTCTGCTTCAGGAAATCCCCACGCCCAAGCTATCTGATTCTGAATAGAACACTCCTGAATTCATTGCTGATTGATAATCTGGTCAGTGATAATCTGATCAATTCCAGAGATCACTCCACTGTCCTACTTATGGGCCAGAGATATATAAATGTGTCTCCTTGCTTCTGTTATTCTGCTGAATTCTTTTAGAATTCAGTCCACTTGCTATTGCATGTAAACTTTGTCCCTTGAATTTGGAATGGGTTTAAGCCTGAAAATTCTTTTAAGACACTTCACAACACCAGTCTATGACCCCAAACTTTTGGGGGGTCACCCCTCAGTAAACCCATCAACCCTTAAAAAGGTAGAACCAAATGAAACAAAAAACCTGAGCAAAAAAAAAGTTTGTTCCATGTCCGCATATTTGCCTAAATTACTATCTCTTGCTTTTCTGCTTCTATATATGTATGTATACATACATATATAGAACTGTGTGTATATATGTATACATACATATATACACACATATACATGTATATCAGTTCTGGTGATGATTTCATACACACATGTATATATACATACACATATCTATATAAATATATTGCATTTCTGCGGATGATTTCATTTGGATTTTATTTTGTATAGGTCTTTCCACATTCTTCATGGGTTGCATATTTATGGTTTCTATGGTTCCATTCTATTCCATTACATTAATATTCTATAATTTATTCAGTCATTTCCCAGTTGTTGAATATATTATTTTAATTTTTGTTGTGCCAAAGTTCCCTTTTAATGTCGTGATCTAGTTTCTCCAATTGTCCTATTTAGTTACTCTGCCTCAGGTTATAACCTTTTCCTCTTAATGTTTGATGAGATAAAGGTCTACCTCAGTTGCTCTGCCCCAAAACCCCAGGCTATAATCATTCCCTCTTAAATGGTTGATGAGATGAAGGTTTTATATCTTTAGGTTATAGACATTCCTTCTTAATGTTTGACAGGTTTATCCATTTTAGATGTCATTAAAATATCAGTAAGCTCCCTCCATTCTGTCATCCTAGGGGCCTCCCTGCTCCATGAGGTTATTCCCATCCAGGTACTTCCCCCATTATGTCATTGTTCTTGTTATCCTATAAAAAGCTTGCCCTCTGATGCTTAATTGCTGGACTCTTTATGAGATGATAGTCTGGTCCAGCCCTGGGACCGAGATCCATTTGGTCCCAATATATCTCTCCATTTAATAAACTATTGAATTGGTCTCTAACCTCTGCCTTGCTCAGTTTCTGTAATGGGCTGAGGTTTGAGTTGATGCACTGAGATCCCAAGTACATGAGGCTAAATAGTAATTGGACTATACTCTATATACATGATTGGATAAAGAATGGCCCCCACCCACTCTCTGTGCAAGTCCTGATGTGTTGTATAGGAAATGACGATTTTGGTGGGTGGAGACAGACAGGAAGGGAAGCTGGGAGAGATTGACCTTGGTTCCTCTCTCCTAGCTGCTGGTTGTCTGGCTCCTGATCCAGCTAGCTTCTTGACTCAGCTACACACATTGCTATCGCCGATTCTCTTCCACCTCCGATCCTTCTTCACTGAGAATGAAGACTGACGATTTTCCCCAACCTGAATTCCTGACTCCTGCTGATTTAAAAATACACGGTCTTCACAAGTTTCTCTGGCATTACATTTTTTTTTGCTATTAGAACTCAAGCATATATGATTTTTTTTTTTTACAAAAGCATATCCTTTGGATATGCTCACTATAAATTCTTAGCTATGTAATTACTGTGTTTAAATGAATCAGCTTTGTAACTTATTGCATATGATAATCTTATTCTCCAAAATGCATACAATATTCTATGGTTCCAACATTAATATAAAATAATTCTTGAGTTCCTAAAGCCTTGCCAATATTGAATTCTGTAATATTCTCTCTAAAATGCAATGTTCTCTGTTGAGGTTTACTTGGGGTCTTTGGGAGCAGCCTTCATTTAAGTTCAGTAATCACCACAAGTGTAGCCAGAGGTTAAAGTCCAAATCCTTTATTGTCTCTTTCAAAGTCTTCTTTCCTTCACTTGGTGCTTGGCTAGTTTTCTGGGGGCCTTCTGGAGTCTTGGTTTCAGTGAAGAAGTGAAGGAGGAGAGCCTGCCATCAAGGTGGTGTGAGATGGGATGGATGAATGAATGTGGCTGTGAGTCCCACTTATGTGCTATACACTGAGTATACACCAATCATTATATCACTAGGAAACCATTATTTGTTATAGGATTAAATCAATGCTAAACTAGATTTAACCATTGTCTCCTCATTTCCCCTTAGTACCTTGTTTCAAGTTCTGGCCCAAAAACATCTCCTTGCAGGATTAAATGAATCATACTGAACCATGCTAAATTAACTAACTATTGTCTCTATCAATTCCACTGACTTAGTACCTTGTAAGAATCCTTTGTTTCTTCAGAGTTCTGACTCCTAACAGAATTCCACTATTAGGGAAATATTTTTACTACTCTAATGGATATCCAGTAATATTCCAATGTTGGACATATATTAGGGAATCTCAATATCTTGAGAGTCAGCATAATAGTAGTTAGGGAGCCAGCCTTGGAATCAGGAAGACCAAATGTCAGATCTAGTTTCTAACCTGTAATAAATATGTGATCTTAGACAAATTATTTAACCTCTTAAACAACAAAGACTTTAAGTTACAGAACCATTGTTGATCTTTGATAATGGGAATTTCATTACCTACAGTTTCCTAAATTAATAAAATTACAGGTCTGGCTCCCAAATCTCTTGTCATGTGATTATTAAGTTTTAATTTCCTTTTTTAAAAACTACCTGATCATCAGAACTTAATACTGTATAATTATGACCAATCTGGGCCTCAGAGATTTGCAAAGGTAATGGACTGTGAATGTGAAATATTGGATATACTGTCTGTTATTGCCAATGTGCAGGTTTGAATGAACTAATTTTTTTCCAATTGCTTTTAAAACTTTCATTGCAAAGGAAGGCTCGCTGAGTAGAGGGGAAGGAAGGGACATATTTGAGAATGAATAAAATGTGAAAAAAAAAGGCATCAGTAAAAAAATATTCATTCATGTTATTTGTTGATCTATTAGAAAAATTCTTTTTTGCTGTGTACAATCCTATCTCTGTGCTGTTAAATCCACAAATTTTATGTCTAATAATTTCTTCTTATTGATAAAAATGCCCTACCTTTTCATAGCTGAGATAACTGTACTATTCAATTTTCTTAATTTTTATGATTAAAAAAATTAAATCTCTGCCACTTCAGACTATAGGAATTTAAAGAGTAGACCCCCATACTCAGATGAATTTTTGGTAAGGATTTTATTGATGATGGATGAACTTATCACTTATAAGTATTCAAATAAGATATGAATCTGGTGTGTTACGTGGGATCTCAAAAAGAAAAAAATTTTTCCTAGTCTTCAAAATTATAAGTGGCACATTTGAGTTCTAGGAAATCAATCAAGTTGGTTGAATCTGAGTTATTTTAAAATTTTAAATATTTTAGTACTTTAAAGTACAAAGAGGTAGTTCATTCTAAGATGCGGATACTAGGTACCTTCACTACGCCAACCATGAATAAGTTAGATGAGAACAACACAATTCTTGCCAAATTATCTTTCTTAGAAAATTATCATGAGGACAAAATGAGATAATTATAGAGCACTTAGCACAGTGCCCAGCACATAATAAGTCCTATATAAATGTTAGCTTTTAATTATTATTATTACAATCATTATATTTATATGCTCCATCTCTTCACTGAAGGAAAAAGAGACTTAGTCTACCCAGACTGCATCAAGATCACTCTTTTTTAAAAAAAAGAGTTCATTGCCAAATGTATTTTGAGGTTTGGTTCCAAACCTATTTTTTTTTTTTTTTTTTTTTTTTGCCATACAATTACTCAATTTTCTCAGCAGTTTTTATTAAATAGTTATACCATTCCTTAATCTCTCTTCAAGCGTGAGCTTAGCAAATATTAACCTTTTATATACATTAGTTTCTATTCCTGGGTTCTCTGTTCTGCTTCAATCAGAACAAGTTTTTATAATTATTGCTTTTTTGAACATTTCATGATCTAATCAATGAATATTCCATCTTCATTAGTTTTTCCCATGTATTTAAAAATATTCTTGCTTAGTTCAACATGGACTTTTAAATTATATGTTGTGTGAAACAACCCATTGGTATTTTGAATGGTATTGCCATAAATTTGTTACCTAATTTGGGTAGTGTTAGCATTTTAACTTTGCTCAACCCAACACTAAGCTCAGAATGCTCCTTTATTTGTTTAGTTTTTCACTGTCTTCTGTCAAAATCAATTTGAAAATTTTCTTTGAGTAGGTCTTCCATATTCCTTGAAAAATCCATTGATGTTTTTATTACTGTAAAGAGGTATTTCTTTTAGTATTAAAAATATACAAAAATGCAGATGATTTTGTGAGTTTATCAGAATGAATTATTTTAATAAACAAATTGTCATTTCCAAGTCTTTGATGCACAAACCTTTATCTTTGTTAGGAATATGTTCAACCCTTTTCTCCTCACCCTAGAAATAGACATTTCTAAGAAATATTAGAGAATACATTCTCCCAAATATTCACATTTTCCCAGTAATTTGTTCAACAAACATTAAGCCCTTATTGTAGTGCACAGTACTGTGCCAAGTGCTAGAAAGGTATAAAGTTTAGATAAGATATGGTCCCTGCTCCTCTGGAGCTTACAAGGTGACAACAGTTACCATGTCAAACTTGCAAATAAACACCCAAGTTATCTTTAACTTCCACTCTTAGAGGTAGAAGGGTAAAGAAGACAGGAAGCCATGTGTACCACTGACATATGGCCTTTTCTTGTTCAATATAATAGCTCATCTCATTGTCTCAATTCCCTTAACTACAAAGGGTTATATCAGCAGATTTCTGAGAGAGGTTTCACTATGATGCAGGTTATCAATTTGCTTAACTTAACACATGCAGATTATGATAATCAAGCAAAAAGAATCAGAGCTTGCTGAAGATTTGGCTAATTCTTATCTAATCTGACAATCAGAAGACAGATATAGAGAACCTATTTCCATTGAATTAGCTCAGAAGACTCTAGCTTGTTAAATTCAGCACACATCAGAAATATGCAGTCAGTTTCATATAGTGCATTCCAGCTTTAAGATTATGATTTTGAATATCTTTATGAGATAAATGTATGATTATCATGATGAGCATAAAGTAGTAAGATTTCTTTTTGCTTACTGCATAAAACACATATTACAATCACAATGCATGAGTGCAAAAAAAATTAGGAATCTCCATAAGCTGATTTGGTATGGTTAAGTCTTGAAACTTCTTTCCATTCACTAGCTAAGTGGCAAGTAAAGAGAAAGAAAGTGGATAATTAGATCTAAATGGATTTGTGCTTATGCAACAGGTTCTGTTTGCTTTAAGACATACCAGAAATGTACTAATTACCAATTAAAGAGTTTAAGGGAAAACCATTGAATATACTTGAGTTAATAGCTTATGATATTCTTCCTTGTCAGAGGGAGTTGGTCCATCTCAAGTGGAAGTAGTTTTCTGTGCTTGGAAAAATTATGTGAATCCTTAAGTCCCACAAGGTCATTTAATAATGGTCAGAGGACTAAGAGACAATCTGTTGAGGAATAGTGAGAGGGCTGTTTGACAGTGTGACATAAAAATAGATTGGTCTGCCATCTTCCTAGGGCATGTAGTTAGGGCATGATGGAAAGTCTCCCAAATCTTGTCAAATATGACAACCCCTAAGGGGAACTTTCTAAAAAGTATCATTCTAGACATACAAGTAACTTACTGATGGACCTTGGGTTTGCTTTTTTTTTTTTTTTTTTTAAGTAACAAGGAAAGATTGGGCAGCTAATTCAAATTCGGTGCAAAAGAATATAAGGAAACAGGCTCCCAATGCCTAAAACAATCTGAAACTGGTCAAGAATATTAAGGGAAATTAAAAGTTTTTAAAGTCATGAGAAGGAAAGTGAGGAGAATAAGCAGGTAATAAGTACCTAACCAGCACTATGCTAAGGCCTTTACAAATATTACTGTATTTGATCCTGACAATAATCCTGTAAAGTAAGTGTTATTATTATCTCTATTTTAGAGTTAAGGAAATTGGGATAAAGATTTAGTGACTTACCCAGAGTCATATAACTTAAGCAGTATCTGAGGCTATAATTTAATTCAGGTCTTTTTGTTCTAGACTCAGCTTTCTATCCATTATATTACCTATTTGCCTAAAATGGGGCTAGAGTGGAGGAGAACACCATTATTTGGGAGAGATGGATGATAATAAGGATAACAGCAAAAAGACTGAATTGCTTAGTTCTTAATTATTTCGCTTCTTCCAGGGAGGATAATCTCTCTGGTCCGAACAGAACATAATATAGGGAACTGAATTCCAAGGTAGGTGGATACTAAGAGTAGACTAGTTACCCTTGATGGCAAGTTCCATCAGCAAATTCCAATCAACACATCCCAGAATGACCTGAAAGAACTGGTAGATTTGATTGGCAAGTCAATTAGATTGGAGAATGAGCAGTGTGATCTAATGGATATTGCAATCAACTTGGAATCTATAAGGTGTGAATTTCAATCCTGCCTCAGACACTGTAATATCTAACATTCCTTCAGAGTTAAAATAGGTGATCCTATGACAAATATCCTGATTTTCAAAAGAAAGAAGAAAGTGAAAGTACTTCATAAGCCAAGGAATTTAACTGATTTCTGTCCAATTTATGGATCATTTTCAGAATATTCAGATGTGAATATTCAGAAAGGGAAGTAGTGATCACTAAGTCAGCATGACTTTATGAAGAAGAAATTGTGTCAAGCTAACTTTTGTTTTGGGAACTAGCAATATAAAAGATATCAAACAATAACAACATAGTTGGGTGAATCTGAAACTTGATGAATGGACTGACATACTCAGAGAATACTCATTAATAACTTAGTGTCAACCAGAGGTAGGTGCATAATAGAGTGCCTCAAGATTTTGCCATTTGCCCAATTCTGCTCAATATTTTCCTCAAGGAATTGCATACAGGTACAGATCTCATGCTTATGAAATTAAAAACAAGAACAAAAACCTTAAATCTATGAAGCAGAGCTGGCATGTTGAATAAGAATAAAGAACCAGAAATATTTCAGTGGGTAAAATGGCAAGGGGTGGAGGAGTGGTGAATGTAATAACATTAAATTGAGTTCAATCTAGTTTTACATGGGTTAAAAAATCAGTTTATAAATATAAGATAGAGGAGATATGGCTAGAAAACAACTCATGTGAAAGAGATGTAGGTGTTTAAGTGGACTGCAAAATCAATTTAAGTCAACAATGTGATATGGCAACCAAAAGATTGAATGCTATCCATCAGATGCTTTGAGAAGAAACACAATATTCAGAAGAAAGGAGATAGCAAGTTCCTAAAATTCTGTCTTAGTTAAATTACATTTGAAGAAACGTCTTATTCTGGACCCTATAGTTTAGATAGATAGACAATATGAACTGCTTCCAGGGAGGTTAAAAGGATTATGAGAAGGAAGAATACAATACTTGTCTTCAAGTATTTGAATGCTCATCACAAATAATAATGATTCAATTTTTGCTGGGCTCTAGAGTTTTGTCTAGAGGACAAAACTAGGAGCAACAGATGGATGTGGCAGAAGGACAGATTTAGATGTGAAATAAGGAAAAACTTCTTCACAATCAGAGAGATTCAACAGTAGAATGAGCATTTGTAATATGTTCTCTCACTAGAATTCTTAAAGTAGTGCCTAGATGGCCATTTGTCTGAAATTTGTGGAGAGGATCCTTCTTCAGGAATAGGTGAAGTTGCAAAGATGCCACAGTCAACTGTGAACAATGAAAGATAGCTGGCAATGGATGGGGATGAAGAGGGTAAGAATGGTAAGATTACAGGCTTGGGAGATGTCTGTGGACATTGTAGTTCTGCCAATAATTAGGAGAGTCACAACTTTTCTAAGTCTGCAATTTATCTATAAAATGAAGGAATTGCATAAGCTAGACTTTAAATTCTCTTCCAGTTTTGACAGTGATATATTATTGATTGGAACCAACATAGGATGTGCTGCTTTATTCCTTTCTCAGTATGAATTAATATCTCCTGTTGATTTTTACATATCAGAATTGATGTGTAGAACTTTCTCTTAAAGTGAGTTAAACATAATAGAAAATTCATAAACCAGAATAAAAAAAGCAAAAGAATCTGGCTCTTCATGCCTTCTGTTGGTGTACAGGAACATGGTGTGCTCATAATTCATTGAATACTTGGCAATTATCCTAACCAATATGACATAACTAAGCTCAGAGAGACTACTGTCCCTCTACAGTTAAAAATAAACCTATGTGAATTGACCATTACTTTTTGACCATTTAGTATAGTAGACTTTAGGTTAAAAAAAATTACTTTTCTCTGTTTTTTTTTAAATTAGTATTTCATCATTCCTAATATCCAGAGTTTTCTGGTTCATTGAAATTATATACTAAATTGGTGACTTCACACATTTACGAACATAAGGATAACAGGATTCAGCTCGATGGAACAGTAACACAAACATTATAAATCTGTGTGAAAAAGCAATTTCCTATATTCTAATATCTGACACGCAAAAGTCTACTTTGTGTCAACCACCATCCCACAGATGTTCTGAGTACAGCTACAAAAATAACTTGCCTAGAATTAACTGCATTGCTAACTAAATTTTGGCTGAACACAAAGCAGGGGCATCAAGGAAGTGAATTGAGTTTTCCAATCCAGAGTTTCCTTAAAATGAGAAGTATCTATCATTATTATTATTAAATCCATGCGGATGAAAGAATTTTTCCTCAGTCCCAAAAAGTAGAATTTTGGTGCCCTAAACAGGGCCCTTTTTCTAAAAGGTAAATTTTGTTTGCATCTGTTCTCCCAAGATAGCACTTTGGTGCTTTTCCTGCTTGAGTCAATTTCCCAGCATCCTGAAATTTTGATGCAGGACTCTCCATCCTTTCCCTGAAATTGCCCTTTGATTATTTTATATAGCCATTCATGTTCTTTTATTTGTCAACACATAGCAGAGCAAAACCAAAAAAAAAAAAAAAAAATCCTATGTTGCCTCTTTATCATAAGTTGAACCAAGCCAAGAACAACAAAGTAGGGAAAGTATGAGAGTAGAAAGAATACAAAATACTCAAGCAAAGTTGTACAAAGCCAATCTAAAAATATCATTAGTGCAAATCCATTTGTCATTCATATTCTTCAGAATAAACAGTTGGTGAAATCCCATAACAGGCTCTTCATCTACCTTTAAAAAAAAAAAAGAGGGGAACAGGAGGAAAGAAGTTATTCTCTAGTATTTTTTTTAATGTTTTTTTTTTTTTTTTACATCACCATCATTTCCCAAGTATCCTATCCCTTCCTTTCATCTGTCCAGAAAATCAACCTATATAATAGGCAATATTATGACAAAAAATAGAAAGATAAAGAAAGGGAAATGAACATAATTGATCAATACATTGAAAAACTCTGAAAATATGTATAGTATAATATGTATAGTATACACTTTTGGACCTTCCAGAGAACCATAAAGCATGGAGTGGAGATATTTTAACATATGTCTTCCTTTGAGTCATATGTGTTTTTTCTAATTTTGAAACATTGACTTTTGATTTCTTTCATGGTTGTCCTATTTACTATATTGTAGCCACTGTATATATTGTTTTCTTGGCTCTGCTTATATAGTGTTTTAAGTGGCATCCAATCACCATCAATAGGATGTAAATGTTCATCATTATTAGTTATAATAATCATTATATTAATATATAATATTATATATATAAAGCAATATATTCCACATATGTCCCTTCTTAATAAATATTTCTTGCTTACCAAAACTGAAGGTTTCTATAAATTTATTGGAAAATTTACAATAGAGAGGACCTATACACCAGAAATGAATCATTGTGATAGTCTCTTTCCACAACTTTTGCAAATATTGGTATGTTTTATACCTTTTACCAATTTTCCAACCCTCTCCTCTCCATTTGCTATTCTGTACATCCCTTAGTTTCATTAGCTTTTCTGAAATATAATAAAGACTGTAATGTTATAGAATACAATGTTTTAGATGGGGATTTATTAAATAAAGGTAAAATCATGTTTTCATGCTTATTTTGATGTCTGTTATTGACAGCATAGTGTGCCATTGTTCTCAGATTTCTGCCCTGAATTATAGACCCTTTCATTTTCACCTACAATTTAGATTATTTACCCATAAATGTATAGGCTCATAACAATGTGGTGCATTTCTCAGGAAGGATGCAGTAATAACTCCAAGGCCATCTGACCTTGGGAGTGATGTAGTTAGAAATGATATATTTCTTCCTTTACGCTATATTGCCCAGTTTACTCTGTATGACCAGGATGTTGAGCCAACAAATATTGCATTCTTTATTTATTGCATTAAGTAGCATTGATTTTTCAAATTCTTACCTTTAACTGACCCACAACCATGCTAAGAATACAGTTATCTGGAGCTGGCTGATGATCTTGAGATGTGATACTGTGCTGGATTTTTTGGAATGGGAGGTTCTGATAAGAAGAGAAGAAACACAGATACAAAATATTTAAATTTCAAATAGGTAAACATTTATTAAATTTTATATAAGAAAAAACAGCAAATGGTACATTTACTTAGGAATTACCTCCATCAAATCCTTGCATAATTTTAGGTGAAAACGAATTATTACATTTTATTTGTTCAAAAGTCTAACATAAACTATTCTATTTCTGCTATTGTTATGGAACTCTGAAAAAAATCTAAATTCACCACTCTATTCTCAAAGCTGGATTACTGCAAAGGCAGAAGAAAGCAGTACTAAGAAACAAGATGAAAATAAATGGAAAGGGATCATTTGATGTTCTAAAATTATATACTCGAAAGTCCTCTCCAGATGACATCATTGTAGTAGGCAGATGATCCTTGTTCTTTTAGATTATGCTGACTGAACTCCATCTCTAGCCAGTCCTTAGGGAAAAGACTTCAAGAACTGGATCAGTTCTTCAATTTTGATTCTAGAAGACCATTTTCCATTAGCAGTTCTGATAAGTTTCAGCATTATGCTTTTTCTAGCTTAAGCAGATCACCTCAAATCTGCTCACCATGCAGACGGAAGATTTTGATTTACAACACCTTCTCGACTCCCAGAGTGCCGAACATGGGGTCAGAAAGACTCATCTTCCTGAATTCACATCTGGCTTCAGACATTTACTATCTGTGTGACCATGGGCAAGTGTCTTAACCCTGTTTGCCTCAGTTTCCTCACCTGTACCATGATCTGGAGACGTAATTGGAAAACCACTTTAGTTTCTCTACCAAGAAAACCCCAAATAGGGTCATAAAGAGTCAGAAATGATTGAAGCAAATGAACAACCTCAAAAAACAACTTTACTCTCTTAGATACTTCTTTCTGGTGGTAGAACTAGAGGGTAGATTAATAAACTCCTCCCAAAGCCTTCCTTTACAGTGGTCTCAGAACTTTCCAGGTAACTTTCCATTTTTCAGCAGCAGCTCTGCTTGGTTTTAGCTCCACAGATCATCATGTTTTCATGTTAGTTTCTACCCTAGTATTCTCCTTTTTCAGTTTCCTTTTATGGGCTTCTTACTCACATTGGATTGTAAGCTCCTTCATAACAGAAACTATCTTTCTCATTATTTATATTGCCAGTGCTTTTCACAGTACCTAACATATAATAGATACTTAATAAATATTTATTGAATTGAGTTGATTACAAATGCAAAAATATAGATATGGATACTGTGTCAATTGATTTTATTTAACTTTTTCAAACTTTTTTTATTTTTTGCAACAGAGGATGAAGAAAATTACTGGGAAGTAGCCATGGCATAAAACAAAAGCATCATGAAATGATGCTAAGTGAAGTGAGTAGAACCCCAAAAACATCATACATAGCAACAAAAAGATTATTTGATAATCAACTGTGATGGACGTGGTTCTTTTCAACAATGAGGTGATTCAGGTCAACTCCAATAGACTTGGATTGGAGAGAGCCGTCTGCATCCAGAAAGAGGACTATGGGAACTGAGTGTGCATCACAATGTAGTATTTTTCACCTTTGTTGTTGTTGTTGTTTGCTTGTTTGTTTGTTTTTTCCTTTCTTTTTTCCCTCTTTCTTGAGCTGATTTTTCTTGTGCAACATGATAAATGTAGAAGTAAGTTTAGAAGAATTGTGCATGTTTAATCTATATTGGATTATTTGCTGCCTAGGGAAGGGGGTTAAAGGGAAGGAAGGGAGAAAATTTGGAACATAAGGTTTTGCAAGGGTGAATGTTGAAAACTATGCTTACATTTTGAAAATAAAAAGTTATAAAAAATTTTTAAATGAAAATACGAAGCTATAATTATAAAAAACACAAAAATCAAAAACATCAATACAATATTGTGATGGGGCTTTGGTACATGCCCAAACAGTCAAGATGGAGGCACCCACAAAGGAGATGCCCCAAGGACCTGTTTCTGAGAAGACCACTCTACTTTGTCCTATCACATAGTTAGGAGCAGCCTTTTTTTATGGGATATATAAAAGAACTGTCTGTATTTTAAAAAAATCTACCTTACTGAGGCAGTCTCTCTTCTTACAGTGGCATCCAACAATAAAGATCTTGTTTGCTCACAGGAAAGGCACCATCAATCAATCAAGAAAGCACCTACTATGTTCCAGGCACTGTGCTAAGTGAAAAAGAGGCTGAAGACAGTCCCTGTCCTCAAGGAGCTTACAATCTAATGGGGGAAAGATCACATGCAAACAAATATATTATAAAACAAGCTATTCATACAGGATAAATAGGAAATAAATACAGAAAGAAGGCACTGGAATTATGGTAATGTTGGTTAGGGAATGAGACACATTTTCCTTTAGCCCTCTGGGCTTAAGAAAAAGGCTTAAGGTTCTTGATTTGTCCTTTTTATTCTAAGGGAGTGGAATGTAGTCTTAGACACAAAAATTCAAGTAAAAGTGAGTCTGGAGCACAGGAATCCAAATTGACATTGCCACCAGCTCAGCAAAGAAGCTCAGACAATACAGGGAGTGATTTGGGATAAAAGGCTAGTGGGGTGATTTGGATTTATAACCTGTTAGGACTAAAGCTATATTAGAACTGAGCTAAATTGTGGACTTAATTATTCCTTTTTCCAAAAAAACAAGGATATCTAGGAAGGATTATGCTCCCTAGGTATTAGTATAAATGTTTATTATAACTTTTAAGTAAATATTTCTTCAAAAAGCTAACCTGATCATTACATGGACCTGAAGTATATGATCCCTAAAATTAATTGAAAACAATAAGTGAAGGCTTGAGCCAAAAGCATAGATGAAGACATTCCCCAATCCTTAAAAGTATATACAGAGAACCTTGGAGGAATTGGTGAAAATATAACAGATCTGGTCTGCAGGCAATGAAGGCCATAGTAATCACTATAACACACTTATAAGAAAAAGACTATTGTCCAAGAAGATAACATGGTACAGTGGAAAGGACATAAAAATTGAGGTCAGAAGACAGTAATTCAAATCCCATCTCTGCCACTTATTAATTGTGTAAATGAACTTTGGGCAAGTTATTCAATCTCTACAGGTTTCAGGTTCATCATAAAAAGAAGACTAGATAGCTTCTAAAGTCACTTTTATCCTTAAACCTATGCTTTGTATGAGGACTTTCCAGGTAAGTTTGGTAAAACTCATCACCAAAAGGTTTGCTTCCAAGGCAAAATTTTTTGACCACAGCAACCTAAGGATTATCTAAAATTAGGCAGTCAGTCAGTCAGGAAACATTTATTAAGCACTGTCAGGCACTATGCTAAGGCTGGGGATACAAGAAAGGCCTATCCTCAAGGATGCACATTCTAATGAACCAGAAATCATGCAAATAACTATGTATATTCAAGATATATTCAGTATAATTGGAAAGCAATCTCAGAAGGAAGACATTAGCAATTAAGGGGACTATAAAAGACCTATATAAAGTAAAATGTGAGCTGAGTCTTGAAGGAAATTAGGAAATCTAGGAGGTTTAGGCATGAGGAACATTCAGTATTAATACATGGAGTTGGGAAAAATTGTGTAATGTGTCAAGAATATCTCTTTGGCCAGTGTAGCTGAATAGACTAGTGCAAAATAATAAATCTGGAAAGGTAGAAAAGAATCAATATAAAAAAGGGTTTCATATATCAGAGGTCTTTATATTGGTCCTGATATTTATACAAAACCACTGGAGTTGAATGAATAGTGAAAGCAAGTGTTAAGGCTCATACTTGGGCTTTAGGAAAATCCCTCTGGCAATTGAATGGTGGGTGGAGAGACTTGAAGCAGGGAGACCAATGAGCAAATGAGAAGTTAAGGATTATAGTGGATTTTGAGTCTGGTGAGGGAAAGATGCTAGTGCTCTTGAGGATAATAGGGAAATTGGGAAGAGGATAGAGTTTTGGAAGAAGGAAAATCTATTGAGCTCTGTTTTAGATATGATGAGTTTCACATGTTTATGAGACATCAAGTTTGAAATATACAAAATGCATCTCAAGATGCAGGACTAGAGCTCAGAAGAGAGACTAAGGCTAAATATATAGATCTGACAATTATCTAAGTAGAGATGACCACTGAAAAAATAGGAGCTGATGAAATCACCAACTGAGGGTATATTAAAAAGGGTTCATGACAGAGCCTTGGGGGGGGGGGACACCTATCCAGTTATCCAGTTATGATCTGGATAAGGAGCTAGTAAAGTAGATTGAGTAGGAATGCTCTGAAAGGTAGTAGGAGAACCAGGAAAGTGCAGTGTCATGAAAACTTAGAGAGGTGAGAGTATCCAGGAGAAGATGATCAACAATGTAAAAAACTACAGAGAAGTCAAGGATAAGGACTGAGAAAGACCACTGGCAATTAAGAAATTGTTTCTGTCCATAAACTGAAAATGACTCATGAAAATATGGTATATAAGGGTAATAGAACACTATCATGGCCTGAGAAATGACAAAAAAGAAATTTGGAAAGATTTGTATGAACTGATACAGAGTGAAATGAACAGAAGCAGGAGAATAATTTGTGGATAATAATAACCTCATAAATAATAACATACGTTAAATAATGTGGAAATAATAACCTCTATAAGTAATATGAAAATGATAACTTCATAAAGACAAACAATTTTAAAAGACTTAAGAATTCTGATTCATGCAATGACCAACCATGATTCCAGAGGATGTATGTCACTGACTTCCTAGAGACTCAAGATAGAAAATGAGATATTTTTGGCCAAAAACAATTTGAGAATTTATTTTGCTTGAAAATGAGTAAGTTAAATATGAGAAAAATTATGCTTTTCTGGGACAAAGAGAAAATAAATGCTTGATATGAGAAAAAAGTAAACTTTTATATAACTATATTTTAAGAGATTATTGGTAACTTTCAAGAAAAATTTCAATTGGATGTTGAGGTTGGAAGCCAGAATGCAAAAAGTTAAGGAATCAAATGAAAGAAAATAGAAGCATCAATTGTTGACTGCTTTTTCATGGCGTTTAGCTGAAAATAGAAAGAGAGATATAGTATGACAAATACTAAGGATGATTTGTTCAAGAGAGAGAATTTTTTTAAAAAGTGGGTGTGACAGAAATATTTTGAGATTTTTTTTTTTTCTTAACAGCAGAGAAGGATCCAAAAAAGACTGAAAATAAGGGGGGGAATAGGGATGACAATAAGGTCAGTTTGACTGCGAAAACATGTGAAAATATGATCAAGCACAAATGTAGAGAGTTTGCTTTGGAAAGGAGAAAAGCTACCTCTTTCCTGGAGACTAAGGATGGCAATCATGGGAGTGATGTGAGATGAAGAGGAAGGAAGATTTCTTGGCAAATGGCCTCCATTTTTTCAGTGAAGCACAAAGTGAGCTCTTCAGCTGAGAGGGGGAGGAATGCCATGGGAGGATTGTAGAAGAATGAATTATTTTAGTCATTGTGGTAAGTAGAAGAGCAAATAAAATAAAGAGATATTTATAATTCTTTTATTCCCCTCCCTTTTTTTTTATTTAAAGACAATTATATAGGAGAAGGGAGAGGGAGAGATTTCAATATCAATGTGGAAGTTATTCCACAATTAGCTACCTCTGAACTAGACCAGCAGCTTGATAGAACAAGCTGGTGGTCTAATTTCAGAGGTAACTAATTGTAGTCTTGATAGAACAAAGACCAAAACTAATACAAAACTAGAAAAAAGTGAAAATATAGCCTCTTTCTTTCTGCCTTGTAATCCCTAATCCTGTTCTTCATATTCACCATGATCTGCAGTCCCTATAGTCTTTGGTTCTTTGCCAGATCATATCCCCTACACTTATTAAAATTTCTCCCTTCCCTTCTTTAACCTTTCAATAAATCATTCCAACTCTATGCTATCATCTACATTTGAATATCTTTCCTCCTTGTTCTATTATTATGTTTTGGATTACTCCCACCATCAATCTACTCTTATGTTTACATACTGCTGAATGGAATTGATAAAAATCATGGAACTATGCTGATTTTGTCCATTCCATTAAGAAACTGTGGCACACAATTTCAACTGTATCTTCAATATACTGAAAAAAAAGAGAAAGGAAGGAAAGAAGAAAGAGTGGGGGAGGGAAGAAGAAAGAGAGAGAGAGAGAAAAAGAGAAAAAAGAGAGGGAAGGAGGGAAGAAGGCAGGGAAGAAAAGAATGAGGACGGGAGGGAGGAAGAAAATGAAGAGGATGACCATCAATGCATTGAAAAAGTCAGAAAGTCTTTGTAATGTTCAACATCAGTAGATCTCCTAACTCCATAAAAGAAAGGGCAGGTTGGATTTGGGGAAGAGGGGGTGGTTTGTTCATATCTCTTCATTTGAGTTATGTTTGATCTTTATGATTTTGTCAATTTACTTTTGACTTTGTCTATGTAATTGTTCTTTTCATTTACGCTGAAGTCCTAGTATAAATATTGTTTTTTTTGCTCTGCTTACTTACACTTTGTTTCAATTCCTACAACTTCTTCAAGATTAACTATTGCCATTCTTAGTTAACTTTGTCAAGTTGCAAGGGGCAAAGTAAAATCTCAGGGTTGTTTTTGATTTTCATCTTTCCTATGATTAGTGATATGTTTTTTTTTTTGGTTTTTGGAGACAATTGGGGTTAAGAGTCTTGCCCACATTGCTAGTAGGTGTCTGATTCTAGATTTGAACTCAGGCCTTCCTGATAGCAAGATTGGTGCTTTAGCCACATGTCACCTAGTAATTTGGAGCATTCTTGGATATTCCTGGTAATATTTTGCAATTCTTTCAAGAACTATTCATATCCTTTGAGTACTTATCTATTGTTGAATATCTATTAAGTAGACAGATGATAGATGGATTTATAAATTATTTGTATATCTTGGATACCAAACTATTATCAAAGAAATTTAATATAAAGATTTTTTCCCATTCAACTACTTCCCTTCTTATATACATAAACTTTAAAGTTTCATGTAATAAAAGTTACCTATTTCATATTTATATATTCATAATTCATAATTATATCCCTTGTTTGGTTATGAATATGTTGTTGACCCCTAGCTATGAGAAGCTTCTTTTGCTTCTCTTCTAATTTTTAAAAATCATATGGTCTCTAATATTAAGGTTACATAACTATTTAGACTGTGTTGTGGAATCTTATGTAAAATATTAGTCTAAGCCCAGTTTCTATCAGACTGCTTTCCAGTTTTCCCAGCAAACTTTTACTTTTGACTTTGTCTATGTAATTGTTCTTTTCATTTACATTGAAGTCCTAGTATAAATATTGTTTTCTTTGCTCTGCTTACTTATACTTTGTTTCAATTCCTACAACTTCTCCAAGATTAACTACTGCCATTCTTAGTTAACTTTGCCAAGTTAAAATGGAGCTTTTTGTTTGCTAGGTAATTTATGTTTTCTATTTTATCAACAATAGGTTGTGTTCCATTGTTTCTGATTCTCCATTCAGTCTGCTCCATTATCTATTTTTAAATTGATAAAGATGGTTTTGAGGACTACTGCTTTATAATATCATTTGATGTCTCTAAATGCCATTCTCTATTTATCTGTATTTCTTTTCACCATTTTACTTGTTCTACCTTAAAGTATCCTTATGGTAGTGATTGGTATAACATGAAACATGTTAAGTTAATGGTAACATTGCCATTTTTATTATTTTGGCATGGTCACAAGCACTGAATATTCCTCCAGTTATTTAAGTTTTTCTTTATTTCTTTAAGGAATACATTGTAATTAAATCTATACAAGTCTTTTTTGTGTTTTAATAGAATAGTATCTAGATACTTTATGCATTTTGAGCGATAGATAAACATATATACATAAGCATACAGACACCCACAGAGAGAGACAGAGACAGAGACAGAGAGGCACACACACACACACACACAGAGAGAGAGAGAGAGAGAGAGAGAGAGAGAGAGAGAGAGAGAGAGCAGCTTCAATCTGTACTCAGAACCCATCAGTTCTCTATATTGAGGTGTATAGTTTGTTTCCTCTTGAGTCTTTTGAAATTGTGGAGAATTGTTTGATAGAGTTACCAAGTCTTTCAGAGTTGGTTATTATTATTATTATTATTTTATAATATTGCTGTTACTATGTAAACCAGCTGGTTCTATCTTTACTTTGCATCACTTCAGTTTTTTGCTGAAACCATTCTCTTCAACATTTCTTAAAGCAACATAATATTTCATCACAATCATAACTTGTTCAACTATTCCCCAATTGATGGGCATTTCCTCAGTAACCAATTCTTTAAAACCACAAAAATAACTGACATTATATATATAGAGAGAGATCCTTTCCCTCTTTCTCTGATCCCTTGGAGATATAGACCTAGGAGTGGTAATGATGTATCAAGGATATGTAGAGTTTAATATTCCTTTGGAATTGCTTTAGAGAATAAACATATTAGTTCACAGCTCCACCAGCAACCAGCAATGTAATATTGGACCTATTTTCCTACATACCCTCCAGTATTTGTCATTTTCCTTTTTTTCTATCTCAGAGTTACTTTAATTTGCATTTCTCTAATTATTGTGATTCAGAATATTTTTTAATATTATTATTAGAAACTTTGATATCTTCCTCTGAAAACTATTTGACCCCTTGACCACCTAAAATTGGAGAATGCCCCTTAAAAATTTGACTCAGGCTCCTGTATATTTTGGAAGTGAGATCTTTTTATCCAAGAAAGAGGTTATAAAGAATTTTTTCGTAATATCCTGTTTTTCTTCTGATTTTAGCAGTATTGGCTTTGTACAAAAATTTTTGTATTTTACTTTAAAATTTTGCATCAATATTCATTAGGAAAATTGTTCTATAATTTTTTTCTCAGTTTTGAATCTTCATAGCTTATATATCTAAATCATATTTATGTAATGAAAGGAAATTGGTGGTATCTTTTTTTTACCTTTTTTTTCCAAACAATTTGTGTAACATTTAAATTAATTGTTCTTTAAGTTTATGGTAGAATTTAGTTATAAATCCATCTGGTCCTTGGGTTTCTTTCCTTCGGGAGTTCATTTATGGTTTGTTCAAATTTTTTTTTCTAACAGGATTAAGTATTTCATTTGGATAATTTATATTTTTGTAAATATTCTTCTATTTCACTTAGATTGTTTTAATGGCATATCAGTGGACAAAACAGTCCCTAATAATTGCTTCTATTTTATCTTCATTGGTTATAAACTCACCTTTTTCATTTTTGATACTGCTATTTTCACTCTAAAAAAATTTAAAGTAGCAAATGTTTAATCTATTTTTGTTTTTTTAAAAACCAATTCCTAGTTGTAGTATTTCATCTATTGTTTTTTTTTTTTTTTTACTTTCAATTGTGTTAAAAATCTTTTTGTAAGGATTTCCATTTTATTTAATTGAGGTTTTTAACTTGTTGCTTTTCTAGGTTTTTGTTGTTTAATGCCTGATTTATTCATGTGCTCTTTCTTTCTTTGACTGATGTAAATTTTTAGAAATATAAAATTTCCCCTAGGTACTGCCTTGCCTGCCTCCCCCCAAGACTTCAGTATATTTTTAATTGTCATTATCTTTAATGAAATTATTGATTGTTTCTATATTTTGTTCATTGACTTCTCTCTCCATTTTTCAGGATTCTGTTATTTATATAATCTATGCTTCACAGGTCCTTCACTGAATATTATTTTTATTTCATTATGGTAAAAAAAATGCATTTAATATTACTGCATGTATGCATTTTTAATGAAATTTTTATGCCCTAAAAAATAACATTATTATGAAGGTGCTATGCAAAGCTGAGCAATAGGTATATTCCCTTCTATTTTCATTCAACATTCTCTAAAAGATTAGAATATCCAAAATACTATCTCTTTAGCTTCTTGACTATTTTATGGTTAGATTGATCTAGGTCTGACAAGGGATAATTGAGGTCCCCTACTATTATAATTTTATTATCTATTTCTTCCTATAACTCATTTAACTTTTCTTTTCTGAAATCTAAATGCTATACCATATATGTAATTGATATTAATTCATCTATGGTACTTCTTAGCAAAATGTAATTTATTTCTTTTTCTTTTTTAAAAATTAGGTCTAGTTTTGTTTTTGCTTTGTATGAAAACATAATTGTCACCCCTGCCTTTTTAAAAAAAAAAAATTAATTGAAGTAAAATAGTTTCTGTACCAACTTATTTTAACTCTGTAAGCCCTTCTCTTTCAAGTATGTTTCTTTTAAACAACATTTAAAAAATGGAATTCTTTATGTATTTACATGTCATCCTTGTTCAGGGGAAATGTTATTCTTCTCTTTGTTCCAATTTCAGTATATATGTTGTCAAAATGAGTACAATGTAGTTGGCTTTTGAGGCTTTATTTTGTAATCTGCAACTTTGCTGAAGTTATTGTCCGAGTTACTATCTTTACTGATTCCCTAAGATTTTCCAAGTGTTTCTTCATTAAATCAGCAAACAAGAATCATTTTATTTCCTTTTTAATGCCTTTTTTTTTTAAAACTATTATTACTTGCATTTCTAGTGCTATATCAAATAAGAGCAGGGAATTTAGGTATCCTTATTTTTACTCCTATATTTATTGGAAAAGATTCTAGGGCCTTCTGTTTGCAAATAAAGTATGCAAAACAAGCAGAATCAGCAATATATTGTACAAAATAACAGTAAGAATGTGCGATGATCAGCTATGGAAGAGTCAGTGGTTTAGTGATCCAAAGCAATCCCAATGGGTTGAAAATGCCTTCTGCATCCAGAAAAAGAACTATGGAAACTGAACGTAAATCAACACATGCTGTGTTCACTTCTTTTTTTTTTTTCCTCTTTTTTTTTCTCTCCCATGGTTTTCCTTGTTTTGCTCTGATTTTTCTCTTTATGTGTATACATAAAGCAATGTGAATTAAAAATAAATAAATTTTAAAAATAACATAGTCCTTCAGTTTTCCTTTTATGTTTTATCCTCTAGTTTTGGTATTAGGATAACATATTTGTCTTATAAAAATGATTTTTGTAGGGTGCTTTTCTTTTCCAATTTTTGAAAATAATGTGTCAAAATATGGATATTAATTGTTCTTTTAGGGTTTGATAAGATTCTCTTTTGAGTCCACCAAGACTAGAAGGTTCTTCCCTTCTCTGATACTTTAAAGCTAGTTCTGGTTCTTTTTCTGAGATTGGATCATTTAAAGTCTTTTTCTGATCTTCTAATAGTTCTAATAGATCTAATAATATTCTTCTAATAATCTTCTATCTTCTAATAATCTAATAGATATTTTTATATTTTTTAAGATAGTCTATTTTTTGTCCTTTTTTATTAGCATATTGTATACAATATATTCTGATTATTCTTTTCATTTCCTCTGGTTTTATGTGATTTCATTTGATCATTTTCCATTTTTGTTTGATTTTCTGTTCTTGTCTTCTAAAATTAGATTAGCTAACAGTTTATATCAATTTTATTAGTCTTTTCAATAACCAATTTTTAGTTTTATTTAACATTTGTATGGAGGTTTTATATTTTCATTTTGTCTACTTCTATGATTTTTATTCTCTCTTTGTTTATTTTAGGTTTTTTACTTGTTAAGTTTTCTAACTTTTAAAAAAGTGCATATTCAGTTTATTAAACTTTTAAACATTTTGTTTAATTTTGTTAATTTTAATTTTGTTTATAGAAATATGATTTCTCTCCTGAGGACTGCTTTATCTGAATCTCAGAAATTTTAGTAAGTTGTTTCACATTATCATTTTCTTTCACATTAATTATTGTTTCTATGATTTGTTTCTTATCTCACTCATTATTTAAGATTCTTATCATTGTCTCTATTTGGGTCTGTGCCTTTTGTGTTCTCTGAATAAATAACTATTTTTAACTATATTATGTTCTAGAAAGAATTTCTTCCTGAAATATTTGTTGTTTTTAATCATTTTCCTCTATTTTCCCCTCTTGCTAACTTTTGGAATCTCCTCTATGGTGATTTTCCCTGAGGAATAGATCTCAAAGCTTCTCAGCCTACTTTTATGCTAAACAATTCCCAGTTCACCAGTTTAGATCTTTTTTCCAAGTAACTTTTGAGGGCTGGTCCCAGATAGATGCTGGGCTTTTTCTATCAGGCTTCTTAGAGGATTATTTAGCCCCACCCAGAACCTCTTTCTTCCTTTTCCTAAAGTATCCTATTTTACTCTGTTGCACAATTCTCCCATCCAGCAATATAGAAGAATACTGTCATGCTGCTATTATTGCAGTTTGTACTAATTTCTGTCACTCAGAGCTTAGATAGCCCAACAGTAGGATAATGGTATCAGGGTATGGGGTTGAGTTCTATTTCAAGCCTAAATGTGTTCTGCCCTCCTTCTCTTTGTTTTTCTGCTCCCCTACAAAAGATCTTTTACAGGACAGAATGCTGCCAAGACTCTGGCTGTTGAAGCCTCAGCAAATTTCTACAATTTGGATTTTGGATTTCCAGAGCACTGGAAAGAAAGAGAAGGGCCAGAGTGTGGGATTGCATTTTGTTGCAAGCCTGTGGGTTGGGTGGATAGCATAACCTTACTGCTAGTAGAGGTATGGAAGAAGTCTGAGTGAAGTAAAATAAGGCATTAGTTCATGGAGTTTTTAACCTTCTTTTGAGCTCCCGGTTTCCTACACCACAGAGATAGTGGAAGCTGCTTTATTTTTGACACAAAATTTTAATCTAGTACTTCATCTTGTTGGTCACATGACCCAATTCTTGTCTTAGAAGAAAAATATTCCTGATATACAGGTGTGAAGTTTCTAAATGTTCTATAAGTCTTTGTCTTTTCTCAGTCCTTACTCCTAAAACTTATTGTCCATTATAAATTCTCACATTCCCACCTTTACACTAGGATCACTGAATATTATAGTAAATGTGGACTTAATTTGGAATTTTTGTAGCATTTTTGCACTTCTTTACCCTGTGCAACAAATGTAAGCATATGAGATATGATTATTTTTGTGTTGGTCACTGAAAATAATGATAATAAGCACTGAAATTAAGGGTGAACAACAGTGACCAAAGAAAAACTGTCTTGTCCTTCCAAGGAGAATTTGTGATCCATCTTTCAATTTAACTACTATTTCCTTCTGCCTTCTGGATTTGTCAAGTTAGGTAGGATAAAATTACTCTCATAGATTAATTTTAATAAAAATTTTAATAAAATGATTCTGATAGGGTGGACAGCATGTCCACTTAGTCACTAGACAAAAATCATCCTTTTAGAGTCTCAACAGTTAAGTTTCTGCTTCTAGTCGTGTGTGTGTGTGTGTGTGTGTGTGTGTGTGTGTGTGTATTAGCATCTTATGGTCCCATCACAGCAGAATTGAAAGAGTGCTTAGGGTCATTTTGTATTTTTCTTCATTTCATGGATCACTGTAACCAAAGAAATCAGAACCCTGTGGCTACTTTCTTGGTGATGGTTCTAGGCTTTTTATCTAAAACAGTTATAATATTGCTAGGACTTTATGTAAAACCCTTGCAGCTAAGTAGAAATAATTAAAGCTTGCACTCCACTTTGTAGCCTTCAAAGATCCAGGATCAGCTCCTTTCATTAACCAAACATCCTTGTGAAGGATAGCAAAGGTATAAAAGGTAAAACAACAATAGAAAATTAAACAAATGAGTGTTACTAACAAGTGGTCTAGGAATTTGGAAAAGGGCAATGTAGGCTGAAAATGACCAGGGAGCCTTTGTAGATTAAAAACTCATATTATATTATTCTGCACATTGGTTGACTTCCTTAGCAATTATTGAACTCGATACTTAACTGAGATAGAAAAAATAGAAAACAAACTTGTAATAACTATATAGGGGAGATATTTTCTGTATACTTAAAATAAATAAACCATAGTTTACCTATTATTTAATGGTAGGTAAGTGTACAATGGATAGAGTTCTGGGTCTGCTAGCAGTGTGACCCTGGGCAAGTGACAGCTAATCCTGTTTGCCTCAGTTTCCTCATCTGTAAAATAAGTTGGAGAAAGAAATAGCAACAGCAGAACAACAATTATCTGTTACCCATAGTACCTGTGGACCCCCCTGTAGTGACTAGTATTTTCCATAGGTATAAACAGTTCCTCTCCTCCATAAAATTACACTCTCATCTCAATCAAATATATTTATAATGTAAATAATATGGGAACTGAGACTACCTAAATATAATATATATGCGCCAGTTCGGGGGGGGGGGGGCATATATTTTGGTTGAACTGGGATTGAACTCAGTCTAAAAATTTTTTTATTCTTCTCAAGAAGATGCTGGTAGTGATAAATCAATCTGTCAAGAATATGTTTTATATTTCATCTAATAATAGTTCTCTTCCAATTATATTCTCTACAAATAAAACTCTAATATAAAATACTTCATTGAATCTTTTTTGATAATTTTTAAAGTATCACTTATTAAATTAATCTACTGTGGCCATGGACAAAATACAGCAATTCACACATTGGAATGCTTTTAAATATACTGGTTCTTTTCTGGTTACATGAAAATTATATCTGCTATCTTTAACTATTTCTTTAACTATTTCTATATCTTTAACAGTTTAACACTTGGAGGGGGGAGGAAGAGGAAGGTTTAATTTATACTGTTCTACTTATACAATCATAGGATTCAGAGCTAGAAGGGAAATTCTCTAATCTAAAACCCAAATTTTACAAATAAGAACAATGAAATCCAGTAAGTACAAGTAACAATGCAGAAGTAGAGTAGGAAGAACTCTGAAGTCATTTAACCATACCTAAATGGGGACAAAACAACATTCCTAACATAATTTGAAGTACTCTACAGAGTACTTCTGGAGATAAGATCATTCTGCTTTGGGATCACTCTAATATAGAGGAAAGGTTTCCCTTACATTCCAGTTTGCATTTCTGTAATTTTCACTCAATTTCTAGCTCTCTTTTCTGGGTCCAATCTTATTAATCTTAAACTTACTTCTATATGATAGCTATCTTTAAATATGGAGTGGCAAATCACTCCAATATCTTTGCTAAGAAAACCCCAAATGGTATCATAAAGAATCAAACACAACTAAAACAACTGAATAATTCTTTAAGTATTTGAAGATCTATCGATTCCTTCCAACCTCAACTCTTTTCTTCTCTAAGCTAAACATTTCCAGTTTCTTCAGCCAATTCTTATAGGATATGGTCTCGGTTTTCATTCTTATGTATATATTCCAGCTGACCAACATTTTTCCAAAAATATGGAACATACAACTGAACAAAATCCTCTAAATATGATCACTTCCATGTCATGGAAACATGTATTTCAATACAGAGTAAGATCATAATAACTTTTTTGGCTCTTATATCACCCTGTTGGATCATATAGAATTTGCAATTCACTTAAAACTCACAAGTCTTTTTCAGGCAATATTGTTTAGCTATGATGTTCTATTTGTGAAGCTGATTTTTTTTTAAATTCAAGTAGGATTTACAAGTGCATCTATCTATATATAAATTCACATTCTTAGAAGCAAACCATCACTTTGGCTTGTGGAGATTTTTTTAAATCTTGATTTTTATCATCTAATGTGCCAACTATTGAGAGAAATGATTATTTCTCTTTTGTATTAATAACTAATTATTGCATTCAGACCAAGATTTTTCCTTTTTTTCTACATTCTCACATAGAAATCAACCAATATGGGAAATCTTGGGCAAAGACTTGCCCAGGTCAAGATCTAATCAGCCAGTAAAAGAAATTCTAAGTTTGGCCTAGTGGGAGGACTCCTGCTCACTGTATTTCTTCAGACAGGTCTGGGGAAATGTGGATTCTCTCCCTTTTGTCAGACAGGTGATGTGGAAATTAATGTCTCATTTGGATGATCCAAGTCATGTATGCCCAAGACCCTCATAATAATAAAGCCTATCTCCCATTATAATATTCATTTTCTCATTTATTGTTGATCAATCAAAATTGATTTCCACCATCAGGAACACCCACCCTTCCAGAAGTATATAAACTGTGAGTCCACCACCATGACAGTCTTTGGCAATTAAGAGTATCATCAACTTCTTTCTATTAATAAACATGCTAGCCTTATTAATGATTAAATTACCCAGAAACTGTCTTTTGAACTATTTAAAAGTCACATAATTCTTTCAGGTTCATGTCATATACAATTTTAATAAGCATTTTCCCAGGTCTTTTTTCATATCAATAAAAATGTTGATAGGATCAAGGACAAATCTTGAAAGGCTACCTCCTTTCAAGCAGATTTTAGTGAACTTATTAATAGATACTCATTGATCCATTCATTCAACCAATTTTAAATCCATATAGTTGCATCAACTAAGCTCATCTGTAAACACTCTCATGTTTTATTAAAATTTGGGTAAACTATTGCTAGAGCATTTCATTGATCTATCACTCTAATAACAATATCAAAAATTGACTACATTGGCCATCTATTCTTGGAACTCTAAGCTGGATTTTAGTGAAGACAATTTCCCTTTTAAATGCTAAGAAACCACTGTTATAGTAACATTTAATATTTCCTCAAAGTCACATGAGTATTATATTAATAGATCCATAATACAAATGTGTTTCCTGACTTGAAGTCCAATGCTCTGTATATTAAAATTGTCTCCCAACTTCCCTTATATTCTGTACACAATGCACATACCAGCATCTTTTCCATGATTGCTGATTTTCCTTGAAATTGTTCTCCTTCCCATGACAAACAAGAAGCTTCTGTCTGAATATGTAGTGCATGTAATAAGAAAAAAAAATGAAAAAAAAATTTAGTTTCTGATATGTTACCACTATCACACTCAAAAATAATGAGCAGAGGGAACAAAAATAAAAATATCAAAGATAAAGAGGAAGTATGTGGGTTTTCATTTTAGCCAGGTTAAAGAAATCCATGATCTAGGATTCAGCAAGATAGACATTAAAAAAAAAAATCCAAAGGTTTTTGTTTTTATCTTTCTTATTGTTTTAAGATAAATTGGGCAAAGACCAAGAATAGAGACTGGCTCTTTCAGGGAAATTAGTGTAATCCTATAGTCCAGCCAGGAGGTCAAGTTAGTGGGTGTATCCATCACTATTCAAGAAAAATGAAGTCTGATAACCAAATGTGGAAAACTGGCAGTCAATACCTTGACGAATATATCCTTTAAGAGCACTCAACTCTTTTTGTTCTGATTTCATATTCACCAAGCAACTTTCTGGAACTAATTCTCTTTCCCAAGTACATTTTGTGCTTACATGGGGATATTTTGGTTCTTCATGGACATGAGTAAATTGGCTGTGAGTCTCTTATGAATTTGATCATTATGAAATCAATTCTTTAGTGACTGATCACATCCTGAGGAAATTGATGACATCAAGTTTCTGAACCTGACAATCTAGAAAAGTATCCTGGAATACAGAAGAAGCAATCAAAAAGACCTTAGATAAATGTCTGACAGTCTTACTATAGCACTCTCCTTCCTTATCATGTGGATATTTCTATATGAGTGGAACAACAAATCAAGCCTTGTTAATACACTAAATTTCAGTGTAAATTTCCTGAGAATGCTTTTGTAAAAATCATTCTCTCTGCCTACCTCAAGACTTGCTTTTTAAAAAAATCAACACAACACAAACCCTTCAAGTTTTCTAGCTGTAAAATGAGACTATCTATTGTGAGGTTAATTGAGGCTACCTACAATGCTAAAAAGCAACATATATATATATATATATTTTTAAGGGAATTTTATTTTATTATTTCCTGTAATAATTAATAATGATTTTTTTAAATGTAAGATTTTGTTTTGTATTAGGGTGAGCAAGAAGGGGTTATTTTGGGGCAATTAGGTGGCACAGTAGGTAGAGCATGAGCCCTAAAGTCAGGAGGATCCGAGTTCAAATCTGATCTCAGATGATTAACACTTCCTAGCTGTGTGACCCTGGGCAAGTCACTCAACCCCAATTGCCTCAGCAAAAAAAAAGAAAAAAAAAGAAGCAGCTATTTGTATTTATTTATGAGACCCATATTTAGATGAAATGAACTGGAAATACAATCAGAGTTCTGAATTTTTGCATTTTCCATGGTAAATAAACACAGTTTGTTTGGCCACAGGAAATACAATGAGAAGGGGTAATTCTTCAGTTATATCAATTGGCAGGATTTTTAGTGTATACTAACTTAACTTATCCTAACAGGACTAATCAAGGTAAAAGAACAATTACTCTTTCAAATAAAAGTACAGAATATTCAAAAGAGAAGAAACAAGTGAATTTCTGAGTAGTTTGATGCTGTATAATCTAACAATTATGTGCATTTTTAAACTGATGCAGTAACAAAATGTTTATAATATAACTACAATGTTATATGTTATGTGACAATGAATATTGAAATTGTGGGTCACTTTTATTTTTTAAATGTGAAAATTTATGTACCTCATGAATAGTTTTTAATTTAAAATGGCAGAAGTAGATTTTTTCCCATCTAGAACCAGTATAGATAGTATGATTCTTGCACTGAATTGTTATTGTACAGTCTATTTAGATCTGTGGGAGGTTGGGGAAGAGAAGCAGGGTTGAAAGAAGGGAAACATTTGGAAGACCCAGATGGTACAAACTTCAAATGCTCATTTGCTTAATGACTTCATCTGTAGGAGGTTTATTAACATACCTGTATGCCAATTTCCCCCCCACCCCAGATGTATTTTAAGGTATAGCCTCAATCTATTCCTCATAGATCCTGTAAAAATAAAACTACAACACTGAAATGCATTAGGAAATATACTCCAAGGACATATTGGGAACAGATGATCACATCAGTATAATTACCATTGTATACTCTAATCAGCAGGTAAACTGGCACATTCTGCACCAAATGCATTCTGTGTTACCTTTGATACTTCCCTTTACCACAGAATGTCATATAGCTGCATAGAACACAAAATGTGGTTTCTTTTCTAAAGAAAAGAGCAATTTTTTTCATTCAATTTAGATGGTAAAGGAGGTAACTCCATTGAAACAGGCTAAAGGAATACAGAAGCAGTGAAAATATGACAATAGCTGCAATCTTTTGATGTCATATACTGACAACTATGAAACTTTATAGATATTTTACCACTTGGCTCTTCCTGCCAACACCATCTTCACTTTTTTTTATCTTTACCCACAGAAGAAACAAGACAAGATGACCTTCAGGCCAACACCCTCACTAGCAACCTGCAGCTCCAAAAGGCTTGCCTTGCCTCTGCCTGGCCACCTTCTGCTCTTCCTTTCTTTCTTCTTTTTTTTCCTCTTCTTTTTTCTTTGCAGCCCTACCTATTTCCTGATTTCCAGCCCATCCAGCTGTCAGTTGTCAGAGACTGAATCCCAGTTAACAATGCCAACTTACTTGAACTTGTTCCTCAATAATTTTTATACTTCTCCTTTGATCTATTCATTCCATACCAGTGATCAAGAATCTGGTTGCTATTGTTCAAACCCTGTTCTCCTACTCACTCCCCCAAAACTATTGCCTATTTTATTCCCTTTGACCTAAATCTCCTAATATTCCACTCCAAAAATACCCATCTGCAATGCAAGTTGCATTCTGGAATGCCTGCTTATGAGTACAACTGGATTTCATCTTAAGTATTTTTTCCTTTCTTACTCCTTCCATCTTATTACTGAGACCTGTCTACCCACTTCTCCCCCTCCCCTTCACCCCTGGACAAAAATTCCCTGGCTTCCTTTTCCATAACTGGTTGTGCTTTCACTGAAACCTCCCAACTGACTTCGATCATGCTGAGAAAGTTATATTATTCTTTCTTCCCTACAACCATTTTTGTGTTTCTCCTCTAGCACCATAACTCAGTAATCTCTGCTTCTATGAGCTTCATTCAATCCATATTTATTATTTAATCAAGATTCTTGAATCTGTCATCTATCTACACACTTCCGGAAATTCTTTTTCCTTCCTTCTTGAGTTTAGTGCCTAGCTCACAGTCTTCTCTTCTCCCCCACTCCTGCCCTCACACTAAGGGATTTCATCATACTTACCAAATATGCTCAAATGCTTTAACTTCTTCAATTCTCATAACTTATTCAAGTTTACCACAGCTTTTTGCCATCACCCCAACTGCTCTTTATCCATCTTCATGAACTCTAAAATTCCTTTATCTGCTCATAATCTATTGTCATTCTACTTCTCATTTTGCCTTGCAAGTCCTAACTGACTTCATCTTTCTCACACCATCTCCAATTTCTATGTACTTCAGTTTTCTCAGCTCTTCACTCTTGCATTGCTTAGTCTCTTCCCTTCCTCAGCTTGACCCTTTGGTAAACCACTTTCCTCTTGAGTCCCTTGTTGCTTTTATTTTTTCAAAGATCTTGCCCTTCCCTGTCTTAGCCTTGAATGGCTCCCACCATCCACTGCTTTGCCCTCACACAAGATTTACTGAATGAAGTTGACTGGATCCACTATGAATTTATGTTATACAATCTCACCTGAGTCCTCACATTGGTGAGGTAAAGCAATCTTTACCAATCTCTCTAAATCAATTCACTATCAAACTCTGCATAGCAGATTGTTCAGATCTGCTGAGTTCAAATCAGGTATCTCCTACTTCCTCAGCAGTGTGATCTTGGTCAAGTCATTTAACTTCTTATCAAGTATATAATCAAGTGTATCATGTGCAAGTGATCTCATTCCATCCCATCTCTGGTATATTGCCTGTTCTACAATCCCTATTCATAAATCTTTTGTCATTCCCTGTTCACTTACTAGTTGCTTCCTTAATGCCTATGAATATGCCTACATTGCCTCTATCCTTAAAAAATTCTTATTTGATCTGTCCATTCCCATTAGCTTTTGTCCTGTACCTCTCCTCCTTTCCTAGTTAACCTCCTTGGAACACTGTATACAAAAGGTGCCTCCACTTCTCTTCCTCTCATTCTCTTCTTTACTCTTTGCAATCTGACCTCTGACTTCATCATTCAACCAAAATTTCTGTCTCCAAATTTACTAATGATCTTATTTTAGCCCAGATACTCATCACTGGATTATTACAATTTAGCTTCTTTTTCTCTCTGTTTCATGAATCTCCCCATTCCATTCAATCAGCTGTTACAATGATCTTCCTAAAAATATAAATTAAAAAATATTGCTTTCTTATGCAATAAACGCCAGTGATTTGCTATTATCTCTAGGATCAAACATAAATTCCTCTGTATAGCTTTTAAAGCTCTTCAGGACCTAGTCTCTTTACAATGCAAGGAAGGATTGCTTTTTATTTTTCTTTATATCCCTAGTATTTAGCACATAGTGTCTAATAAATGTTAGTTGACAATTATTGAAATGAACTCTGGGTTGAGTTAAAAGGACTAAGCATCCTAGTGACTAGCATCACATTCAAGCTCTTCCACTCTCTAGCTATATGAATTTGGACAAATTCACCTTTTTGAGCTTTTGTTTCCCTACTGTGGACTTATGATTAATAACACTTGTCCATTTCACATGCCTTTTATTTTAACTGAGATAATGTATTAAAGTTTTCATAATCTTTAAAAACTACAAGGAAGTTATTACTTAGTCATGGATATATATTTATATATACATAGATATGTATAAGTTAACTATTCAAAATGTTTATGGTAGACTTGAAATCAATTATTAAATAACAGGAAGAGAAGTGACAGGAATAATAGAAAATATAAAAGGCCAAAAAAAGAAACTGGATTTCAAAACCATATTAAGTGTTTTGTTTTATTTAATCATCAAGATAATGGAATGAGGAAAACCAATCTGCCTCTCATTAGCAAGCTATAATTAAACATTAAAAGGAGAAGCTCACTCATTATATTTATAAAGTTGATCAAAATGGAAAATTTGATTGAGCTATGAACATTGCTAGCCATTCTACAAAGTCATTTGGGACTCTGTTCCCCAAACTACTAAATTATATATACCCTTTGACACAGCAATAGCACTTAGAAGTCTATATCCCAAAAAGATAAAAAAGAGAAAGGATCTATGTGTACAAAAATCTTTATAATAGCTCTTTTTTTTTTTTCCATGTGTGTTTGGTGGTAAAGAATTGGACATTGAGGGGCAGCTAGGTGGTGCAGTGGATAGACCACCAGCCCTGAAGTCAGGAGGACCTGAGTTCAAATCTGGCCTCAGACACTTAATACTTCCTAGCTATGTGACCTTAGTTAAATCACTTAATACCCATTGCCTCAGGGGGAAAAAAAGGATTGGACATTGAGGGATCTCTCTTTAACAAGTTATAATAGATGTATAGTATTTTGCTACAAGAAATAATGGAAGGGATAGTTTAAAAAAATTTTTTTTAGATGAAATCAGAGAAAACTTGTATGAACTGATGCAGAGTAAAGTAAACAAAGCTGGCAGAACAATGAATACTTTAGTAGTAATACTGTAAGTAATGTTGTAATACAACAATTTTGTCTTTACAAAGTTATGTTTTCTTATAAACTCCAATCAACACAATTATCAACTATAATTCTAGAGTACTCAAGATGAATGAAATATGTCACCCACCTTTTGAGAGAAATGATGAATTCAGAGATTAAGATATAATCTGTACCTATTTTATTTGAAAATATATATGTATGAATATAAAATTTAATTTAAATGGGAAAAAAGGAAGAAATAGGCTTAAGAAGATATTAAGTTTTAAGGACTTTATTTCCCTTCTTAGCTTTTCATTTAGCTAGGGGATAACTCCCTCAATACCAGTATTTGGCTGTAGGGAATAAATGTGGGGAGAGGGGCTACTTGGCAGGTCTCTATTAAATATTTCCTTAAGAAAATGGCTGTTAATCATCCATAAGTATATAAGTATAAGAACCCTATGAGTGCTGAGGGTGGGAGAACATAAACCCCATATATTTCCTATTTACATTTCCCTCAATACCTGTGTACAGATATTTGCCAGAAATAGACAGCTTCCAACAAGCTAAAAACTTGAAAAATAAAAATCAATTAATCCCTTACTGTACTCACAAAATAATTATCATATTTTTGCATTCCAATTACCCAGAACAAATACTTAATATCAGACTTTATTATTCATTTGCTGAGAACATCTAAAATAATGAATTCCCTTCTTCTCATTTTCTATAAGTGTCCCCTACTCCATTCATCCCACTCTCAATTAGAAAGTGGAAAAAGTGAAACACATGTAAATAATTTTGCTGTAGAATAGCAAATGTAAGCATTGGACCCAAAAATTAAGGGTCATATAATTTAGGAGGAAAAGTTCTCTGTTCATATATACATTTATCTTTAAATTGTTACTTTCCAAAAAGAATTTTCTCTCGGTTTTTAAAGTACACCAAGCCCATTATTCTCAAAATAAATTTTGTCACTCAAGGAGATCAACAATGAAGAAGGAAAAAAAAGAGTTTAATCACATTCAAATTGATACCTACATATAGAGCACTTAGTTGTACCCTGTCAGCATCAAAGTGGCGATAATAGAGATGCACAAAACTTGCTCCAACTTGCTCCCACATAGGACTTTCAGCCATTTTTCATTCAATATCTGTCAAAGAAGCAAAGACTGCTTTAAAGACCTTGTGCCAACAACACAAAGTGCTACCATATTGGTAAAATTGCTGGAAAATGCAGACAAATTTTTAAAACAAAAGGAGAGGGGAAATGTTCTTTCTTTAACAGTACACAGTCGGGGCACTACATGCTGAGTAAATGATTTCCCATGAAAACAGTTATATATCAATTCATTTCCTACTTACCATGCTATTCAGGACTCACCACAGGAATTCATTAAAAATAAAGTGACAGGCCACATGCAGAGCCTATATATAAACTCACAAAAGAGCTTTTAAAAAAGGTAGAGGAGAAAAGGGAAAGAGCAGAGCGCAGAAATTTCAATGAAATTTTTCCACCATCAAACTTATAGCAGATACCAAGTTGAACACGAGAATAAAAATAAAAGTTCTGAAACACAGCTGACATCCACAATCTTTTAGAGGTAATCACAGGATATAAACTAGTCTTCAGGGACTACCTTTTAAAAAAAGGAAATCTAAAAATCAGAAAATTAAGGTGTAACTAGAATACCTACCAATTTTAGCCTGTTAGGTATAATCAAAATATTAGGTTCAGATTGAAAAGTATATTGGACTAGGAATGGGAAGACCTGAGTTTAAATACTAACTTCTATTTACTAATTATAGCATATGTAGTTATATGTTATATATCTACTGTAGATATATGTTAGATATCTAGTTATATCATATATACTAGTTATAATCATATATAATTACATACTAGTTATACATATATAAAAGTGACTTGAAAAAAAATCACTTTTAAGCTCTCTGACTCTTTTTCTTCACCTGTAAAATGATTCTGCACAGTATCAGAGCTACCTCCCTCCTGGGATTGTGGTAGGGCTCAAATGATATAAAGTGATTGCATTTTTCTCAACATTTATTAAGCACCTATTTAATCTTATTAATATTGATAGTAATATTAATAATATCATTTATTAAGCCAGACACTGAGAAATCCAAGTTCAAAGAATGAAACAATCTCTACTCTCAAGTTAATATTCTAATAGGGTTCACCAACAGCACACAAAACACACACACACACACACACACACACACACACACAGTTATTTGTCCATTCTAGAAGAGGACCATGACATCAGGAAGATGATGCCATGACATGCAAGTGAATTGGATTTAAGTGAGGGAAGGCTGTGTAAGATCATCTGTCTCACTTTCCCCTCCAGAGCCATCTGGGTCCAGGAGCAAGATATATAGCAGGATAGCTGGGGATGGCCCTGGATGCAGTCAGAGACTTTGGCCCTTTTAAGCTAAGGTCTTTACCAGGTCTTGGTCTGACTAAAAGAAACTCCGATCTCTTAAGACTATCATCTCTTCCTCCCTTTCTAATGTGAGTAAGCCATTCCTGTGAGACATCCAAAAGATTCTATGTCTAGCCATTCACCCTATAACAGCACCTTCTTACCTTCATGTAGTGTCTTCCCAAATACACTATAAGCTCCCACAGTACAATCCTCACATCTCAAAGATTGCTACTTTTTCTATGTATATCCTCAGTACATAGCACAGTGCATGACATATAGTAACTGTATACTTAAAAAAAAGGCTTTTAATCCATTCAAAGCCAATTACATAGCTTAAAAAACAGAAACCCCAAGAAAGTTTCAAGCTAGAAATGTAGTGATTGAAGCCAACACCAAATAATTATTGAACACGTTACTAAATATTCCTCACCCTAAGTCCTACTCTGATGATTTATAAGATGAATGTATTCCAGGCCTCTATCCTAGGTCTTTTTTTTTTTTATTTGACAATAGTATGAAGAGTAGATTGGAGATAGGAGTCAGAGCAAAAGATGCTATTGCAATGGTAATGATTAAGTGGCAGGAAGAGGAAAAAAGAGACAGGTGTGAGACAAATTGTGTTATTCCAGAAAACTGGAAAAGTTTTCCATAAATGTCCACTGATAATTATGTTAAATTTAGTAAACAAGAATGTAACAAAAGATCCTTTTGATCTTTTTCTTAAAAAGCTCCCCAGACCCTCTTCCACCTTGCAATATAGAGATTCCTTGGCTGTATTTGGCTATAGAGAGAAAGAAAGGGAAGTACCTTGTAGAGACATTGTTCAATGGCCTGACTCTAGCTTCTTCCCATTATCCCCTCCCATTGACTTTAGAACATTTTCCATTTAAACTAGAATCACATGATTAAGGTTGCACTGTTGAGGGGAAAAACCTTAAACTCAGAAGACCTTAATTTTTATTTTAGTTAGCCTGGGTTTTTTTTTTTGTTTTTTTTTTATCTTTAAAATGGGGATAATACCATTTGTACTAACTACCTCACAAGTTGTGAAAAAATACTTTATATCTTGATGCAATATACACATATGAATTATTATCGACAACTTATCAGATGAGAAGTAACTGGTTTTCAATAACAAAGTTAATCCTTGAAGTTTGCAGATTTCAATTATAATTGTTATGATGTTAAATCAGTCATCTTTTAATTTTTCATAAATTAGTATAATTATCAGAAATGGAAGCAAATATGGTTTCTTTTAATTGTTTTTTTCCTGGCCTCTTCTATGAAGTCCTATTTAAAGATGTCTGAATACATGAGCTCCTTTACTGAAGTCATATTATGAGGCTTTATCAGAGCTGGTATTTGATTCTAGGAATAGAAAGAACAACTTAATCAACAATCATTTACTAAATGGTTATCAAGGGTTAGGCACCATGTTAAAAAAAACTGGGCTAAAAAGAACAGTAAAAATACCAAAAATAAGCACTGCTCAAGAATATACATAGTAATCAATGAGGGAAGCTGCTGATCTACATTAGGGGAAGTAGTTTCTACATTAAGAATTTGCTATATGTGTGAAATCACAAGTCCAGACCAAATTACAAATTAAAATAATTTATTATTTTTATTATTATTTTCAAAGGCTATATCTGCAAAGCACAATTTCTAGCAGGTTTTATCAAAGTAGTATGACTCTGAGCAAAGTTCTTATGATGACTTGTAAATCTACTGGTTAAAGACCATCAGAATTATTTAGGGGGCCTCATCATCAAGTTGGTAGTTGGAGGATAGAAATGAGTTGTAGATGTCTATGATTTTCAATGGTGGAAGTAACCACTCTGACCCATTGATCACTTAAATGAAAATATATAGAAGATAGTAAACTTCTGTAGGCATCACAAACAAGAGTATGACAATATATATATATATATATATATTTTTTTTTTTTAATTTCCATGGCTCTAAAAGACCATTCTTCTCATTTTGCATCACTGAGCATCAATACAGAGACTCTAAATTACAAACTAGAATTCTTGAAGTGGAGTTCTTAAACAATCTCTCATGATGAACACTCCTCTACAAAGGTAGGAAAAGGGTAGATCATCTACTCTGGAAGGAAACACCAAAGCCAAAACAACTGCAAGCTTTGCAAACTGTTTCCTTGATAAAATCCAGAAGTAAGAAATGATAAAATGACAATTTCAACGTCCTATGAAAACACACACATGCAAAATGGGCTAACAAAACTTTTACGTCTTTCTAGCAAAGAACTAGTTTAGTTTCATTGAATTTTGGTTTAGACTACAAATTCTTTTTGGGGGTTTCCTGTTGATCTCAACAAAATAATAAAAACTTATTTTAGAAGGAAGAAACTCGGGCTACATGATGCTGCCTCACTATTTAAGTAATTCTAACCCCATTCTTGAGGTCTTTTAAACCCCAGAAAAAGAAAGAGTTCTAAAATTGGAAATGCCCATTAGATGAGGACAAGGAACTCTTCCACTCCAAATGTTTTTTGCTTCCTCCGTAGCCTACAAATTGCAGCTTCGAAAGCTGCCTTCAGTCTCGAGACAACGTTGCCCGTACCAAAACAAGGTCTACTGTAGTATTATAAGCTTACCCTATTACCAGTAACCCAACTTGGAGGGCCGAATCTTTTCTCTCACAGGTTATGTCCAGAGCCCCTCCAAGAAGCCAAAAAGGGTTCATTCACCTTGGGAGAACTAGGGCAAGGCCTGCTTAACCTCCAGCTCTTCAGGCCATCTCCCTTCCCAAAAAGAAAAATCAAACTGCTTCTCTCCCCCCAACCAAGCAACTGTAGCAGATACAGTCCCGAATAGCGGAATTAAAAAAAAAAAAAAGCGGAGAGTACCTGTATCTCGCTTTCAGCGGCAATAAGAGATGCAGATTAGAGGCCGATCTCGGTTTCCAACTTAAAACTTTTAACTGCACCGATTCTGAGCGGGTTTTCCCCCTCCCTAGTACCCACCCCCCGCACCCGCCCCCACGCCCCAGTCAGAAATAGCCGCAGGAAAAGCTTGCAAAACCGCCCCCGCAGCCTTCACTTCGGGGCATTTAAAAAAGATTCGGTCCTTCTTCTGTGTCTCCTCAACTCTTCCTTCTCCCCCAAAGTACCTTAAATTACGAGGTGTTTTTTTTTTCTTTTTTCTTATCCCTTGCTCCAAAAGGCATTCTAATTCAGCACCCGCGCGCTTGCCTCCGAAAACCCCGCGCCCTCCAGATCGGATCACACTTTCCAGTTCCCAGAATTGGGATACACTCAGAAGCTGTGTTCGGGAACAAGCCCAGCTCTGGCCGCGCGCACACGTGCATGTCACCTACAGTAGCTGTAGCAGTGCCACCCACAGCCCCCTCACCGCCTCCGCCTCCTACCCTCTCTTCCAGCTCCTCCCTCCAGAAGCTAGGGAGATCTAGGCAGTGGCTCTCCTGGGTACAAGTCGCCTTCCTATCAAGGGAGGCACACACATACTAAGCATTTTTCGGGTCCCCACGGTCCCACTCCCAGATCGTAACACGCTGGGGCACCCGGCAGGAGATGAACAGTTCTGTTCCGACCTCCCCCTACCCCCAGGGGCTTATGTGCAATACTTCCAGAACTGCTAGGTGCAAGGAGAGCTTCAGCCGCGCTCCGTTTCTCCCAGTTTTAGTGACAAGCCCCCACCCCCAAATCCTAATTATCCGTACACACAACACACACCCAAACACACCCACTATGACGCGCGTCCGCGCGCGCGCGCACACACACACACACACACACACACACACACACACACTTCCCCATTTCTGGCATCTGTAAATGGCCCCCTCCCCAGATGCTCATACTTACTCAAGTGCCTCATTCTTCTCTTCTCGTTTATCCCTCAGTTGCAGGGCCCCAATAGTGGCGCTCCATCCCTTTCCTTTGCACCTCGGCTACTCCCGACCCCTTCTTCTAGCCCCTTTCCCCAAAGCACACAGGCGTTGTGGGGCTGCAGAGCCCTCGAACCACGCCCTCCGCACCCCGCTCTCTGCACCACGCGGTGCAACTCCTCTCCAGCCGCTGCAGAGATACGGCTCCACGGCCGCTGTCACCTCCTCTCGAAGGAAAATGAGTGCCTCGAGTCTGGCAGCTAACTCCAGATGCAAAAGGCTTCACTTTCCCGCGACCAAAGAGGCTAACCGCCGCCGGGAGCTGACTCTGTAGAGTCCAGGTCGTTGGCTGACCATCATCCCCAAGCCCTTAGCATCCCATTGCTTTATGAGGGATAAAGAAATGTACACCCTCCTCGTGCAATGATCTATTCGGCTCCCAAAGCAAAGTTGATTCTTTTTTAGCTTCTCGTCCAACTTTGGGACTACTGGAATGGAAAAACAAAACAAAACCCAAACCCACACCCTTGCATGGCCGAGATCGTCGTGACTGCTGTATCCTGTGCCGTTCAGGTGTAAACTTCCATACCCACATTCTCTCCCATAGCCCCCACCCCAAGATGCTTCCCCCAGCACCCCATCTTCTTACCTGCGGCACTGGGGCGGAGGAGCCCGGGAAGCTAAAAAAGAAAATCGTGCAGGAGTACCGGCAAGACCTTATTGGGTAGTATGCCGCTTCCCAGGCGCCGGCTGGGCGGTAGGTGGCGCTGCCCTGGTGGTCTTAGGACTCGGACGAGGAGCTGAAGCAGAGAAAGCAGCCTTGACTGTTGCAGTCGGAACCCAGTGCCTCGTCTCTGGACGGGGGCGCGAAAAATCTCCAGAGCGCAGTGAGGTGTAAAAGCCTGGGGAGGGGGTGGCAATTCCCTGCGCTTTCTCCCTGCCCCCGTAGGAATCCTCATAAAAACTCCTTCGCTAGGCCGTGCTCCCCCACGCGTGAACTGGAGGTTAAGGAGCATGATTAATGGGATCGGAGCAGCGTTTGAAGTAGATTTGCTGGGGCGTGCGGAGGAGAGAGATGGGAGGGGGCGGCGGAGAGCTGGAGGTGTCCGCTTAGGAGAGGGAGGGGGCGGCGGAGGATGGGCGTCCGCGATTAATTTGTTTGCCAATATCTGCCGGTTACTTTGATCTGATGGGAAAAGTGTTTCTTCTTAGGCATAGAAGGGTGCCTAAAGAAACAAAAATCACCCGGAGGAGGGAGGGTGGGCGCGAGGGGGAAAGAGAGAGACAGAGACAGAGAGACAGAGACACACACAGAGAGACAGACACAGAGACACAGAGAAAGAATAAGCACGAATAAGCAACTGTGAGCAAGTCTTGCTAAAACAAGTGGGAAGACCCGCATTTAGGCTTCAAGCGTCTGGTTTCGAATCTGAATTCTGTCACCTGCTAACTGTGTGACCTTGGGGGAGAAACTCATTTCACCAAGTAAGTTTCAGTTTCACTGTGAGTAAACTGTGGTCTCATCTCACTCTAAAAATCCTTTGATGTTAAGCGGTGCATATTCATCCCTGGGAAATATGCAGACGGGATATCAGTGCAACAAAGCCTGCTGGAAACCCCAAGATTACCTAAGAGATTTTTAAATGGGGTTATGGTTTTTTCAGGCTTCTCAACTTTAAAAAAGTTCCCTGAGACCTATAATTTAACCCATAAACATTCTGATTATCAAGTTATGCTGAAAAAGTAAAGGCTCTGGAATGAGAAGTGTAGGTCCAAATCCTTCCTCTGATAGTTACTACCTGTGTGATCTTGAGCAAATCATTTATTCCCTCAGTGCCTCAGTTTCCTCATCTGCTAAATGAAAGAGTAGGACGAGCTTTCTCCAGTGATCCCAACTAAAAGTGCTTTAACAACTCAGAAAGATCTAAACATGTAGGAGAATATGGGAGCCCCCAGTTGCATATCCTCATCTCTAAAATAAATAATCATAATGCCTACCTCCCTGGTCATTTGTAAGAATAAGCTGAGATAATATTTGTAAAGTACTTTGAAAACCTTAAGGGACTAAGTAAATGCTGACTAATTCTCTTTCTTTAGGTAAACCCTAGTTAAGGTTGAGCCTAGATTCCTCAAAACTGACATGCCATCTCTTCTTGTCCATATGTTACTGGTCTCCCTCTTTATTTCTTTTTTTCATGATTCTCCAAGATCCAGCTTAGATGTACTTTAGCCAAAAATATCCTTTCTCAAATATTTCCAGAATATGTTTAATATCCCCTTTATTTCATGATTCTCCAACTCTTACATTTCTCATAGAATGTAAACTCCTTGAGGGCAGGTACTATTTTATTTTTCCTTGAATTCCAAGTAGCATTCCTTACATTTAGTAAGTGCTTAATAGATATTTGTTGAATCCAAGTGTAACTTATCTCCTATCTAAGACAAATAAATTGTTCTTTATTGTTTAATATGTTTCTATTACAGTTGTAATGTAAAGAAGGTTACTTATTTACTTAAGTAAATGTAAATAAGGTTAAATATGTGGTATATAGTCATATAATTTAGAGCTGAAAGTGACTTTAGAGATTATCTGGTACAATGCTTTCATTTTACTAATGAAGAAACTAAAGGACAGAGAGCTTGTAGGTGATTTGTTCAAGGTAATTTAGTTCATTTATAGTATTATTTGTTATATTAATTTCTGTATTAATATATTATTTAATAATTAGTTGCAGTAGCATGCAAACTTAATTTCTGAGAGAGACAAATTAAGTCCCCTTCCCACCACACCAAGTTCCTTATTGCATATGTTTGAGGAATCTGGATGTCTATATTTGCAAAATCTGTGATATAGTTCCATTTCAAGGCAAGCAGACATGAGTGACTCCATTTCTTATGGCTAAATCCCACAGATATCTGTTGGGAAACAGATTTGACTTGCTTCCAACTTTTGAAGCTATTGTGCAGAATAACTAAGTGTGGCAATTCATATATTTAGCCTTTTCTCTTACTCCCCTATCCCAACTTTATCTCATTATTTAAGAAAACTTTTCTAGTATGTTTTGCCCAAGCAAGAATCTTTTGATTCTAGTACTTCTTTTCATACCAGTACCTTTCTTGTTGATCATGCTGCTTTTTCACTGAATATTTATTATGATTCCTAGATACCACTAGTCATGTCATCTAATTGTCGAGATAATGGCACTTCCATATCCTGCAACTCATAGCAGTCTGAATGAATGAATGAATCATATCATAAGTGCTTACTATGAGTAAAACATTGTGTTAAGTGCTGAGGATATAAGTACAGTTATCATTTCCACATCATAATGTTCTCCATTGTGATTTTGATATATCTCAGGTTAGTATAAGAAATTAAATGGGAATTTGGGGGGAGTTTCGAGGAAGATGCAAACAAGTTGAGAAGGCCAGCAGATGACACAGTAAAAATTTGAAAACTCAGAAATACATAAAATATGCATAGTATGTAAAATATCAACAAATTTTATCTTTTAATACTGTAAACACATTATAAAGGAAAAAGAAAAAAATATTCAGACTTCTCTGGTACAAAGAGAGGGGCCAAAAAATGTTACTTGGATTTTCCAGGTCACATAGGTACCACATCTCTAACTCTCAAGGGTGTGGAAGGGATAATTGTAGAAGAGTAAGACAGTCCCTACTCTCTAAGAGCTCACATTCTAATGGAATAGACATTGTATGTGCAAGATTTCATTGGCAAGACTGATGTAAAGGACCCTAAGGACTTTGAGATCTTTATATCAATCTAGTAATTATTTCTGCAAGTGGTATAGCCACAGTTACTGAAGATACAAAAGAGAAAATTCTTCCCATCAAAGTCCTTGGTATCATCAAATGGTTCAACATCAGAAACTGATAGGATTCTGTCAGTGGAAATGACAGTACAGAAGAGGCCACAATTACCAGACTGCATCTCCACAGAGGATGCTTCATAGAATGATAGGTACATGGGGATGTAAGTACTGTTGTCCCAAAGACTCACTTAGATTGTCTTCATCAGGATCTATGGGGAAAATGGTGGTCAAGGAAATAGTGATAGTTTGATCTAAAACATGCTCCCTTCTATCTCTCCCTCAGGTTGTTCTACTGCTTCAACCTAGATTGCCTTAACAATGAATGTCAATTGGTTGAAAATTGGGGGTGGATGGTTCCATCTCCATAAAATTAGTCTCTTGGGATGATGGCTCTAAAGTCTGGGCTGGAAGCAGGACAGAAATGCTCAGAGATGCTGCTATACTAAGAACTCTTGTGCTCATTTGCATATTGGTGATTGTTAGACTCTATATACATATAAGTAAACATACACATATACATGTATATATGTATATATAAGTACATATATGTATCTATACCCACAAGATTCTTTCCAGACCTACCGTCCTGACCTATTCTCTTATCCAACACCAAACTCTTTGTTATGTTAAGAATTGTTGGGTTTTTTTTTTAAATTTTTACATGTCACAGTCCCTTCTGAATATATTTGCCTTTCCTAAAATTAAGCTCTCTCTTATAGCAAAGAAAAATGGCAAAGCAAAAACTATCATTATAGTGACCATTTTACTTCCCTTACAGTCATCTTCTAGCTTGTGGAGGGAAGGAAAGTATATTTCACTGTAAGTTTTCTGGGACTAGTAATCATTTTTCAATTGCTCAGGTCCTGGTTCCCTTTTAATGTTGTTAATTTTTTATTTATGTTTTAGTAGTGATATTGGAGGAGTCTTGAGATTTTGATTAATTTATTTCATAACAAAATTAGTTTGTGTTATATGGAATGGCTCTCTGGGAGGAAGAAGAGAAAGGATACTATAAAATGATGATATTAAAAAAAACAAAAGACAGCAATCAAAACTTATTTAAAAAAAAAAACTACTTTGGAAGCTACTCTAGTGAAAGCCTATGGATGGGGGAATGACCTCAGATTTATTTTCTCCTCCCTCTGATCCCATATTCCTTCAGAATTTCAACTATTGCCTTCTTGTATACAGTTCCAAGTAAAAATAACTCACATATATTCAGTTGTAAACTATAGGTACCAAAAAAGACTTTCAACACCCTTTTCTCACAACATCTCTGTGAGGCAGGGCCTAGATACTATATCTTCTCAGGTCTTTAGAATTAACTTTGAGGAGTTGGTATTGGTTTTTATAGCCCTATTGCTCATAGGTTCCCACTGTCATGTTTCTTACCTCTTGTATCCAACTGGTCATTAGATCCTGTCAATTTTTCAAAAATACTTCTCAATTCCATATTTTCCTTTCTTTTATCATTGTCATCATTTTTGTTTAAACCCTTATCTCATGCCTAGTCTATTTTGTTATTAAGTCCAAGAAGTTATTTAAGATGCTGTTTGTTTGTTCTTTGTTCTTGAAGAGGACCATGACATCAGGGAGGTGATGCCATGACATGCAAGTGAATTGGATTTAAACAAGGGAGGGCTGTGCAAAGTCACCAGCCTCATTTTCTTCTCTAGAGCTATCTGGATCCTGTGACCAGATATAGACCAGGATGACTGGATTTGGCCTGAAGTTGGTCTTTAGGATATAGAATTGTAATAGAAGAAAGAGTCAGTATGTCAAAGTAAAAGTATCATTTTTCCAAATTCTCCCAACATCCTCCACCCACCTGTTCCCACAGAAAATAACTTTAAAATGAGTCAAATGGAATTGTGGGCAGGGATGTCAATTAAAAGTTAAAGTTATTTTTTTCCAGCTTAGGGTAGTTTACAAAGTAAAAAAGAGGGGTCTAAGGACACTACTGAGGTAGGGATTGGTCAGAAGGACAGAATTGGAGTGGGGGCTGATCAAGAGCATGGCACAGCAGAGGCAGCATCAGGGGTGGTAGTAACAACTTGCTATGACAATAGTAGCAGTAGTAGGGAGCAAACCAACACCCAAGGATGGAAAGGAGACCGAACACCTATTTTAAAAGAAATCCCAGTGAGCCTCTGTCCTAGCACTGAGCACAAGACTGGTAGCCATCTGGCAGCTCTGTCATCCATTATCAGTTTGAGGAAAAAGAGAGGAGTGATCCTAAGAGAACAAAGACCCTACCTGGATAAGGACCAAAGTGCAAATCAGATGGGCAGTGAAGAGAACTCTTCCCAGATCACACCATAGTAGAAGTCCTGAAAACTTAAAGCCCTTCTCTGAACTGTGAAAGCAGCAAAGACAAGCTCAGATCAGATATCCTTCATATTCCAAAGGTGAACATAATCAATTCTAATATCAAGTTCAATGTAAAGAAATAAGCTAGAAAAATGATCTAACAACAACAACAATGAAAAAAACCTAACCATAAAAAACTTTTATGATGACAGGGAAGCTCAAGATACAAATCCAGAAGAAGACAATGACTTAAAAATAACTACAAACAAACCCTCAAAGTAAAATGAAGAATGGACACAAGCCCAAGAAGAATTCCTAGAAAAAGCTAAAGATTTGCTTTTTAAGAGCAAAACTAATTCTAAAAATCAAATAAAAGTAGAAGAAAAATTATGAAAAGAAATGAGAGCTATGCCAGAAAGCTATGAGAAGAGAATTAATAGCTTGTCAAAAGAGGCATAAAATATACTGAAGAAAAGAACTCCTTAAAAATCAGAATTGGCCAAATGGTAAAACAATATAAAACCTCAATGAAGAAGATAATTCCTTAAAAATTATAACTGGACTAGTAGAAACCAATGACTCTAAAAGACATCAAGAGATAATAAAACAAAGTTGAAAGACAGACAGAAAGACAGAAGGAAGGAAGAAAGAAAGAAAAAAAAGAAAGAAAGGAAGGGAGGGAGGAAGGAAGGATGGAAGGAAGGAAGAAAAGAAAGAAAAGGAAGGAGAGAGGGAGGGAGGGAGGGAAGGAGGGAAGAAAAGAAGGGAGGAAGGAAAGAAGGGTGGGAGGGAGGAAGAAACAAAGAAACAAAGACTAGAGGGAGGAAGAAAGGGAGGGAGGGAAAAAAAGGAAGGAAGGAAGAAGAGAGAAGAGAGAAAGGAAGAAGGAAGAGGAGAAAAAGAAGAAAAAATGAAATATTTTGTAGGAAAAACAACTGACTTGGCTAAGAGATTGAAGAGATATAATTTAAAAATTTTTGAACTACCTGAAAGTCATGATTAAAAAAAGAGTTTAGATGTCATATTTTAAGAAATTATCAAGGAAAAGTCTGCAGATATCTTGGAATGAGAAAGTGAAGTAGAAATTGAAAGAATCCACCAGTCACATCCCAAAAGAAATTCCCACATGAAAATTCCTAACACTACTATAGCCCAAATTCAGAGTACCAGGTCAAAGAAAAAATACCAAAAGCAGCCAGATAGAAATAATTGAAATATGTGGAGTCGTGTTCACCTTAGACTTGGCATTTCCCACTATCAAAGAGAAGAGAGCTTAGATTATGACATTTCAGAAAGTGAAGGAGCTATGGTTATAACCAAGAAAATCTATCCAGAAAAACTGAGGATAATCCTATAGGAAGAAAAAAAGGATATTTAATGAAATAGAGAATTTTCAAACATGCTTGATGAAAAGATCAGAGATAAATAGAAAATTTGACTTTTAAACTTGACTCAAAAAAGTATAAATAGATAAATATGAGTGAGAAATAATAAGGGATTTAACAAGATAAACTAGATTCTTATATCAAAAGATGATATATGTAATCCCTAAGAACTTTATCATCTTTAGGGTAGTTAGAAGGAGTCTATGTATGAATATGAGTAGAATTCTATTATGTTGGGAGAATCTCAAAAGAAGAATGCAAAAATGAAAGAAGCAGCATGTAGAAAGAAGAAGCATGTACTCAGAGAAGAAGAAAGGAAGTGGAAAAATAGGAAAACTATTAAAAGTGGTGTATAAGGAAGAGTTTCTATAATAGAAGGGAGTAAGCAATACTTGATTCTTATTCTCATCTGAACTGGTTTAAGGGGAGAAGAATACACACTCTCTTCCTCCCACCTCTCGTTCTCTCTCTCTCTCTCTCTCTCTCTCTCTCTCTCTCTCTTTCTCTCTTTATATCTCTCTCCCTCTTTATCTCTCTCTTTGTATATATATGTGTGTATGTCTGTATATATATATATATATATAATACACATATAAACATATTATATATGTATTTGCATATGTATATAAGTACACAGTTGAATATAGACATTTATCTTACCTAACAGGGAAATGGGAGGAGAAGAGGATTTTTTTTTTAAAGGAGGGAGTGTTAAGAGGGTGAGTAGGGAGACAGTTATCAAAAGGTGCCAAAATGTGTGGGCCTCTTACTTGGCTTAAAAAAAAAAGGTTCAGAAATGTCACAGTCCTGTAAGTTGAAAATTTGAATCAAGATGAGCTTGATAATTCTGGTTTAATTTCTTATTCCATCACAGTGTTTTGTTTTGTTTTTCTTTGATTCTTAGTCATTGTTCCCACCCAACCTTGTTTTCTCCAATTATCAAGGTCCCTCAGTAAAGACTAATTCAAGGTAATTTTAGATCTTTTTTTTTTTTTTTTTAAATGCTTACAGAGATGTCCAGATCTCTCACATCCTTACACAGCTTTAAGAAACTATTGCTGAATCACCACAGGGACTAGTATTGCTCTTTTCATTCTCGATTGTATACATTTATACTAAGCATACAGTTTAGACAGGGTTCAGTTCTGGGAAATCTGGATTCTAATAAGAAGGGGCACTCTTTTCCATAGTCTTTGGATAATTAAGTATCTTATTCCTGTCACTCCCAGGAAACATTTATTTATGACTCATGTGTAGTGCCTCTCCCAAAAGAGGGGAGTTTAAACACTATTCAATGTACAACAGGAATCAGGTATGGGAAAAATTCATTCAAAAAAACTATAAAACAAGATTCAGTTATTTAAGGTATAACTACTGTTAGAAATCTTCTGGAAGGCTGAAACTAAAATTAATTAAAGCAATGCATAGGATTGTTGGTTAAGTGTTTCATATTTAATGTTATCTTTCCACCATCATTCCACTCCAAACCCAAACTTTCTCTAAAGTTTGCTCAGCCCTTTCTGCAATCACCTACTCTTGCATTTGCCAAAATTAATCAGTTCAGCTGGTTGCCTCCAGACTTCTTGTACTTAAATGGTGTTTTCCAAGTCTGGACATATCCATCTTGAAGCTGAAGTTTTATCACCCACACAGGAAAGAACACATAAATCAGAAAAAACAACTAAAGGTCCACACATAAGTTCTCTTAGTTGAGTCCACATTTCACATGGGAGAGATGTGAGAGTGGCCAAATGGTCTCCCTTCATCCTCCTCCAGGAGATTTGATTCAGGAATCAAAGCTACTTACAATCCAAGAGAGTTGGACTCAAGAGGGTTAACCTAAAAACTATCTTTTTTATTTTTTTAACTCAGCCTCTAGAACTGTTATACTGTGGGGATCATTAAAGATTTACCAATTCATACCAAATCACAAAGTCTTTTCAGAAAGGTTACCACATGATTAAAAACAATCCCCAGAGCATCCATGTCATCACTGGACCTAGGAATGGCCATTCTGAGTATCTCCATGGATTCGGGATGTAAACAATTTCTCCCTTTACAATTAAAAAACTTTTAATTGATTCCACCATCCCCTTAAGCCATAATTTTATATATTTCTCCTTCACTCATAACCAAACTCTTAGAAAAATCAATTTTATTTCCTCTACTGCCTCTTTTTCTCAGTCCCTTTTGCAATCTGACTTCTGACCTGATTACTCAATCAAAATTCCTCTCTTTCAAGTTACTAGTGATCTCTTAATTGACAAATCCAATGATCTTTTCTTAGTTTTTACATTTCTTGAAAATGTTCAACACCTTCTCTTCTTAGATTCTTCCCCCCGTTGGAATCTTTTACAAAAGTGTTAAGACATTTCTTTACAAAATGTGAAGACATTGGAGTTGATTTGATCTGATTTTGGGCCAGAACTTGAAACAAGGTATTAGGTGGAACTGATTGAACAATGCTTGTGTTCACACCTTTAGAGAGCTCAAGTATCTAAGTACTCAATGGAGTTCACACTAGAGTTCCGGGCTAGTATGAGAGCTGAATTCACACCTCCCTTAGGACCAGAGAGCACTCTTGGAGATAACCCAGAATCCCTCTCCAAAATGCAACAGAGGCTTCCATTGGGCCTCAGAATGTAGACAGGTTCAGAGAAACAGGATGAGGGGCCCAGCCCCAGGGCCCCAGGCAAAAAACACTTGGGGCATGATGGCAGCCAATGGTGCACCCAGAGAGTGCCTAGATGTCCAATACCCAGACATGACCAATCGGCCAGGAAGCCATATGATGGGAGAAAGGGATTACACAATCAATCAGCCAGGAAGCAACCTGATGGGAGAAAGGGATTACAATTAGGGAAAATAGAGTTGTATGCAGCTGAGACAACTGAGATACCCCTGGAGAGGTGAAATTGTTCCTCTCAGCCTATGGATCCCTTTGCCTCAGGAACAGTAGGCTTGACCATTTCACCCCTGAGAGTACATACAAAACAGTGTCCATCCACATACTAATGTGGAAACGGGAATGTGTAATCCCAGTCACCAATAAGGCAGACAATGTGTACTTATCACCCAGGAGAAATAGTAGCATCAGGTTTACCAACAGAATCCTAATAAGCAGCTTGGTGATAGTCACCCAGATTCCGATTTCAGATCACAAAATTCAGCAATATATTGGACAGCAGCTGTAAAACTGGACCACTATGCTCACTATCTATATAAATGGCCTTCCATTGGAAGGAATGGTAGACACTGGTCAGACTGATGGTCATTAGAGGTGCCAATTGCCCAGTACTGGCCAAAGATTAAAGCAGACACCTACATGTCTGGTGTAGGAGATCAATATAGCTGAAGAGGCTGCCTATAAGATGGACTTTTGAAGGCAAACAGGAGTTTTATCTTTTATAGTTGAAAAATTCCCATCAATCTGTGGGGAAGAGACGTTTTACAGCAATTAGGGTTAAAATGAGTATTCGGTTTTTAAGGTGCTGTTGAAGGCCTGCCAACACTTTCACCTGTTCCTATCCAATGGAAAACTGATACCCAGTGTGGATAGAACAATGGCCCTTAAGTAACGATAAATTCAGGCCTTATTAGATATAGTACAGGAGCAGCTTTGACCAAGGACACTTAAAACCTTCTAAGTCCTTGAATTTCAGTGTTTTATGAAAAGAAATCTGGAAATGGAGGATGTTAAAGATTTAAGAAAAGTGAACCAACAGATGGAAACTATGGGAACTTCTTCAGCCTGACTTCCATCTTCTACCAGTTGCCAGAGAATGGCCTCCTTGGGTCATAGATATTAAGGATTGTTTCTATTCCCTATCCCTCTGATAAAAGGATATGAAAAGATTTGCTTTTTCAGTGCCCAGTGTTAACTTAGCTGAGCCTTATAAAAGATATGAATGAAGCCACAGGAATGAAAACAGCCCTACTATGTGTCAAATGTATGTTGTTGTTGCTCTTGCTCCAGTAAGAAAAGCATTCCTAAAAGTTATGCTATTACATTACATGGATGAATATTGGGATGTGCAATTGAGGAACAAATGTTAGAAGCATGTCTACAAAAGACCATAGAAACACTAAAGAATTACAAATTATACATAGCACCAGAAAAATTCAAAGACATGCTCCTTTCAATATTTAGGATATGAAGTATACTCTAAGGGTGCTTATAATTCAAAACTGTCCTTAAGAACAGAAAAGTTAAACACATTGAATGATTTTCAGAAATTGATAGGAGATATCCAATGGATGCACCAGTGTTAGGTTTGACTTACCTATCAGTTACAAACGTTATATGACATTTTAAGGGGAGAAGTGCTTAAATTCACCACGCCAGCTTACAAAAGAAGCTCAAGAGGCTTTGAGAGAGTTGAACTGGCTTTTATTCAATGGTTGAAAGAGTACCAAAACCTTGAGATATTGTTTTTACACAAGAGGCACCTACAGCAGTCCTTCATCAAGGAGACAGTGTGATAGAGGGTGAACCTCCCAGCACAACTAGAAAAAGCCTTAATTCCTACCCGGTGCTTGTGGCTAGAATTTTATTAAAGACCACTAAGCGAGCAGTACAATTATCTGGGACAAGACCTAACAAGATATACACCTTTTATACCAATATGCAAATTAATGTGTGTTGTGAGACCATCCCAGAGTGGCAAATTTTATTAGCCATGGCTCCAAATTTTTTACATGGGTCTCCATTAAAGATAACTAGACTATTACATAATTGGCAATGGATTCTTGAAGAAAAGTTTCAAGTTCCTTAAAGGACCAACTATCTTTCACGGATGCATCCAAACATAATATTTGTGCTGTGTACTCCATGATCTAACTATAAAGAGAGTAGTCAACTCCTTTTCAGTCCACTCAGCAGAATGAATTAATGCATCATTCTAGCTCTTACTTATTATCCAGGAGACATAAATATAATATCTGATTCGGCCTATTCAGTAGGGTGTGGTACAAAGAATTGCCAGCCCAAATAAAATTTGCAGCCTCTATTATATATCAGCTCTTTAAGAAACTTCAAGAGCAAGTGAGAAAGCATCCAGGTAAGATTTATATTTTGCATGTCTTCTCTCATAGTGGACTTCCAGGTCCCATTTCTGATGGTAATTCAAAGGCACATAGCCTTCTAACTATGTTGGTCAATACCCCTTTATTCCAAGAAGCCCAGGCATCTCATTCTAAATATCATCAGGTGCTGAGCATGTTTAAAGGAATAATAAAGAGGAAGCTAGGAGCATAGTAAAAGCCTGTACAGCTTCTTTTCCTTTCCACCTCCTACACTGCCTCCAGGAAGAACCCTCGTGGTTTGAGACCCAATGAAATTGCAAATGGATGTACCCATTATAAATCTTTTGGTCGCTGTCTTTCATCCACTTGTAGTAGAATTTTGGATTCACTTTTGCAGTAGTAAAAGAGAAGCCCGAGTGGTACTAATTCCTCATACAAGCATTTGCTAATGGAAAGGTGCTAAATAAAATAGACAATGGTCCTGCTTTATACTTAAAACATTTTACACTTTGACAGTATAAGATTTTACACACCACTGGATACCTTTTTAATCCTCAAGGACAGGCAAAGTGAGAGGAGAAAAGATATTAAGACGCCCTCCAAAACAAAAGAAAGGGGGAGCACAGGTAACCCTTAGAGAACTTCTAAATCTAGCCTTTATACTATTGTTCTTTGATTTTGACAAAGACACGGCCCAGCAAGACAAGTTTAAACCACTGGAAGGGGTGTCCAGTAGAGCTCCACTATCTTTTAATGCCAGGTGATGTGGAGACCAGAAAGTGGTGAATGAATGGACCAGATAGGCTAATGCTCTGGGGAGAGTTGCTTGATCTTCTACATGGAGAAGGAATCAGTGGTGCCAACGACATATTCGCTTGTCCATCTTCAGAAGACGGAGCAGACCCTAAACAAAGGAGATGACCCAAGAAATATCGGTGGTTCTGTTGCCGATTGTGTCACCATGAAAGAGCGGGCAAAGTTAGTGTTTGACCATGGACATCAAAGATTGTGATTTGAAAATTCTCAGGAATCATTGATTCTCTGAGAATAGGATTTGAAACCCTCAGGAATCATTGGATTCTTGAATAGATCTTAAACCTCAGGAATCATTGATTCTCTGAGAAATGATAAGACTATTAAGACTTCAAATCTGCTGGAATTTGGATTCCCTAACACATAAAAGACATTCGCAGGACTTCAAACCAGGGGATCATTGATTCCTGAATGTGAAACAATGGACAATAGATTGGTTTTGACCATCTCTTCTGTGAAGAAGGTGTATGTGTGACTGTTGTTTATATTCCTTCTAGGACTTCTGGGATCTTTTCCAACACCATGTTGATTTATATTGTTTGCTATTCCGCTACTATGCGGTGTACTTCATGTTTGTTACACTACACAAGCCTGGACTGACTGTGGGGAGAGTCATCCCACATAGCTCTGCGTTATTGTATGTGCTTGTGTAATACTCCCATGCTGATGGGTTTGCATAAAGACCTTCAGCCCAGAAACCTGCTAGCAACCCCCACTTCCCTTTGTGTTTTCATCTCCTTCCTGAGATGTCAGGAGGGTGTGACATCTTTTAGTACTTTCACCCCTTTCTGAGAAGTCAGGAGGCTGGATCATCTCCTCGGTGCTTACCTCCTTCCCTGGAGTTAGAGGCTGTGATCACCTCCCTTTGGGGCTCTGACCATCCTGAGGAGTGGGATGGCATGACCACCTGTGAAAATAAAAGAAAGGGAGATGTAATGGGCTGAAGTTTGAGTTGATGCACTGAGGTCCAAGCTGAGGCTAAAAGTAATTGGGCTATACTCTATTAAATACATGATTGGAAGAAATCCTGCCCATTTGTGCAAGTACTGATGTGTTGTACAGGAAATGACGATTTTTGGGTGGAGGAGAGAGGAACAGGAAGAGAAGCTGGGAGATTGGGCCTGGGTCCATTATCCTGGCTGCTGTGGTGTGGCTGGTGATCTAGCTAGGTTCTTGACTCAGCTGCACACATTGCTTATCGCTGATTTCTTCCGCCTTCGATCCTTCTTCACTGAGAATAAAGACTGACGATTTTCCCCTAACCTGAACTCCTGACTCCTGCTGATTTTAAAAATACACGGTCTTCACATCCCCTTCTCCCTCCCCTCCCCGCCCCTTCCCAATTCTTTGGCATACTGATCCATTATTATTCTCCTCTTATCTGTCTAATCTCTCCTTTTGAAGATCCTTTGCTAGATCCTTATCTGTATCCTATGTACTAACTGTGGGTATCTCAAGGCATTTTCCTGGGTTCTCTACTCTTTTCTTACTATACAGTCTCTCTGGAATCTCATTAGCTCTCCCACATTCAATTTTTCTATTTAGATTATTACTGAATCTACATCTAGTTCCCATCTTTATCCTGATCTCCTCTCTCACATTCCTAACTAACCCATTAAACATATCTGTCTGGATATTTTAGGCATCTCAAGCTCAGTATAGTCAAAACTCACCAAATCTTGTACTAAACCCACTTGATCCACTTAACTTTTTTTATTTCTGTCAAGGGCACCTATATCCTTCTAGTCAGACAGATTTATCACCTTTCTATTTTCCTTCATTCTTAATATCCCATCAGTTACCAAGTTTGCTCATTCTATGTCCATAACATTCTAACATTTGTCTCTTTATTAAGATCAAATCTCATTAGCCCAAGTGCAGTCCTTATCACCTATTGACTGAACTATTGCAATAGCTTCCTAACTGATACCCTGTATCTACTCTCTCTCTTCTTTAATCAATCCTTCATAGAGCTACCAAAATATTTTAAACAGATCTCACTACATCATTCCTTTCCTCACAAAGTGCCAGTGGCTCATTTTTTTCTTCAGATAAAATAAAAATGTTCCTTCTCTGTTTGACATTTAAAGCCCTTTACAATTGGACTCTAGTTTAATCCTTCACACACTATAAATAAAAGCCAAATGGACTTAATTTCTATATTTTGTACTTGAAATTCTATTTCCTATTTTAGTATCTTTGAACAGCTACAGGTTACCCCCTCTATCTAGAAAATAATATTCTGGAATCAGGAAGACCTGAATTCAAATCAAATCTAAGATCCTTATTAACTATATAACTCTGAGTAAGTCACCTAACCCTTTTTGCTTCAGTTTCCTCATCTGTAAAATGAGTTGCAGAAGAAAATAGCAATCCACTCCAGCTTCTTTGCCAAGAAAATCCCAAAGTATCACAAAGATTCAGGCATAAATGAAAGAATTGAAGAATAACTCATCTCTGCTTCTTAAAATCCCTGTATCCATTCAAAGCTCAGCTCAAGCCTTTTTTCCTAAGACTTTTCCTATTCCCCTACAGCTACTAGTACTCCTTCTCCTTTACCACCAAATTACCTTGAATTCACTTTCTATATATTTTTTACTCACATGTATATGCCTTGTTTCCCCAGTTGAATACAAACTCCTTGAGGGCAAGGATTGTCTAGTTTGTTGTTATCCTACTTCTTTAGCATAGGGCTGAATGAAATTGAAATATCAGCTTCTGCTTTGGCAATCTATTGCATTTATAATGCACTTATTGCGTTTTATTCCCTTACTGAGCTTCTTGAGAGCCAAGATTTCTCACCTCTAGAATGGTGTTCTGCAAACAGAAGATGATTAATAAATGTTTTTCAAATGAAGAGATGATGGATTCAAGACCAAGAATAAGACATACTTTTTTGATGTCTAGTGTGAGAATTTGTTTTGCTTCATTTTTCATATTTATTATCAGGATTTTTCCTTTTTTCCCAATAGGAGAGAAATAAAAGGGGTAGGGATATGATGCAAGTAGAAAGAAAAAAAGGAGAGAGGAAGGTCATTGAAACACTTTTCTAAAAGTACACAAAAGAGAACAAAAGGAAGGCCAAAAGGAATCACAGATAAGCAATATATCTTTGAAAGTTATAAATAAATTCATTATGTAAATAAAAAGGAAAGCACATTGCACACGTATTGTTTGCATATTTTTTATTTCACATAGAAAAAATAACTGATCAACTATAAGTTATTTAGCTCTTCTCAGTAATACAATGATCCAAGATAATTACAAAGGGCTCTTGATGGAAAATGCTCTCCACGTCCAGAGAAACAACTGATGGATTCTGAATGCATATAGAAGTATACTATTTTCTATACTATTTTCACCTTTTCTTTTTTTTTTTTGGTAATTTTTTTTCTTTTGTCTGTTTCTTCTTTCACAACCTAATATGGAAATATATTTTACATGATTGTACGTATATAATCTATATTAAATTGCTTACTATTTTAAAAAGAGGGGAGGGAAGAAAGGGAAGAAAAAAATTTGGAACTCAAAACTATGTAAGAATGAATGTTAAAATTTATCTTTACAAGATATGATCTCTGCCCAAAGGGCTATATATTTATGCATATCCTTTGATCTACCACTACCACTACTAGGCATCGATACCAAAAAAGATTTGGAAAAAAAAAAAAAGGAAAATGACTTATATGTACAAAAAAATAGTCATAGCAGCTGTCTTCTAAGAGCAAAAAATATGGAAATTGAGGGGATGTTCATCAACTGGAGAATGGCTCAATAAACTGTGGTGTGTGTTTGGGATGGAATGTTGTCATTCTCTGGGAAATGATGAGCAGGATGATCTCAGAAAAAAAAATCCTGGGAAGTCCTCCATGAACAAAGTGAAATGTACTATATACAAAGTAATAGCAATTTTCTGGGATGACCAGCTGTAAATGACTTTGCTATTCTCAGGAGTGCAATCATCCACGATTACTCTGAAGGACTAATGATGAAAAAGCCTGTCCAGACCCAAAGAAAGAACTGATTGTGTCTGAATACAGATTAAAGCATTCTCTCTTTCTCTCTCTGTCTCTCCCTTTCTAACTTAATTTTTTCTTGAAAATTTTTATTTTCATTACAGTATGAGACCTGTTTTCTTTCACAACTTGACTTTTATGGAAATGTTTTGCAAAACTACACAAGTGGTTTCTTAATTGTTGGTGGGAATAAAGGAGAGAATCTAGAAAGTCCTCAAAACATGTCAAAAATTGTTTTGAATGTAACAGGGAAATATTAAATAAATAAAATAAAATAAGGAAAAATTATCTTTACATAAAATTGGAAAAATAAAATGCTATTTAAAAAAAGAAAATAAATAACAACAATAACAATAAAAAAAATCTTTCTTCTCCCTAGAAAGGCAGGGAATTACTGGGGCAAACTATTAATATATATTATTAGAGACAGTTACAGCATCTGATATTTTTGCTTAACTTGTTTTCTTTGTTACAGAGTTGGGTTTGATTATAAGGTAAGCAAAAGAGGTGTTGTGATAGGGGAGGGAAGGGGGAAAGTAGGAAGGAATGAGGGTAGGGAGAGGCTTTCAGAGGGGGAAGGATATATCCAGGAAAGCTTATAATACAAAAATCAATAACACTTTAAATTTTATTTATTTTATTTTTAATTTATTGAATAAAATAAGCATTGCCACAATATAGTGTAATTTTAAAAAAGATGATTGCCCATCAAATTCTATTATGTACAACTTGCTATTCCTTTTAAATATATAATTATCATGCAAATTTCTTTATTTCTTTTTTTTTTCTTCCCTCCCTCCACCCCACCCTAGAAATGGCTACCATTTAGCAAAATTGTTTGTGTGTGTGTGTATGTATAAAATTATCCTGCACATATTTGTATTTATCATTTTTTTTTCTGGATACAGACAGTATCTTCCTTAATTTGGGAATTTATAATACTTTTAAGAGTATGGTCCAAAAATTTTAATAAATGAATCTTTTGTGAATATAAATATGTCTTGTATGTCCTAAATACCATGTTCAGTGCTCAGGATGTGATTACAACAGCTATGCTAGTGGTATTGTTTTATTAAATCAAAGTTTTGTCACCCTAAAGAGAGATCTAAACTACAAAGTATACTACTCAGGAGCTTTCTTTGTCCGCTGTGTTCCTCTTACTGGGGCCAGCAGTTCTGCTATGGCACTCAGGGAGATCTTGTGATTTTACTCTAATGCAGCTGAAAAACTTAGAGAATAGGTGATTGCTAGGGGTGTCTCACTCTTGATATATATAATTTTTTACTTTTATTATACTAATACTAATCAATCAAAGAGTATTTATAAAGAAAGTTTTCTTTCTCCAGTGACAGTTACTTCAACTTCCATGAACCTGTGAGCTCACTGATGTAGGTACTTCTTCCAAAGATGAACCTCACAACTTGGCCTTCTCATCTTATTTCATAGGATCTGATGATTTAAAGCTGGAAGGAGTGATTTACTATGAACCATTCATTTTAGAGATGAGGAAACTGAAGCTTGGAGAAGTTTGGTTATTTTCTGAAGGTCACAGAATACTAGGAGAGCTGGGATTTAAACTTCCATCTCTTTACTACAAAGCCTCCTTTGGCATGGTATTTGTTCTTGTTCATGTCTTCCTGATAATATTTCTTGGGGAATTCCTCTTGACCATTTGATTTTACATGACTGGCAAAGAAACATGGAACTGTCCTTATTCTTTACTCTTGATTTATGACTGACCCACATCTGTTTATATCATCGTCTATACTGCTTTTCATTCCTAATTATTGATATGCATCCACTGATTTATATGTAACATGAATGTCTCCATTGCTTTGAGGTGCCCTATAATTTTGAAATCTTGGACATTATGGCATTTCATGATTTACAATCCTATAATCCCACAAGAATAGTATTGGAAAATGTGTGGGTTTGTTTTTTTGTTTTTTCTTTTCAAGGAAAAGTTTAGATTGCCCATAATATTAAAAATTAATTAAGAGAAGCCAGAGAGAAGAGAAGCTCTCAGAAATTTGACTTCTGATTTTTAGCAGAATTATATGAGCAAATGATCAAGCTCTGTCTTCCACTAGAACACTTTTAACAATAACAAAGATACAAATAGTAATTGAGTAAACTGATTAGGTTTAGCATTTTGAATCACTGGCAGTTTTTTTTTAAAGTCTCTAAGAAACTTTCTCTAGAGAACATCAAAATTTGTAGATAACTGGAAAGTATATATGAGCATTGTAGATAGCTTTTTTTCAAACTATAATATAAACTACTAGCAGCTATGACTGATAGATAGTTGGCAAAGGTTTCCAAAAACTCTCAATTTCCTCTGTCACTAATCTTCCTTTTTCCACTTTCCTTTGTGTCTCTCCATTTCCTTCTGTATATCTCTTTTTCTATATGTCATTGGGTGAATGAGAAGAATCAAAGATGAAAAAAAATTCCTAGAAACTTTTCTTTTAAATAGAAAAGAAGACAGTATCTAAATAAGGCACATGCAATTTATTTCTTATGTATGTCCAAATCACCTACAAAAAATAACTATTGATCACATAATATCCAATACCTAAATGTGGTACAGGAAAAAATCATGAGAACCCCTGGTTTTGCATCTAGTTATTGTTATTTTATTGTTGTTGCTAGTTCATGCTAAATGGCACAGCATCACAAAATGAAAAGGATATAGGAAATAAAAACAACTACTCTGAAATATATTAGTTTTAAGTAGAATATGATTAACTTTAAAAATGTATTAAGTCTAATTATGTTAGCAGAATTACTCCAGAATACCAAAAATCACTGTCCCTGTATATTCATTTATAGTAAGATGATAGAGACTAACTGTTGTATATTCTGAATGGTTTGTCATTATATATTCCCACTTTGCATATTGCCAGCAGTGATAAATTAAATGCATAACAAAATTATGATAGTAATAGTTTGGGATTATAGCAAAATTTCATCAATGTGGACTTAATCACTGATAACACATCTTTGTTTCTTCTATTTTCTTTATTCTGGGGTAAACAAAAATATGGGTAAGATCATCATTATATTTTCTTTGTCTTCCCAACATTCTTCTGCTTTTGTTTATCTTGAGACCACCCTTTGCCTTATTGAACAATGAATGCCTTCATTTCAACCAGTATTTTGTTGTTAAGTATCTGCCGTTTTCTTAGCCCAGTCTCAAAAGAGCATCCCTGTGATTTGGTCAGTCCTATTAGAGCTCCCTGGGGCTAGAAAGTCTATAAACTCATTATAAATCATTAAAGCAAGACTTATACCACACAATAATTTCTAGTTTATTGAGAATGATTATACAGGATGTACTCGAAAGTATGAAAAATTGCATCTCTTTAAGTAAATTCTAAAGTTCAGGTTGGGTTTCTTTTTCATTAATTGGAATTAATTAGGTTTTATAGTGGGACAATTCTCTGATTTAAATTGGACCTCCTTCTATCCTTGTCCTGTCACTAAAGCTGCCATTATCCCTTGGCCTTTGAGTAAATATTGGCTCATTGCCTAGAACACTCATATGAAACTTCAGTGACAGTGCCTTGGAAGGACAGTGAAATGAATTTTAAAGGCAATTGTTGAAACAAATTGCCAAATGATTATGTGTACTTTTTTTCCACTGGTCTTCTACAGTTATTTAGTCAGAGTTCATCTTAAGCAAAATTGTGAAGCAGGTGAAATGCCTTTCTACCTGTCTCATTCTCTTTCCTTTTTCCATGTACTCTCTCTAATCTATTCTCCACACAACTGTGGGGCAAGTGGGGAACAGAACAAGTGTTTATTAAGCATCTATATTATGTGCCAACTACTATGCTAAACATAGTGTACCTATTATTTTATTGTATCCTTACAAAAGCCTTGGGAAGAAGGTATTTTTATCTCTATTTTATAGTTGAGGAAACTGAGGCAGTCAGAGGACAAGTGTCCGACTCAGGATCACAGAGCTAGTAAGTATCTGAGGCCACATTTGAACTCAGGCCTTTCTGACTCCTGGCCCAGAATTCTATCTACTGTGCCATCTAGCTGCCTAAAGCACAGGAGTATGAGCACATCATACTCCTATTCAAGTATCTCAGTGGTTTCCTATTGCATTTAGGCTGAGATACAAATCCCTAAACTTTGCATTTAATAATAGCAAGCATTTATATATTATTTGATGCTATTAAACTGAGCCTAAAAGAGACTGACCCAGACTCAAATATCTGAGGTAAGAATTGAAATCAGAACTTTCTAATTCTAAGTCCCATAAATTATCATCCTTACCAATTAGCAATTTGATCCTAATCTCCCTTTCTAGACTTTTTTCAATTACTTCTCTATATATTCTATGTTTTAATAGGACTAGCCTTCTTGAACTTCCCCAGACTCAACATGCTATTTCTTGTTTCTCTTTTCAGAGATTATCCTTCAGGCCTACAATAAACTCTCTTTTTACCTCTGTTCCTTGGAATTCTTTTGTTTGTTTGGTTAGTTCATGTGTTAATTTTTATGGAAATCTTTTCCAGATTTACCTAGTTGCTGGATACTCCACACCTTCCCACTTCCTTCAGCCTCCTCTCCTTTCAGATGGAAGGCTGAAGAGTGGAACACAAACTCTTCTCTAAATTTTCCTTTTTTGGGAGCTGGACTTGGACTCTCCAGCTGCTCTGTTTGGTTTGATTTCCAACTAACATAATGCTCCTCTCAGGATAAGTTGATCACCTAAAATCTTACTGTCCTGTTCTCTGGTGTGAGGGTTTGTTGAGCCCTTTTAATTCAATTAAATTTTTTGGACCATACTCTTAAAAGTATTATAAATTCCCAAATTAAGGAAGATACTGTCTGTATCCAGAAAAAGAAATTATAATACAAATATGTATAGGATAATTTTATATCCTTAAAACACCTTTGGTGTTCACCTTTACCCAATTCTCACATGTGGCTCCAAGAAAGTATAGCATGAGCAATGAGCTAAACTAGGTTGAGGGTAAGTGGCAAGCCTCAAACCTATTAGAGAGTCAGGGGAATATCTGAACTAAGTATGTGAAGACTTCCCCATGTGGAATGGGAAGATGAAAACACCTTGTTCCAGCAGCCACAACAGTGACTGAAGCAGCCATTGTGGAATACCTGGAACATAGTCAGACTTCGAAGATGCTAAGGTGATTCACTGCATCCCAGCCCACTGCTAGTCATTCTGACTTTTGTCTTGCCACTGGATCTGGATGACACTGGAAGAGAGTAAAGCAGTTAACTTTGTGCAGCTTTGCTTCACTTAAATCCAACTTAACCCACAAGTCAAGACATCAGTTTATGATGTCATTGGTTTTCTTTGAAAAGAAAGAAAGAACAGCAACATCACTTGCCTAACGCTTTCAGCCTCCTCTCCCTTCTGATTGGAGGGCTAGAAGGCAGAGTACTAAACTCCTCCCAAAGCCTTTCTCTATGCAGGGCCAGATCTGGATTCCAGATTTGGAAAATGGATTACCATTTTTCAATAAATGAAATTATATTAAAAAATTTTTTAAATGTAGTAGTGGAGTAAAAATAATAATAAATGTATGATAAGGAGTTATTTGTTGAAAATGGATAAAATATTATCTTTCTCAGGGATATTTTTACAGGGTAGGATTTACCTAGAGTTGTACTTAAATGTAAAAAAAAATTATTATTCCTAAAGATGCCAAATTAGAGGGTCGTGAGAGAACTTTTACACTTTTAGTATGTACAAACTGAGTTTATCCTAGGTAGCAAATATAACAAGTTAAAATAGGAAGCTATTAGTTTCCCCATCCTACTTTTTGAGGGTCAGGAATTGGAGTGGGAGATGGAATTCTGTAAAATAGGCCTTGTGTTGTCATGTTTCTAAATCACTGTGAGTCTTTGCCTCTGGGGAAGTGGAACATAAAGCTGATATCCTGGTGTTTCTGTCTCTTTATGGTTTTCTCCTGATACACTGTGCTTGCCCCAAGCTTAGGAATTGTTAGTTATGGCTCTGGGCATTTTATTTTTAATAGGGAAGTGTTGGAGGCACAATACTTAAAGAAAGGAATTAATTTCTGATTGCTATTTCAGACAATCTAAAGACTGGCAGAGAAGATATCATAGGGCAATAGGACATTTTTAGTTTTGTTTATTCATTTGTATATGAAATCAATAGAGTTTATTACTATGTGTCAAGTTTTTCAATATTCACTGGGGACACAAAGATAAAAAACAAATAGTTTCTACCCTCAAGAAGCTTATATTCTAATGCAGGTGAATTGGCCATCAAATCATTTTATGTATTTGATATATATATACATGTATATACAGGTGAACTGGCCATCAAATCATCTAATCCACCTATATGTAAGATTAATGATGTACACACAGAAAATGTGATATGAGCAATATTCATGTGATCATTGATTTATATGTGTAATGAATAAATTAATTTTAAAATGCATTTATTAAGTAATTTACCTGTTATGCTCTGGGAAGGCAAATCCCAAAAGAGAGATAGCCCCTGTCCTTAAGGAGCTTACATTCTAGTTGAAAGAGACAATACATAAGGGTATATTGACCAAAGGAGGATATTTTGTGTTGAGAACTTAGAGGAATAGTGGATAGAGTCAAAGGACAGAGAATTTATATTATCTTTTCCAATAGCAACGGTATTATTGATTTGATTGTTTTCCCATTGGGAAGTAAAGATGGGACTGAGATATTGTGAGGTAGCAGAGTGGAAGATAAAAAAGATGGTTAGTATATATTGTCAGTTGGAAAATAAAGCATAGTTTTGCACAGATATAGTGGGCTGTGTGCTTTTGCATGGACTGAATCTACAATCAAAATTCCTACATGGCAACTGATCCCAAAGCCAAGTGTAATAAGTCACTGAAGAAATGGTTTTCTTTGATTAGAAGAGAGTATCTGCTGGAGGGATGCAAAGACTTGGCTGGAATGGGAAGGTCAGATGAGATGTGGAACAAAATGTAGGAATCATTTGATCTAATGCCTTTATTTTAGAAATTAGGTCAGAGAAAGAGGAAATAAATTGCTTGAAGTCATACAGGTAGTAAATAGTAGAGATATAAATCAAACTTGTGTCATCTTGTTGCAGAACCAGGCAATGTTCTTTCCATTATACCCTGCTTTGCCAATAATAGTCACATAGATAATATGGTTGCCATAGAAAAAAATGAAATAAAGTCCCTATTCCATGTCTTATTATTGGACTATGTCATTAGTAAGGCTCTGCCTTTAGAAGGTTGAGTCCTGCCCACCCTGGTGCCTTGTGGTCCATGTCTATAGTCCTTTGAATTTTGAATAATTTGGGTTCTAGCCTCTGCTCTGCTGTTGACTCACCAATGACTTAACTTCTGTGCCTTTGTTTTGCCATTTTTAAGCTTTTACTTAGAAATATTTATTCTTCATTTGCAAAATAGAGCTGGTTGCAATAATTCCTATAGCCATTTTTAAACAAAAGTATTTTATATGAATAAAGTCATACCTATCTATATATTTTTTTTTCTGATAGCTTGTATAGACCTAGGATTTGCTTATTAGTCTGTCTATCACAAAACATGTCACTATGTCAGGTATTTAATTATCCTGTGGTTCCTATGTAACCATGATGTATTGAGCATTTCTCACCATAACACAAAAAACCTATAATCCAGGTATTATTCTTATCGTATTATAGTAGGTTCTTATTGTTTTCTTCTTGAATTTGTTTTTTTTAGAGGGGGTGGGAGAGCTAATTATTAAAATATCATTCCCTTTCATCCTTCTGAATTTCCCAATGGGGTAGTAGGGACTCAACACAAAGTTCTCCTATTAGAAAAATATAAAATAAGCAAACTGTTTAAATGAGTAATACTTACAAAATATTCATATGAGAATTTCTTAGGTTAAGGTCAACACTAAATCTTCCCATCTAGAGAAAGAAATACAAAGATAGAGGTAGACAGAGAGAGCAGAGAAAAAGAGACAGAGATAAGAGAGAAAGAGAGAGAGAGAGACACAAAACACACACAAATACATATAGAAACACACAGAGAGACAGAGACAAAGAACTATTTAGTAAAGGTGGGTCAGTCACTCTTTGCCTGAGCATCTGAGCATACTATTACAACAGATTCCAGTGATATGGATGGGAATAGGCAAGAATTACAAGCTATTTTGCATCAGCAGAATATTCCCACATAGCTTTGTAGCTCATTAGAAAAGAGAGTGAAAGACCTTCAGTATCTCTCTGTCAAAACCAAAAAAACACAGTTGAGTAACCACAAAATCCCATCATCCAGACTCCACCTACTCACTGACCATGATGAGGATTATGTTTCCCTAGTTACAGTCAAGCCCACGGAACAAATGTCAAGGTCGATTCCCAGCCTCTGAAGCAAGAGGATGTTTGCAGGCTTCTGTGACCATCTCACTAATTAAAATATTCTACTTTAAAATGTCGCAGCTTTAATAACTTTCATATGCATGCATGCATACACATGCACATGCAAATTCATGTCTTTTTAATATAATACTGGTAGGCTCTGAGTTATAAATAGAATTCAGGCTAGAACCTGCAGCAAATCTTTTGTCATTTCTCAGTGGTTATTCCTCTCCTTCTGCTGATCCAGTTACCAGCAGGGGAGAAAACTGTCTTTGCCATATCTGCTGAAGATTAATGTGCTCTTGAAAAGTTGCTTAGAAGGCAAACATATCAGGTTAACATATGATATCTCTATTCCATTCCCTCCTTAAAAAAAAAACAAAAAAAAATGGATATTTGGATGTTCAGAAGATGAACTGATGGTAGTGATGTATGTGGCTAACAGCAGCAGATGTATCATATTTCCAAGTTGTGGGTCTGTGTGGGATCTGAGGCTACTGAAAACTGAACATCAAATTCAAAAGCTCAGGCCCCCAGATTGTACTGTGCGTGAGCTACTATTGAGTATATTTCTGCATGCAAGTCAGTGTTATATGAAAATAAATTGTCTGCTCTTCTTATGCCTTTTCAAATCTCCCCAAGAGAATAAATACCAGCTGTGATTTGTATCTCTTTCTGTCACTGATTTGTTTCCAACTTGAGTAGCCTTTTCCCGACTCTTATTTCAGCAGAGCTGGTTATCACGCATTTCACTGAAGCCCTCCACTCGGAAGATCTAATTGCAAGCAAAGGGGATTCATGAAGAGAATGTTGATTTCTCAGGCTGAGCAAGAGTTTTTGTTGGATACCAAAATTTTAAGTATTCCAGTTCTGCAGCTGCAGACTCTCACAAGCCATACCTAATAATCCAGGTTACTCTACTAATAGTTATTTGAAACCAAATCCATGACATTAGTGATATAACTGAGTCAGAACGGGGGATATCAGTACTTTGTTATGGAGTGGAGGTAGAGAACACAAGCAGTCACTGCAGAGGGAGAACAGGTTTAATAGGTAAGAATTACCTGGAGACTGAACTAGTTTCTCAAAGGAAGAGGCTTTATTGTCATATAAAGCAGGATGAGACTAAGCTGCATCAGGGGACTGGTAATTTTAAGGGAATACTCCAGGATGAGTATTTTATAAGGAAAGATAGAGCTAAGCAAGATGTGCACTCTTTGCTTATTGGTTAGATTCTCTCAAGGGAGATTTTACTTCTTAACCATTGGCCAAATTTTGAGAAAAAGCAAGGAATAGAAAAGTAGCAGGGCCCAAGTTTTCTAGCATCCTGTTTATTAGGACCCAGGCTCCTTATACCTGGGTATGTGGTTAACCATGTCCTGATTACCACTGACTTGCCCTAATGGACAAAAACAACTTGTTTTTCCTCCCCTGCCCCTAACTACATACAAAGGTCCTACTGCCCATATTCCCCATCATAAAAGGTGGAAGACAGCTAGGTGGTAGAGTGGTTCTAGTACCTGATCTGGTCTTTTCGAAAAGTGTTTGAATCCTCCCTCAGACATTTACCAGTTGTGACCCTTAAAAAAGTTACTTAACCTTCGTTTCTTCATCTGCAAAATGAGATTGATTATAATAGCACCTCTATCATAGTACTGTTGTGAGATGATTTATGTAAAGTTATTGTAAATGTTAAAGCAGTATAGAAATATTAGTATTAATATTATTAAAATTGGGAATTTGGGGAGATATATTGAGTGATCGAGCCATGCCTCTAGTATTCCCCATAATGTACCTTCACATCTGATAATGATTTATTGGCCTGGATCTTTGCTCCTTCAACTGCTTATTCCCTTGGGCTTTAAATAAATAGTTTTTTTTTTTTTTCATTTTTAAACCACAATAATTTTCCCCCCAATTCCCTTCATCTCCTATTGAATCTTCCTTTCATAAGACAAGGGAGGTAAGTTGCTCAGAGAATAGAATGCAAGACCTGGGGTCAGGAAGATGTAGGTTCAAATCTGGTTTTAGACACTGACAAAGCTATTTTATGTAAATAAAGTTGTATCTATCTGTATTGTTTTTTTGATAACTTGTATATACCTAAGATTTGCTTACTAGTCTGCCCATCATAAAACATGTAACTATACTACGTATTTAATTATCTTGTGCTTCCTATGTAACCAAGATATATTGACCATTTTTCACCATAACACAGAAAACCTATAATCCAGGTATTCCCTTGTGGTATCCTAATAGGTATTATAATATAATAATATAGTATTATAATGGTATTATAATATATTGTTTTCTTAGATTTTTTTTTTTAAGAGGGAGTAGAAAAGCCAAATGTTAAAATATCATTCCCTTCATTCTTTTGAATTTCCCAATAGGGTAGGTGGGGTACTCAACACAAAGTTCTCCTATTAGAAAAATATAAAATAAGCAAACTGTTTAAATGAGTAATACTTACAAAATATTCATATGAGAATTTCTTAGGTTAAGGTCAACACTAAATCTTCCCATCTAGAGAAAGAAATACAAAGATAGAGGCAGACAGAGAGCAGAGAAAAAGAGACAGAGACAAGAGAGAAACAGAGATAGAGAGACACAAAACACACACAAATACGTACAGAAACACACAGAGAGACAGAGACAAAGAACTATTTAGTAAAGGTGGATCAGTCACTCTTTGCTTGAGCAACTGAGCATACTATTACAACAGATTACAGTGACATGGATGGGGATAGGTAAGTTATTTTGCATCAGCAGAATATTCCCATATAGCTTTATAGCTCATTAGAGAAGAGAGTGAAAGATCTTCAGTATCTCTCTGTCAAAAACAAAAAATCACAGTCAAGCAACCATAAAATCACATCATCTAGACTCCACCTACTCACTAACCATGATGAAGATTATGTTTCCCTAGCTACAATCAAGCCCATGGAATAATTCCAGGTGAGGTATTTAAAACCCTAAAAAATGATGCTGTTAAAATACTGCAATCAATAGGTCAGCAAATATGGAAAAGAGAATAGTGGCCACTGAGTTAGAAGAGATCAATTTATGTCCCAATCCTAAAAAGGGACAATGCCAAAGAATGGTCAAATGACCAAATAATTGCATTCATTTCACATGCCAGCTAGGTTATGCTTAAGATTCTGTAAATTGGGTTTCAGCAAGGTAAACTGCAAAATGGTAAAAGAGCACACTAGTTTTTGAAAAGGCAGAGGAACTAAAGACCAAATTGCCAATATTCCCTGGATTATAGAGAAAGCAAGAATGTTCCACAAAAACATCTATTTCTGCTTCCTTGATTACACTAAAGTCTTTGACTATATGGATCATAACAAAATGTGGTAAATCCTCAAAGAGATTTCTATCTCTTTGACAATCTTGACAAATACCAGACAATCTTGTCTCCTGAAGAATTTGTATGCAGGCCAAGAAGCAATAGTTAGAATCAAACATGGAACAATTGCTTGATTTGAGATTGTAAGAGGAGTATGAAAAGGCTGTATATTGTAACCTTATTTATTTAACTTAATATATATATATATATATATATATATATATATATATAGTACATCATACAAAATGACACATTGGATGAATCAAAAACTGGAATTAAGGTTGTTGGGAGAAATTTCAAAGATCTTAGATATAGAGAAGATATTATTCTAATGGCAGAAAATGAAGAGAAGTTAAGAAACCTCTTAGTGAGGGTAAAAGAGAAGAGTATAAAAGCTTTCTTGGAGCTTAAAATAATAGTTTTATAAAAAGACTAAGATCTTAGCAACTGATCCCATCACATTCTGGCATATAGAGGGTAAAAAAAAATGGAAGCAGTGGTCAGATTTTTTATTCTTGGACTTAAAGATTACTGAGGATGTTGATTGCAGCCATGAAATTAAAAGATTCTTGCTCCTTGGAAGGAAAGCTATGGTAAATCTGGGCAACATACTAAAAAGCAGAGACATCACCTTATTGACAAAAATCCATATTGCCAAAATTATGTTTTTTCCAGCAGCTATATAACATATAGCATATATAGCTATGAAAGTTAAACTATAAGAAAAGTTGAATAAAAGTTATCAAACTGCATACCCTTTGATCCAGCAGTGTTACTACTGGGCTTATATCCCAAAGAGATATTAAAGAAGGGAAAGGGACTTGTATGTGCCAAAATGTTTGTGGCAGACCTTTTTGTAGTGGCTAGAAACTGGAAATTGAATGCCCATCAATTGGAGAATGATTGGGTAAATTGTGGTATATGAATGTTATGGAATGTTATTGTTCTATAAGAAATGACCAGCAGGATGATTTCAGAAAGGCCTGGAGAGACTTATATGAACTGATGCTAAGTGAAATTGAGAAGAACCAGGAGATCATTATACACTTCAACAACAACACTGTATGAGTATGTATTCTGATGGAAGTGGATATCTTCAACAAAGAGAAGATCCAATTTAGTTCCAACTGATCAATGGTGGACAGAATCAGCAACACCCAGAGAAGGAACACTGGGAAATGAATGTGGACTACTTACATTTTTGTTTTTTTTTCCCCAGGTTATTTCTACCTTATGAATCCAATTTTTCTTGTGCAACAAGAGAACTATACGGATCTGCACACATATCTCTAAGATATACTTTAACATGTTTAACATGTATGAGACTGTCTACCATCTAGGGGAAGGGGTGGAAGGTGGGAAGGGAAAAGTTGGAACAGAAGTGAGTGCAAGAGACAATGTTGAAAAATTACTCATGCATATGTTCTGTCAATAAGAAATTACAATTAAAAAAAAGTTGAGTGCTGCATTCAGTAATAATTTGACATTTTTGAATTGTGTTAGAAGAAGAAGTGAAATGGTGCCAGGTAAGAAGTCTTTTCCAATAGACTGAGAAACTTGATTATAGGTGCCTGTGGCAGATCATCTATGAATTGTCAATTGAGTTGAAAAGAGATTCATTTGAAGAATTAAGTATGGAGTTCTAGCTGAACTCTCTGAGGAGGAAATATATAAAAGAAAAGAACTCTTGGCTTCAGCTTTGATCAAATTTTCTCTTCTCCACCCCTACTCTTTTGACTAGAGGAGGACTTCTAGCTTCAAAAGGTCCCAGGGATATTATCTTTTTATCAGTATCTAAAAGCTATGCCCAAATCAACTCTCTGTAATATCTTTAATCATTAAGACCCAAAGACAAACTAGATTCACAATTCTATATAAAAAGGCCAGGTCATGCCTGAGGAAAATTTATTAAACACACCACAAATAGGAGGAAAGGACTTTCTAAAACGAGGAGCGATGTTACCACTTTCCTAGATATCTTTCTAAGCTTGAGCCCACTTCTCAGACTTAATACTAGTGGGAAAATATTTGACAGACTTTTGGGGGAGATGTTTTGTGCCAACTGCTATTACTTTCCCACATTAGTAAATACCCCTTTCTAAAAGTTATTTAATTCTGGCTGACTAATGTTTATGCACTGAGAATCTTGTGTGGGAAGCATAGTATACTGGTGGGGAGCTGGTATTATAGAGATAGCCCCAATCCCTCAGTGCTATATCTAAAGGCCTGAGGGGATATAGTAGTCATGCTTTGGAGACCTAATTCATCAATGTAAATAAGAGTTGAGATAGTCAGCAAAAATACTTGTTATAAGTGTAATTAATTCACCTTTACCTTTGCCTCTGAAAAGGATGTATTAATGGACTATTCCATTGAACTGTTTTCATCATTTCTGTGCCTTTCCGCACTATAATTCTCTTTCCTGTCCAATAGTCCCTTATATGTGTTATTTTCCCTTTTAGAATGTAAATTTCTTGAGTTCAGGGATTATTTCACTCTTATTTGTATTCTGAAATTTTAGCACAGTGTTTAATCAATGTTTTTTTATTTATTCATTCATTCTGTATCACTCCATACAACATCTCCCATGTTTCTCTTAATTTCTTACATGGGAGTGATAGCCTTCTAGCTAAGAAATATTCTATTCTATTAATTTAACACAATCTAATTAGGCATCCAATAATTGATGTCACTTTCTTGGATTTTGATGTTCCCCCAAGATGTTATTAACTCTAACTCAATTTGAAATCACTTAATTCCTGATTCAGTATCTGCCATTCTTTCCAGGAAGAAATTTTCTTTCTCTTATCTCAATGTTTGCTTAGTCATTGGTATCCAGTGGCTTTTCTACAGATGAAATATTACATAATAATTTATCTAGATCACTTTGGATATGCTGGGAAATTTAAGAGTATTTCAAAGACTTATACTTCACAAATTAGGAAAGTTTTAATTAGAACTTTGGGATTAAAATTGTTCTGCTTGAGCTCAGAAAGCTAAACTCAGATCAGTGAGAAGAAAATGTGAAGGTCTTTGAGTGAAAGTTGGATGATTACTTAATGAACATCTCATTGAGGAGAATCTTGTTCAAGAATGAGTTGGACTAGAGGAACTGTTCCTTCCAATACTATGATTTTGTTATTCTGCTTATGAAAAATGTTGCTGGCTACAATTTGCCCATCCTAGCTGAAGAATGATAAAAGAAAGTTTAAAAGTTCATTTTTTCCCCATAATTTTTCACTAAAAATGTGGGCTCCAATTGAAGGAATAATTACATACCTTTTTTGTGTCACTTCTAGCATGTTGGCATATCTGTTGACTTGGATACATTTTTCTCCAAAAATACTATTCTGTTATGAAACATTACTTTTTTTTAAATTAAAAATTTTTATTTACAAAACATTTGCATTGATAATTTTTCAACATTGATCCTTGCAAAACCTTTTGTTCCAAATTTTCCCCTCCTTCCCCACACCTTCTCCCCTAGATGGCTGGTAGTCCAATACATGTTAAATATATTAAAATATATGTCAAATCCAATATATGTATATATATTTATTCAGTTATCTTGCTACACAAGAAAACTCAGATCAGGAAGGAAAAAAATTGAAAAAGAAAACAAAATGCAAGCACAAACAACAATAGAGAGAATGAGAATGCTATGTTGTGGTCCATACTCAGTTCCCACAGTTCTCTCTCTGGGTGTAGATGGTTCTCTTCATCACTGTACAAGTGGAAGAGGTTTGAATCATCTCATTATTGAAGAAAGACATGTCCATCATAATTGATCATCATATGGTCTTATTGTTGCCATATATAATGATCTCCTGGTTCTGCTCATTTCACTTAGCATCAATTCATGTCTCTCTAGGCCTCTCTGAAATCATCCTGCTGGTCGTTTCTTATAAAACAATAATATTCCATAACATTCATATACCATAATTTACTCAGCCATTCTCCAATTGGTGGGTATCCACTCAGTTTCCAGTTTCTTGTCAACATAAAAAGGGCTGCCACAAACATTTTTGCACATGGGGGTCCCTTTCTCCTTTAAGATCTCTTTGGTGTAAGGGTCAGGGGATGACCATGCACAGTGCGATCAGGAAGTAAAGAGGCCTTGAATCCTGAGATCCCCAGAAGTGGATTTCTGTGAACTATCAAGGACTGCCTCATGGGCAGGAGCTCTGGTCGCATTGAGATCTGCATCATCATTGGCAGGCATCTCTTTCTCTAATTGGCTGTGCATGTGACCTCATAGACCCTATTTAAGCTGTGGGGACGTGGAAGTAGGTCTCTTTGATGGGGAGTACTACTAGGTGTAACTAAGAGTGAGCAGGAGGTCAGAAGGGTAGGATATGAACATGTGAATAAAGACCTTGAGCTTACATGTAACTGTTTTTGAGTAATTTATCATATGTTAAACCATTGCTCCATGAAGTGATGACCAGAGATCTTTGAAGACCTCCAACTGAGGTAAGATTGGTAAAATTGGTATAAGCACTGCAAAAGACAGTGGCCAGAGATTCCTCTGAGGGCCTGGGAATTAGGAGAGCTGACAGTAGTGATTGCTGAGTGGGCATTCACTCTTTGGGCTATAATCCCAATAGAAACACTGCTGGGTCAAAGGGTAGGCACAGTTTGATAACTTTTTGAGCATGGTTCCGAACTACTTTCCAGAATGGTTGGATCCGTTCACAGTTCCACCAACAATGTATCAGTGTCTCAGTTTTCCCACATCTTCTCTAACATTGCTCATTATCATTTCCTGTCATCTTAGCAAATCTGACAGGTGTATAGTCTTATCTCAGAGTTGTCCTAACTTGCATTTCTCTGATCAATAGTGATTTGGAGCATCTTTTCATATGACTAGAAATAGTTCAATTTATTCATCTGGAAATTGTATGTTCATATTCTTTGACTATTTATCAATTGGAGAATGGTTTGAACTATTACAAATTTGAGTCAATTTTCTATATATTTTAGAAATCAAGCCTTTATCAGAACCTTTAAATGTAAAAATGTTTTCGCAGTTTATTGCTTCCCTTCTAATGTTAGCTGCATTAGTTTTGTTTGTACAAAAACTTAATATAATAAAATTTTTCTATTTTGTGATAAAAAATTATCTCTAGTTCTTTGGTCATAAATTCCACAGGTCTGAGAGGTAAAATATCCTAGGATATTTTCTTCTAATTTATATATACAGTCTTCTTTTTTTTAAAAATTTCTTCTAATTTATTTATAATCTCATTCTTTGTGTCTAGATCATGAATCCATTTTGATCTTGTCTTGGTGTATGGTGTTAAGTGTGGGTCAATACCTAGTTTTTGCCATACTAATTTCCAATTTTCCCAGCAATTTTTGTCAAACAGTGAATTCTTATCCCAAAAGTTGGGGTCTTTGGATTTGTCAAACACTAGATTACTATAGTTATTGATTATTTTGTCCTAACCTATGCCACTGATCAGCTAGTCTATTTCTTAGCCAGTACCAAATGGTTTTGATGACCACTGTTTTATAATATAGTTTTGGATCTGGAACAGCTAGGCTACCTTAATTTGATTTTTAAAAACTGGTTCCCTTGAAATTCATGACACTTTGTTCTTCCAGATGAATTTTGTTGTTATTTTTTCTAGGTCAGTAAAATAGTTTCTTGGGAGTTTGATCCACTCACTTTCCAGTTTCTTCCCACATCCCCTGCAACATTCATCATTACCTTTTCCTATCATTTTAGCCAATGTGAGAGGTGTGTAGTGGTACCTAAGAATTGTCTTAATTTTCATTCCTCTGATCAATAATGATTTAGAACATTTGAAAATTGTTCATATCCTTTGATATAAATTTTAGAATAATAGAATTTCACACTTTCATTAATAATCTCCTTTTTATTATTGTTAATTGAAATGTTCATGTTTATGAATGTTTAGATTTGTGATAAAAAAAGAAGAAAAAATTAAAATACCCCTTCTTCCTCTTCCACACCATTCTCTTCTCTCCACCTTAAATTCGACCATCCTTTTGTAATAAAGATAAAACAAAGAAATACTTGCTATACTATTTATATCTGACTGTATTCATATAGTGTTTTAAAGTTAATGAAATGTTTTCATATAATATTATAAAGTAAGCAGCACATGCACTATTATCTCCAATTTACACAAGAGAAAACTGACATTCAGAGAGGTTATCACTGACTCCAAGTACAGATCTTTATCCATTAGCCCCATTACCTCTCATTAGGACACTGTCCTAGTTATGAGACAAACCCTTATCTAGCCAATCTTATCTTCACAATGAGAGACAGCATGGATAATGGAATAAGAATTAGATTGCTGTCCAGAGAGCCCTGTGCTTGAAAAACTTCTGAGACTTAATGGTTGTGCAGATATCATAGACTATGAGGTATTAATGGGTTAAATGAAAGGCAAAAATGAGTCTATACTGCTCTCTTCAATTTTACAAAATATGAATAAATTCCCATTGTGATAGGAAGGCAGCTTGCCACTGGCTAGCCAAAGATTGACCAAGTCTCTGGTAATCTATTACCACATCTACACATCTATTATTTCATTGGTGAATTTTTCAATACCAAATTCATTACTAATTCAGTACCAATATAGATCTCAACTCCAGTAGTCATAGAAGACAGTCTCAAAAAATTGTTATGACTGGAAAATTTATCACTTCATAGCTGCCCTGGAGAAGAGCTTCTCTACCTCAGCTAGAATGGTCTTCAGAATACAAAATGGTTCTCTATCACCAGACCCATGACAGATGTCTTCCCAGCTTGGCAGAAGCTTCCAGAATTTAAGCTGTAATGATTCAACATGTCCAAAACATAACTTATTATCTTTCTTACTGAACCTACATCTCTTCCGAATATTATCATTTCTATTGAAGACACCACCATTCTTCCACTCTTCCTGGTTTATTACTTTGATATTCTCAACTCTTCTTTTTTCACTCCTGTTTTTACCATCAGGAGACACCCTGTTTTTCAGAACTAAGGCCCAATAAGCAATCTGTGTGCTGAAATTGGCAAAACAACAGTTCTTTGTAGTCATTCTCTGGATGACTTTAACTACCTCAAAATCACAGAATTGTTTTATACACGGCTCAAAAGATCTCCAAATTTGTATGAGTACCATGTTCCAATCATGAAGCTTTTCTTTGAATCAGATTTATCTTATTGTTATCCCCTTATTGCCATGATTTCAATTTGTTTCCTTATAAAATCACTGCTATATGCATCAAGATGTACCCTTGTTGCTCTGGGGTTTCCTCAGTAGTAGAGCAGACCCCAACATGTGTGTCTAGTTTCCCTCTTCCAATGTAATAAAGAAGGCTTTTGGCCTGTAACCTGTGTGAGCTCTTTGGTTTCACTTTATTTATCTAATTTTTCAGACTTTAACAGTTAATATATAACTTCTATAACTCTTTGATCATTTATTTTTAGAGTCTGACAATATCTAGGTAATCTTAAGCAAACCATTTCATTTCTATGGGCCATAATTTATCTCTACATAAGACAGCTGAACTAGATGTTCAACTAGCAATTTTAAAATGATGCACTAAAGTTCTTTTCAGCTCCAACTCTATTATCCTAAATCTCCAAGATGTACTGACTGATGTCTATTGACTGTCTGGAAAGACCCAAAGAAGCAAGTTTATTGAGATTAGTTTTTAACAGAAGTTATTTTTTTTTGTTTCCTTTTTTAAAAGGAAAAAGGAAAAAAAAAAGTCAGTATTCAACTTACCATCAGAGTGCTATTCAAACTGAACATAGCACAATATTCAAATGAATTCTAAAGGAGTCAACACAGGTGTGTGTTCACAGAGTCCCTAAAGTCTAAACTGAAAAGAGTTATCTGTAAAATTCATTTACAAAATGAGTTGGACTTATTTTTAGAGTGTGGGGAACTGTTTAGATATACAAGATTGCTTGCTTTTGTTATCACTACTTTTACTTCTTAAATAAGTTCCAAAATCAGGCAGATTCTTGAATAGCTTCTTTCATATGTAGAGATGATGCAAAACTGTAATAAACTAAAACACTTCTATACAGATGTATCACTCCATGCATATCTTAGGCAGTGTCAGCTGTCCAGTCTGACATAAAGTTAATCAGTAAATCAGTTTTTCTAAGCACTTTTTTTGTTGCACATTTAAATTCTCTTTCAGTACTTTTTTTTTTTTTTTTCAGTGTATAAATGTTCTAGTGAATGAAATGGTTATACTTGATAGATTATAAATAGCCAGCTCTTCTCTCCCGGCACTTTTATGCTTTCCAGTGTGAACAGAAAAAACAAAACAAAACAAAAAAAAAAACCAAGTAAATTCACTGAAATGTTCTCAACTAAGGATTTTTTAGTTGTGAAAGAGGAATGGAATAAATGTTTCCTTAGCCTGGATATTTCATAGTTCAATCTCTTTTCCTTTTTGTTTGTCCCATGCCAGAAATTGCCTTCCTTTACAAACGTCCTCTTCTGAAGTCTCAAGATAGCATTTAGGTGACTCTTGCTTTCACAGTTAGGCCAAAGGAACATATTTTCTCACAGCTTCTACTGTAAGAGAAACCCTTTATATAAAGACTCAGGAGTGAATACAATAGAATTATCCCTCTGTTGATGACACAGTCTCCCTCACTTCCCTTTCTAACCTTGGTTGCTCATGTTACAGATGAGAAAACTGAGACAAAGTTAAGTCTTTTAAGTTAAGTGATTTGCCCAGGATCACAATTAGTAAGTATCTGAAGCTGGATTCTACTTTAGGTCTTCCCTATTCCAGGGATACAGTTCTATCTACTGAGCTACTCAGCTGATTCTTGGGTTTAGGCTGAAGCCTTTTGTTTTTTTAATGAAAAAATGTAAATATAAATATATAAATATACTTTCATGAAAGTATAGTACAGACAGTCCTAGTGGGGGTTCTTGGGGGTTCACTTTCAAAATGCAGATTTTATTCCCAATTCTATTGTAACCTGATCATGTAAACTTGGATAATTTTCAATCTTTCTAACCTTCTATTCTATCATATCTAAAATGGGAAAAAGAAAGTCATTTTACTTTAAGGGGAACTCTATATGTTGAAAGGTAAATATATATATATATATATATATATATATATATATATATACACACACATACACATATACTGAGATATGGTCTCTGTTTTTCTTCATTAAAGTCCTTTAATATCTCATTGTAGCATAAAGACAGTGTTTTTTGTGCCTCATTTTTCAAGCTGTTAATTGTCTTTTCTTAGTTTTCTTAATTTTTTCTTTTTTAACTTAATTTTTCTTCTACTACTCTTATTTGATTTTAAAAATAATAGTTTGGCTCTTTTAGGAATTCTTATTAGATTTGTGTCCAGTTCACAACTTTCTTTGAGACTTTATTTATAGCTATTTGGCTCCACTGTCTTTTCAGTTTATGTCTTGATTTTTGTTGTTTTCTAATTTTTCATCCAATTTCTTGATTTGAATATTTATGGTAATGTTGAGTTCTCTTCCTATCTTGGGGGTTAGAAAAGGAAGAGCATTGTCTCAAGCCTCAGACTTTTTGCACTGCTGTTTTTCAACTTAGTTCTGGGGGTTGAATGTTTTTGGAGCTTCTAAAGTGGTGTGTTCTGGAGAGAGGTGTGGTCTGCTCTCTGTTATTTACCCAGGAAGAGCCCCTGATTCCTTGGGATTGGAATTAATAATGCCTCCTTTGCAATTTTGATGTTTTAGAGGTTATGGTGTTCTATGGTTCATATTTACATCGTATCACTGAAAGAAAGTTGCTATTACAAAGATGGGGGTATAATTCTTCACTGTAACAAAAATATCTGTTTGTTTCTGTATATATGTGTCCTTTCTCTCTTTCTCTCTCTTTTTTAATCTTTGGATTATCATAAAATTGGTAATGGTATTGCTGTGTCTAAGGAGAGATACAGTTTGATGAATAATGAAATATTCCCAAATAACCCAAATTCCCAGTTGCTTTCCAGAAATAGGTCAGATCAATTCACTGCTCTACCAATAGTACATCAATGTGCCTGTTTTCCTACATTAATCATTTTTCTTTTTTGATCAACTTTGCCAATCTGATGTGTTAGGGGGAATTCCAAAGTTGATTTAATTTTCATTTCTCTGATTATTCATCTTCTAGAGCTTTTTTCATATGGTTTTTGTTAGTGTAGATTCCTCAAGAGCTGTCTGTTTATATTGTCTAACTACTTAGCAATTGAAGAAAAACTCTTATTCCAATAAATTTGAACCAGCTCCTTACATATCTTAGAAATGAGAACTTTATTGAAAAACTTATAGCAAAGAGTCTTTCATCATTTAACTGTTTTCCCTTCACTAGAGATTTGTATGGGCAAAAACTTTATAAATTTGCATAATCAAAATTGTCCATTTCACATTTGGTGAATGTCTCCATCCTATTTTTGTTTATGAATGGTTCTTTTATTCATAGGTATAAAGGTGGTTTGCATTTTGATTCTCTAATCTGTTTATGATGCTGTCTTTTTTGTCTAAGTTATGTATCCATTTGAAACTTATCATAGTATATGGTGTGAAATAGTGGTCTAATTATTGTTAGAATTCTTTCCTGTTTTCTCAGCAGTTTTTATTAAATAGTGAGTTTTTCTAGTAATTGTTATTGAATAATGAGTCCTTCCTGTAACTATAATTGCAGTGATCCCTTGCATATCACAAGTATTGGGGGCATACTGCCCCTGCAACATGGAAAAATCTATGTAAAATTTTTGGCCCTCCCTTTGTATCTGAGAAGTATGAATTTTTTAATGTTTTTTTAATAGTTTATAGTATGTTATTGTAAAATTTAGGTTGATATTATACAATACTATGCACATATTTTATGCATTTCTGAGTTTCTAAAACTTTTCTCTCCCAAAATTCACATCTTAATTGCTTAGGCCAACCTATAATATATCAAAACCATAATAGGGAAAGTCACAATGTGCAAGGGATAACTATTTTTTTGTTTGTTTCAAACACAGATACTGTGTTCATTTGTTTCTGTATAGTGTACATGTAATTTTTGACACTGATCTATATGTCTATTTTATTTGTAAACATCTAATGCAGAACAATAACACTAAAAAAAAACTAAGAAAGGCCTCTGTTGGATGGATTCTTTAAGGGAAATACAGAAGAAGGCATGGATGAGTGCTAGGAATAAAGAGCAAAAATGAATGTATTATGAGCTATGCTGTTGACATTGATGGGAACACAGATACACAAAAGTTCTCAGTATAACACTTGTACCACAGGACTATCCACAGGACTGTGGTGAGAAAAGCTATCTCTTTTTAAGAGAGATGAAAAAGTTTACTTCTAGAAGGTAACAATATTAGTTGGAACTTGAAGGAAGTCAGGAATTTTTAAAAATAAAATATACTTGTGAAAATATAGGGGGTATGGAGTAAGTAAGTAAAAAGTTTAATTAAATACTATCCATTTTGAGATAAAAAACTTTGCTTTTTTCCGACCTGGGACGGTTCACCCCTCCTTAGGCAACCTGGTGGTCCCCCGTTCCCAGGGGGTCACCATATTGATGCCGAACTTAGTGAGGACACCCGATCAGCATAGCACATGGCAGCCCAGAACTCCTGGGCTCAAGCAATCCTCCAGCCTCAGCCTCCCAAGTAGCTAGGACTACAGGTGCGTGCCACCATGCCTGGCAAACTTTGCATTTTTAAACAAGAAAAACAAAAAAACAATAAAGCCTTAAAATGCAATTGCAAAACAAAGTGTCAAAGATATCTGGAAATAAAAATCCTCACATATGTGTAAGTAAAAATTCCTTATGAGGAAAAAATGCAGATATTAATACAGATCAATTTTGCCCATGGATTTTTGTATCCATCAGTTTTTCATTGTGTAGTTCACCCCTTTTGATGTTCTGGATTACTTTGGTATCAGGACCCATTCTCAGAATAATCTTTGATTTAACATAAAAAATTGAAGGAAACTTTCATTAGTAAAAATAAAGATGTAATTTTTTCCCATCTAAATTCATAGACTCCTAAAATATAGTCTGATTAGTTATACTACATCATTTTCAGGTTTCAGGTAATCAAAGTTTCTTTTAGTTTATCTCAAGATGTTTTAAAGAAACTTGTATTTTTGAAAGATTTGAGAGTTGGCTTTTCTTCCTGGGATGTTACTGCCTATGTGGCCTCACAAAGACTAATTAATGAGGAGTACATATCAGATTTCTTGAGTAGATCTATGGGACTGTTCTCAAACTGTGGCTTTGGCTTTGGATTGTTTTTGCTAAAAATGTTGGGAACTGGGATTAGAAGGTGAAAGGAGGAAGAGAAAAAGAAGAAAAAGGAAGAGGAGAAAAAAAAATCACAGAAGTGATTTTTAGATTTTGCACATTATGATAAGGATTGCATGAGTGTTCAGTGAAGTCCAGATACTCTGGAAGAATTGACCACTCACATCAATTCTTGAAAAAATTCACAGCCCTCCAAAGGACTTTTCTCATATAAGGGTAGATAAAATTTTGACTTCCCTGTTCAAGCATTAATTCAACAATTAATTATCAAGCAAGAAAAGTCCAGGATAGAGAATAGCTTCTAGATTTGGTACTTCTCTGTAGAGGGCCAGAACTTTGGAGAAGTATACTTGAAACAAGGATACTTACAACAAGTTATTTACTCAGTAGAATTGATAAAATAATGGTTTTCGAGTATACATATACTTGATACTTAGCATGGTGATGTAATAGTTCTACAGTTGATGTAATTGTAATAGGGTATTTAAGGGCTGAGAGAACTGGGGACAAAGTCAGACTTAGATTGAGAGTGGCTGAGACCATCAGACTGTCAAGGAGACTGTCAGAGTAAGACTGAATCAGACTGTGACTGACAGACACAGACTATAAAGGAGACAGACTATGAAGGAGACAATAAAGACTTTAGACTCTATTCCTGTCTATTCTCATGGTGACTATCCTGCTGAGACCAAGGCTCATCTGGAGGACCTCTGAAAGCTAGCCCAAACTTTACATTTTGGCGTCCAATGTGGGGGATAAGGACCTACACTCAGCAGCTTGACTGACGCAATTGTAAGTTCAGTGGAGAAGGCCCTGTGAAGAGGAAGTAGGGTGAGTAAAATAGTCACTTTCATTTTTTCAGCTAAAATGGAGCAAATGCTAAGAAAAGAGCCTTCCTCACTCCAAGGGAAGTGTGTAGCAAGCATAGTTAGGTTAATAAAGAAGCAAGGTTTGTTGGTTACTTGGGAGCAGATCATTGGACTCTTAGAAATATTAGAGTACACTTCTCCTTGGTTCTCTAAGGAAGAAAAATTAGAGGCAGATAAGTGGAAACTAGTGGAAGAGCAACTAATTGAATATTACAATGATGATGGTCCTGATTCAATTCCTGAGGAAACATTCTATATATACAATATAATACAATTGGCTTTAAGGAGTCCTACAAGCTTTAAAATGAGGAAAAAGGAGAAAAAGCAGGAGGGGGATGGTATTGACAAAGCCAGCTAAAAAGCATGAAGAATTGGACAAGAAAGGAGTTAAGTACAATGGTAAAGAAATTAAGGAGTGTGGTGCTTCTCAATCAGCACCACCCATACAGCAGCTTTGTCCATCAACTATGACAAGCTTACAAAAGGCAATTAAAGCTAAAAATGAAGGACAGGATACATCTGATTTGAGAATAGAAGCATATCCTGTGATTGAAGAGTTTGACTCTTCAGGTCAAGAAAGAAGAAGCTATGCTCCTTTTAATTTGGAAACTATCAAAGATCTGAAAAAGGCTTGCACTCTACATCATCTTGTGTTAAGATGTTATTAGAGAATTTGACTTTTGAAGTTTTAACCCCTAATGATTGGGAATCTATAGCAAAGACATGTTTAGAACCTGGACAAAACTTGTTGTGGCTTTCTGAGTATGGTGAACTCTGTAGAATACAAGCCCAACAAAATAGGCAACCTGGAGTTAATATACCAATAATCTTTGAACAACTAATAGGTTTAGGTCCTTATGCAGACACTTTAACATAGATTAATAACCCTATAGGAGCAAATGAGCAAATTGCTTCTGCTGCTATCAAAGCATGGGACACCCTCCCAGAAAGACAATATAAAGTGGAAGCCTTCATGAAAATAGTGCAAGGTACAAATGAACCCTTTGCTGATTTTGTGGGACATCTACAGACAGCTGTCATATGAACTATTGGTGAAAATGTAACAACAGAAATTATGATAAGACAACTTGCTAGAGAAAATGTTAATGAGGTTTGTAAAAGAATTATACTAGGACTACACAAGGATGCTCCTTTAAAGGAAATCATAAGAGGCTGTACCACAGTGGGCACAAATACTTTTTATACCCAGGCTATGATGCAGACTTCTTAAGATCTGAACATGGGAAGACAGGGTTCCTTTTGGCAAGGGCCTTCCAGAGACACTTGTCAATGCTTCCAATATGGTAAATAGGGCATCTGAAAGTTCAATGTTGACATAGAAGACAGGATGGGAGAACAAGACCCAAAGCCTTATGTCCAAAATGCAACAAAGGCTTCTATTGGGCATGAGAATGTAGATTGACTCAGGGAAACGAAAGGTGGGGCTCAGCTCCAGGGCCCCAGGCAAAAAACACTTGGAGCATGATGGCAGCCAATGTTACACCCAGAGAGTCTTTAGAAGTTCAATGCTCCTACGTAATCAATCAGCTGAGAAACAATCTGATGGAGAAAGGGATTACAACTGGGACAAATACAGGTTTTATAACCCAACGGAAGGGCAGTGTCCAGTGAAAGCTCCAATATAATCACCAGGTGATGTGGAAAGATTCAGAAAGTGGTGAATGGAAGGAACCAGATAGGTTAACTGCTTGGGGGAGAGGGTTTGCTTATATCTCTACAGATGGAGAAGGAATTAGATGGGTGCCAATAAGCTGTATTCATCTTGTCCATCAGCGAGAGGTGGAGAAGATCCTTGAGACAAAGGAGAAGACCCAAGAAACATTTGGTGGTTCCATCTCTGACAACATGTGCCACTGAAAGATCCTGGCAGTTAACTCTATGTGTATGGCAATTGATTTGTGAACATCAAAAATTGTTAACGAGACTGATACAGGACTTCAAAATCTACAGGAATCATTGCATTCCTTGACACATGATGAGACTGATACAAGACTTCAACATTTTCAGAAATTGTTGGATTCCATGACACATGAAGTAATGGACAATAGATTGGTTTTAGACTATCTTTTGGCTGCTGAAGGAGGTGTATGTGTGAGTGTTATTTATATATCTTCCTTCTAGGACTTATGATCATATATAATTCCTTATATTGATTCATATTGTTTGTTATGTCACTACTAGTCTGTGTTATATTACTATGTGCTTGTGTAATGTCTCCCATGCTGATGGATTTATGTATAACTATTTCAAGTCAGACCCTTCAGCCCAGAGGAAACCTGCTAACAATATCTGGTTTGGTGTTTTCACCTCCCTTCCTTAGAAGTCAGGGACGGCATGATGACCTTCTTTTTGGTATTTTCACCTTTATTTCTGAAAAGTCAGGGAGGGTGTGATCACCTGTGCTCTAAAACAAAAGAAAGTGGGAGATGTGGAGGGCCAGAACTCTGGAGAAGTATTCTTGAAACAAGGATACTTACAACAAGGTATTTATTTAGTGGAATTGATGAGATAATGGTTTTCTAGTATACATATACTTAGTACTTAGCATGGTGATGTAATAGTTCTATTATATCTACATAGTATCTACAGTGATGTAATTGTAATAGGGCATTAAAGGGCTGAGAGAACTGGGGACAAAGTCAGATTCAGATTGAGACTGGTTAAGAATGTCAGACTGTCAGACCGCTGGGAGAGACTAGGTCAGGCTGAGACTGGGTAAGACTATGACAGACAGACTGTGAAAGAATGCTAGCCTGATCATTACTCTTCTCTAAGAGAGTGTATGATAATTTCTAATTTACATGATCCCATGAGTTTAGTAGTAATTTTTACAGATAATGCTAAAGCATTTTAGGAATAAAAACATTGGATTTGAAGCCAATAGACTAGGAGTGGAATATTTAATCATTATTTGCTATCTGGAAAATCATAACACTTGAAGCCTTTCTCTGCCTCCAATTCAATAAACTAAAATGAAGATATCTGGTTACATGACCTCTATTAAGATATCTCTATTGAGTCCTTCCTAGGTATAAATTCTGTTATAATAAGACCCTTTTATTCCCATGAGACAGAATGGTGTTGTGAAAATAATATTGGAGTATAATTTAGCAGATCTGCATTCAACTTTTATATTTGCTCCTTACTGTATGACTTTGGTCTAGTCATTTTGTTTTTGTGACAGAAATGTCATAACATTTTGTAAAATGGAAATAATAACTTATTTACATTGATTTTATAGTTGGCAGAGTTTTCCTCAAAGAAATACTTTAAAATAGATAATAAAATATGACTGTTACAGTTTTACAGATAAAAAAATAGCTCAGAGAAAATAAATGATTTGCCTATAGTACCATGGCTAGTGGTTATTAGAGGTGGTTTTTCAAGCCTTGGTTTTCTTAGAATATATTAATGCTCAGTTTAACATACTGGCTCATATCAAATAGTGCATCTCTTCCCGACTCTAGAATTTTGGTGACATGGTTTGTCATTTCAATATGCTATTATCTGTTGTTGATTATACAATTAATATAAAAATTATATTGTTAAATATATAAAATAATATCATAATCATTAATGCTAAAGTGAATGTAATTCCTGCATGAAAAAGGTTATAATATGTTATATTAAATATATACTACAGAGTATACATAATATAATACTACAGAGTAAACTACAGGAAATATTTTGCAAACTTCCTTTCAGATGAAAGCCTGATTTTATCTTTCTTAATGGAAAACATAAAATACCTATTATCAAAAGATAAGAACACAAATCCTAAAACTCTAATAATAGGACAATTACAAGTTTATAAATTTTTAACATAACCCTGCCATCTGAAAAAAATCTACACTCAGCTCATTATAAATTCAGTAATTATTGAACAAATTCCCCAAAGTAATAAAACATATATTTGACTGTTATTGATCCTTAGAAAGTCTGTGACTCAGTTGTGCAGTTATGGCTCAGTCAGGTACTATAAAATTGTAAAATTGATTAAGAAGAGTGAAAATGGTATAGCACTTACTGTCTATACCGAATGTTTTTGGTTTAAAACATGTCACCCAGAATGGATGTCCATCAATTGGGGAATGGCTGAACAAATTGTGGTATATGAAGATAATGGAATACTATTGTTCTATAAAAAAATGATTTTAGAAAAGCCTAGAGAAATTAATATGAATTGATGCTGTATGAAGCAAGTAGAACCAGGAAAACATTTATAGAGCAACAAGATTGTGTGATATTCAAATATGATAGAATCAGCTCTTCTTAGCAATTCAGTGATTCAAGGCAATTCCAATAAGCTTTGAATGGGAAAATGCCACCTACATCCACAGAGAACTATGGAGACTGGAATGAAGATTGTAGCATACTATTTTCATTTTCTTCCTTCTGTTTTATTTTCTCACAGTTTTTCTCTCTTGTTCTAGAAATATCTAAAAAATAAATGTATATTACATGTATATGTATAATTCCTTAAGTAAAATAAAACATGCTTTTCATAGGATGTGGTTCCATGAAAAACACCTCAAACAACTTGTTAATTTCATGAAAACTTTCTCCAATGATATTAAAATGTTTCTTGAATTCATTAAGTTTAACCATTTCAAGAAATTTTTTTTAAAATAGAGACTAAAAACTTTAAACCTAAATCCAGAGATCAAATTGAATCAATGGAAGAAGACAGTACTTGCAAATATCTTAGACTTAACTATTCAAAGCACATTTAATATGAAGATTATTACTATGGATGCAAAAAAATTGGCATTCTGAAATCAAAGTGAACTGGGGAGAACATGCTTAGAGTAATGAATATTTTCCCAGTCTTCGTAAACACTTTTATGACAGTAAAATGGCAAAAGAGGAGTAGTGTGGCCTCTTGGATAAAGAGCTTTCTTTGAAGCTAGGAAAATTTTGTTTCAAAGCCAATTTCTGATATGTAGTGGCTATGTTACCTTTGGAAAATCACATAAATCTACTAGTGCTCTAGAGCCCAATTTCTTAAAACTGTGGGTTGCAACTCTATATGGGGTCTTGTAACTAAATGTGAGTATCACAAAATTATGGCTTATTATAATTAAGTGTTTGATTGGTATACCTATTTTTACATATTTAAAAAAAATAAAAATTTGTCAGGTGAAAAGGGGTTGCAAATGGAAAAAGTTTAAAAGTCCTGATCTCTCTAAGACTCTAGGCTCTAGAGCAGATAGTGATCTGCATCAATAGAGAACTTCTTCTGAGTGAGACTTCTCCATATCAATAAAATTCCTGTGTTATTTACTATCCCTACCCTAAAGAGCATACTTATAATTTTAGAAAGTATCCAAACAAACATTCTATATTTATACAGTATTAATGATACAATGAAATATTAACAAAACACAGGGGTCATCACTATGAGGCAGTTATAAAAAGAAAAACACTTCCTTTCAAAAAGGAAGATTTATAGATGTTCTCAGAGCACAGGATCATTAAGTCAAATGATCAAACACCATAAGTTGATAAAACACCTATTATGTGCCTTGCACTGTTATAGGTATACAAATGCAAAGAATAAAATAATCCTAACTGGTTAATGAGCTTCATTTCTAATGGGGGAGATAACCATTAAGTATAAAAATATACACAGCAGAAATATGCAGTGAATAACTACAAATATATACAAAGGTGATAAATACAAGGTTACTGGAGAAGATATTCACTAGCAATTGGGAAGATTAAGAAAGGTTTCTTCAGGGGGGTAGTACCTGAATTCCAAATTACAGGAAGGAGGTAGGGTTCTGTAAGGTGGAGATGAAGAGGGAGGACATTCCAGTACAAAGGAAAAAAGAGAGGTCCAGATGTGAGAAATAAGGAACAGAAAGAGAAGAGAGTTTGCTTAAATCTCATATGGCAGAAGGGAGAATACTGTACAATAAATTTGGCAATATTGGATGGGGCCAGATTTGCAGGACTTTAAAGCTAAACAGTGGAGTTTATAATGTGTCCCAAAGTCAATAGGAGACTACTGGAATTGCTTAAGTAAGGGACCACATAGTTTACACTGAAGGAAATTACTTTGGCAGCAGTGTGTAGAGTGTACTATTAGAGATGTGAGGCAGAGAGAACAATTAGGAGCTTCTTGAAATATCAAATTCTGACTCAGGCATTTATTGTCTGTATAATTTTGGGCCTCAGTTTCCTCCTCTATAAAATGATAGAGTTCAACTAGATTATCCCTTCTAGCTCAAAATTCTGTGATTCTAACCATACAATGAGCTCTTTCAGGTACATTACAATGCTATATTGAAAAGAAAAGGTCACAACTATACAAAATCTATACAGTTTGATTGGTGTTTGTATTGGTGGGAAGGGTATTTTGGGTGTGTGCTACAGACAGCAGTCCCATTCATGTACTAAATTTATTTTAGTTTTGGAGTTTTTCTGGAGAGTAATTTCATTATCCCTGACTCACTGTATTCTTATAGCTTCTGTAAAAGGTACCTGGCTATGGAATTTGGGACATGTCCGAGGTTCCTATTGATTGACTACTTTGTCCATTACTGGCTGGTTTGATATCGTATAATTTGCTGCATCTTTACCAAAATCATGAAAGAGTTCCCTGTCCTGTAGATATATCTTAAGTTTCCATACAATTGTTATAAATTGCACAAGTCAACATTTTTTTTTTTTTAAGTCAACATTTTCAACTAATCAAATATGTATTTTTCCAGTGGTCTTTCCTCCTGTGGAGTGACTGACACTAGTATGAAAATAACCAGACTGATTGTTTACCAAATAGCTTTTTAAGCATGTCTTGCTCTAATAATCAGAGTCTAATTTCTCATCTGTACGTGTCACGCAGATCAAGACTGTTGATACATGGGAATAAAATGTGAGATGAAGGTCTCCAATAAAGAAACCATAATTACAAAAATTCTATTCACTGCAGCTAAATTTGTTGCTATGCTGACAAGAATTCTTATGGATATTTACTGTGTTAAAAAGTAATATAGCCTAAAGAACAATGCCAATACAGCAAATATCATTTTAGAACATGTAAATATGCAGTAATGTAACTAAATAAAAATGTTCAAAGAAAACCATACTGAGTAACTATAATAACAAATCTTGAGCCAAGAGAATAACTAAGAAATATTCTCCCTTCTTCTTGGCAAAGAGATATAAAAACACTGGGGCAGAAGACTGCATATGATCATTATTGTATTTACTTTTAACTGATTTTCTGCATTATGAGAGGATCCAGAGGGACAGAGAGATATATCCAACAATGACATAAAAATAAAAGTCATCAGTGGAACTTATTTTTACAAAAAAAAGATAGACGTTATAAGTACTACAAACAAGTAGGTTGTACAATGGCTATAGTACTGGGTTTGGAGTCAGGAAGATTTAGCTTCCTTAGACACGTAGTAGCTGTGTGACCCTAGGCAAGTCACTTTGCCCTATTTGCCTCAGTTTCCTCATCTGTAAAATGACCTGGAGAAGGAAATGGCAAACTACTATAGTATCATTGCCCAAAAAACTCCAAATGGTATCCTGAAGAGTCAGACATGACTGGAATAGCTGAACCACAAAAACATAAATTCTATATATAGTTGGTAAGCACAGAGCTCCAAGTATTTCCTTCTAGTCTCTCGGATATATTTCTTCTATATGTAGTACTTATGACAGTTATTATTTCCTCATTTTACAAAAGAAGGTTACTGAAGCAGATAGAGGTTAAGTGAATAACCCAGAGCACATAACTAATAATTGTTTGAATTGGCATTTGAACTCATATCCTCCTGACTTCAGATCAAATGCTCTATTTTTTTTTAATATCACCAACCTGCATCTTTAGGTCATAAGATCTATTCCTATTATATAATTAGTGTCAAAAGTGGGATATGAATATAGGTCTTCCTGATAATGCCTAGCACTCTTTATTTTTTTTTTTAATATTCAGAATAGCCAATTTTTGGTTGTCGGCCTACATATGTTACAAGTGCTTTTTTAAAAAAAGAAAATAATTTGGGGGATGGAACCAAGATGGCAGAATCAAGATAGGAAGCTGCTCAACCTCTGCCAGTTTCCCTCAAAAACAACATGAAACCAAGTCTCTGAAGAGAGTCTGATTGAATAAAACCACTCTCCAGCTCAAGATAGAATGGAAAAACTTCAAGAAAGGTCAGTCTCACTGGAGTGAAAAGACTCTGGGATCGAATAGACTCTGGGAAACCCTGTGAGAACTTAATCACTTCAAATCAGCAGCTAAGATCCTCAGTACTGGCTCAGTAGAGGAACAAATCAGTGGGACAGCTTCCACTTACAGCTCAAAGGCAAACTCTGGGAAACCAGACTGTTTTCTGAACAAAGCAGGCTACCCCTCCAAATACAAGGGACCCCTGTGTTCAAAGCAGAGGTTCAGAGCTACACAGGAAGTTTGGGATAGTGCCACCTTTGTGCCAGGAGCAGAACTCCAACTTACCAATAAAAAAGGAGAAAATATCAAAAGAAAAGGAAAGAAAATGAGCAAAAAACAGAAAAGAACCTTGACCATAGAAAGCTACTATGGGGACAGGGAAGACCAAAACACCAACGGGAATGAAGATAAAAAGTCCATAGAAGAAATCTCAAAGAGTGATATGCATTGGTCTCAAGTTCAAAGAGGCTCCTTGAAAGTGCTCTTAAAAGACTTTAAAAGGCAAATTAGAGAAGTAAAAGGAAAAAAAGAGAAAAGAAATAAGAGGTATGCTTGAAAAGAAAGGCAATTCCTTGTAAGATTCTGGTTCAGCTTTCTGCAGGTCTTTGGACCAGTCTTCATTTCAGCAGAGTAATCACCATGAGAATAGCCAGGGATAAAGTCCAAAAATCTTTATTGTCTCCTTTACAGCCTGTCTCCTTACCTGGGGCCTGGGCTAGCCCAGGTCCTATAGACAGGCCTTGGTCTCAGTGGAGAAATGAAGGAGAACAGGCCAGCCACCACGGTGGTGTGAGATGAAATGAATGTCTGTCATCCAGTCTTTGTTGGCTATTATATACTCTATTATAATTACATCATCATAGGTGTGAATATTGTAGAATAGGTGTCAATCTTGTAGAACTATATCAAGTACTAAGTTCATGTACTGAAGTAGAGAACTATTAATCACCATGCTAAACTAGATAACCATTGTCTTATCAATTCCACTGAGTTAATACCTTTCTCCAGAATTCTGACCCATTACATCTCCTTCTTTCTTTTGTTTTAGAACATAGGTGGTCACACCTTCCCTGACTTCTCAGGGACGTGAAAATCCCCAAAAGGAGGTGATCATGCCCCCTTCTGACTTCTCAGAAAAGGGAATGAAAACACCAGAAAGTGTTGGGGTCCTCAGCTGGTGCAGGCCTGCTGACACCAGCTGGAGTCTGAGCACTTACCCATAGTTATTGTCGTTTCTACGACCTTCAGATGTCTCAGGACACAACAGAGTAGACAGACAGCACTTATGCAGTTCAGAGAAGCTTTATTGCTTGGTTACATCATCTTGTCTCTCCTTTATCTCCCTTTGCTGTCCTGTACTTTCATCTGCCCTTGCCAATGTGCCCCAGAAACAAGTATGTGTATAGCTTGTGTATCCAGGAGCCCAACTACTAAGACAGTGGGGGTTATTTCGATCTGGTGCATGCTTGATGCCTGTACTGATGTGTCTACAGGGTGTGACCTGGACCTGTAATCATCCAGACAGAACATACACCCAAAAGCCCATTCCCAAGAATGAGTTGACCCAGATCCAACCAGCCACAGACCACAAGGATCAGGTTTGCACAAGACTTATTTTTGCACAGACTTGTTGCTTACGCAAATGGGCATTGTGTTCAAAGTACATGACGAAAGGTCACAAGATTAATGTAGACTCTTGTTATTCTGTTCCCTAGCACTCTTGTCGCTATATTCCCTAGCAAAAAAGGAGGTGATCACGCTCTCCCTGACATCTCATGAAGGGAGATGCAAACACCAAAGGAAAATGGGGAGTCAAACCAGATTAGCAGGTTTCTGAAGGGTCTAACTTTGAAATAGGTATACATAAATTCATCAACATGGGAGGTATTACACAAGTACATAATAATATAAGACATACTAGTAATGATGTAACAAACAACATGAATCAACATGAGGAATTATACATGTCCATAAGTCCTAGAAATAGTTTAAAACCAATCTATTGTCCATTACTTCATGTGTCAGAAAATACAATAATTCCTGCAAGTTTTGAAGTCCTGCAATAGTCTCATCATATGTCAGGGAATTCAATGATTCCTGCAAGTTTTGAAGTTCTGCAACAGTCTCATTATCAGCCATGCTCTTTCAGTGTCAGATGTTTCTTAGGTCTTCTCCTTTGTTTTGAGGTTTTTCTCTTTTTCTGTTTCTCTTAAGGTACTCATTGACACCCATCTGATTCCTTCTCCATCTGTAGTGATACAAGCAAACCCTCTCTCCCAACCAGTTAACCTATCTGGTCCCATCAATTTACCACTTTCTGGATCTCTCCACATCATCTGGAGATTATATTGAAGCTGCTTGCACTGGACACTGCCCTTCTGTTGGGTTATAAAAGCTGTATTCTCCCCAATTGTAATCTCTTTCTCCCATCTGACTGCTTCTCAGATGATTGATTATATCAGAGTATTAAACTTCTAAAGACTCTCTGGTGTAACCTTGGCTGCCATCATGCCCCACCTGTTTTTGTTTGGGGTCTTGGAGCTGGGCCCTGCCTCTCATTTCCCTGGGTCAATCTACATTCTGAGGCCCAGTGGAAGGCCTTATTGTATTTTGGACATAGGGTTTTGGGTCTTGTTTTCTCACCTTGTCTTCTCACTCTTTCTCTATGCCAACATTGAGTTTTCAGATGCCCTAATTTACCACATTGAAAGCACTGACAAGTCTCCCTAGAAGTCCCTTGCCAAGAGGGACCCTGTCTTCCCATGTTCTGCATCATAGCCTTGGTATAAAAGGTATTTATGCCCATTGTGGCACAGCCTCTTATGATCTCTAAAGGAACATCCTTGTGTAGTCCTATTATAATTCTTCTACAAATCTCATTTGCATTTTCTCTAGCAAGTTGTTTTATCATTATTCCTGTTGCTGTATTTTCACCAATAGTTCATATGACAGCTGTTTGCAGATGTCCCACGAAATCAGCAAAGGGTTCATTTGGCTTGCTCTATTTTCATGAAGCCTTCTCTATCCTGTCCTGTGAGGGTGCCCCATGCTTTGATAGCAGCAGCAGCAATTTGCTTATATGCTATCAAAGGTTAATTAGTCTGTGCTAAAGCATCTGCATACTGACCTTTACCTGCTAGTTGGTCAAAGGTGATTTGTATATTAAATCCAGTTTGCCTATTTCATTGGCTTGTATTCTACATAGTTCACTATACTCCAAAAGCCACAACAAATTTTGTCCAGGTTCTAAACATGTCCTTGCTATAGTTTTCCAATCACTGGGGGTTAAAATTTCATAAGCTATACTCTCTAATACCATCTTAACATAAGATGATGTAGCCCCATAAAGAGTGCAACCTTTTTTCAAATCTTTGATAATTTCCAGATCAAAAGGAGTGTGTCTTCTCCTTTGTTGACCTGAAGAGTCAAATTCTTGAATAATGGGGTATGCTTTTATTTTTAAATCAGATATGTCCTGTCCTTCTTTTTTAACTTTAACTAATGCCTTTTGTAATCTTGTCATAGGGGGTGGATAAAACTCCTGCATGGATGGTGCCAATGGTGTCACTGCCCCTCTCCCTCTTCATTCTCCTTCTACCCATGAATAGTTAATTGGGGGGAGGGGGAGGTCAAGGGATGCTCCTGCTGTGAAGCATCACATTCCTTAATTTCAACAGCATTGTAGTTAACTCCTTTTTTGTCTAGTTCTTTATGCTTTCCATCTGTTTTACCAGGACCTTCTTCCTGCTCTTTCTTCTTTTTCCTTATTCTAATGCTTATATAATTCCTTAAAGCCAGCTGTATTGTTATATGTATAGAATGTTTCTTTAGGAATTGAATTAGGACCATTATCATTGTAATATTCAATTAGTTGCTATCCTATTAGAATTCTTACAAGTTGCTAAGTCAGTAATCTAATTTAGCAAGGTACTTAACAGTTCTCTAGTTCACTAATATATTTAGTACTCATTGGAGTTCTACAAGATTCACAAGTCAGAGAGGAGTGGAGAAGATTCACAAGTCTCTCGGAGGAGAAGTCAACCTTTGAGTTCACACCTCTAAAAGAGCATATAAAAGGACAAGCCCACTGGGAGCACTCTGGGAGATTGAGAAGCCAGAATTCAGTTGGGCAGAACGAAGGAAGACAGAGAAGAGGTGGCAGCTGTTCTATGGAGAAAACTGAAACTAAGATCCAGAAGGCCTCCAGAAAACTAGCCGAGCTCCAAGTGAAGGAAAGAGAAAATAAAGGAACTGGACTTTAACAGCTGGCTGCATTTGAGGTGATTATCACTCTGAACAGAAATGAAGGTTGCCTCCAGAAGCCCCCCAAGAAATCTGTTCCCAGAGAACGATCATATTTAAAGAAGAGAATATTACACTCTCCTACTAATTTCCATTTGTCTGGCTCTAATTCTTCTTCCTTAGAGAATCAAGGAGATGTGTATTTTAATGTTTCAAAGAGTTCAATGATCTGGTTACAAGTTACAAGGAAACTTTGGTTTTTTATTAGTTTAACTATGCATTCTACACACTTTCCTTGTGGTAGAGAAGGTTCCTTTCTAAGCATTTGTCCCATTTCAACTGACACACTAGGTTAGCCATTAACAAAGTTTCCTTCTTGTCTATTTTTGTATTCACCCTAATTTCTGTGTCCCAGAGACTTTCCCACTGAACTCAGGATCATTTCAGTCTGGACTGCTGAGTGTAAATTCTTAGTCCCATGTTCAGGTACCAATATGTAAAACTGTGGTTCAGCTTTCTGGAGGTCTTTGGACCAGTCTTTGTTTCAGCAGAGTAATCACCATGAGAATAGCCAGAGATGAAGTCAAAAAATCTTTATTGTCTCCTTCACAACCCGTATCCTTGCCTGGGACCTGGACTAGCTTTCTGGAGGTCCTTCAGATAGGCCTTAGTCTCAGTGGAGAAATGAAGGAGGACAGGCCAGCCACCACAGTGGAGTGAGATGGAATGAATGTCTCTCATCCAGTCCTTATTGGCTGTTATATATTCTTATTATAATTATAATCTATATTTCCATATTATAATAATAATATATATGTATTATAATCTTGTTGAATAGGTGTCAATCTTGTAGAACTATATTAAGTACTAAGTACATGACTGAACTAGAGAATTATTAGTCACCATGGTAAACTAGATAACCATTTTATTATCAATTCCACTGAGTTAACACCTTTCTCCAAAATTCTGGCCCATTACAATTCCTTAAAACTACAATTGGCCAAATGCAAAAAAAAAAAAAAAAAAATCCACTAAAGAAAGCAACACCTTGATCAAATGGAATCAAATGGAAAAAGAGATACAAAAACTAACCGAAGAAAATCATACATTAAAAACTGGAATGGGGCAAATGGAAGCTAATAACTCCATAAGACATCAAGAATCAATAAACAAACCAAAAAGAATGAAAAAAAAGGAAGAAAATGTAAAATATGTCATTGGAAAAACAGCTGACCTGGAGAATAGATCCAGGAGAGACAATTTAAAAATCATTGGTCTACCAGAAAATCATGGCAAAAAAAGAACTTGAATAGCATTCTTCAAGAGATTATCAAGGAAAATTGCTCTGGTATATTAGAAACAGAGGGGGAAATAGTCATTGAAAGAATTCATCCATTTCTTTCAGAAGGAGAACCTACAAGGAAAACTCCAAGGAAGATTGTTGCAAAAGTCCAGAACTATAATCTCAAGATAAAATTACTGCAAACTGCCACACAAAGGTAATTTAAGTATCAAATAGCAACAATCAAGATTACCCAGGATTTGGCAGCATCTACAATAAAAGATCAAAGGTCCTGGAACACCATATTCCAGAAGGCAAAGAACTTAGGGTTACAACCAAGAATTAACTTACCAACTAGATGAACATCATCTTTCAGGGAAGGGAATGGATCCTCAATGAAGTAAGAGAGTTTCAATAATTTCTATTGAAAAAACCAGAACTAAAGCAGAAAATATGATCTTCAAATACAGGATTCAAGAGAAACAAAGAAACATAAACAGGAGGAAAATATTATTTAAAGGTTAAACTGTTGACATGGGAAAATGTGTAACTCTTGAAAACTGTATCTGTTATTAGGGCAGTTAGAGGGGGCATCACATGTTCATAGGGTGTGGTTGTGAGTGGATTCTGATGTGATGATATCAGAGAAAAAGACATTAAGGGATGGAAAAAGGATCAGGAAAGGGTAGGTATAATGGGATAAATTAGATCACATGAAAAAGCATAAAAGACATATTACAAAAGAGGGAAAAAAAGAGAAGGGGATGAGCATTGTCTGAAGTTTGATCTCATTAATTTTGATTCAAAAAGGGAATAACTTAACCATTCAGTTAAGTATAGAAATTTATCTTACAATATAAAAATTTTGGAGGAAAAAGGGGAAAGAAAAAGGAGGGACTGGATAGAAGGGAGGCAGAAAAAATAGAAGAAAGAAGTAAGAGAAGGCTGAGAGGTGATAGAAGCAGGGGAGGTAGAGGGTGGGATATGTTAAAAACAAAACACTACTAAGCACAAAGTGGAGAGAACAAAAGTATATACAGAAGAGAAAATAGGATGGAGGGAAATACAGAGCTGGTAATCATAACTATAAATGTGAATGGGATGAACTCTCCATAAAATGAAAGCAAATAAAAGAGTGGATTAAAAACAGAATCCTACAATATGTTGTTTATAAGAAACACACTTGAAACAGAGATACACATGATAAAAGACTGGAACAGAATTTATTATGCTTTAGTTGAAGCAAAAAAACAGAAGTAGCAAAATTAATGGATTTAATTAAAAGAGATAAGGAAGGGGCAGCTAGGTGGCACAGTGGATAGAGCACCAGCTCTGAAGACAGGAGGACCTGAGTTCAAATCTCACTTCAGACACTTAACACTGCTTCGCTATGTGACCCTGGGCAAGTCACTTAATTCCAATTGCCTCAGCAAAAAAAAAAAAAAAAAAAAAAAAAAATGGAAAATAGAGATAAGGAAGGAAACTACATCTTGTTAAAAGGTACCACATACAATGAAGTAGTAATGATATTGAATGTACATGCACCAAGTGGTAGAGCATCCAAATTCTTAGAGAAGATATTAAGCCAATTATAGGAAGAAATAGCAAAACTATATTATTGGGGGACCTCAACCTTCCCCTCTCAGAATCATACAAATTAACCACAAAATAAAAAAGAAAGAGACTAGCGAGGTTAACAGAATTCTAGAAAACCTAAATATGATAGATCTCTGAAGAAAACTGAATAGGGACAGAAAGGAATATACATTTTCTCAGCTGTCCATGGCACATACACAAAATTGACCTTATATTAGGACATAACAACCTCAGAATTAAATGCAGAAAGATAGACATAATAAATGTTTCCTTTTCAGATCATGATGCAATAAAAATTATATTCAATAAAGGGCCAAGAAAAGAGAGCCTAAAAATCAATTGGAAATTAAATAATCTGATTCTAAAAAATGAGGGGTCAAACAACAAATCACATAAACAATCCATGATTTCTTCCAAGACAATGACAATAATGAGACAACATACCAAAACCTATGAGATGCAGCCAAAGCAGTTCTTAGGAGAAATTTTATGTCTCTAAATAGTTACATGAATAAAATAGAAAAAGAAATGATCAATGAATTTAGGAGATTAACAGAAGGGGAAATAAATTACTTAAATAATTTCATTATAGAAAAAAGAAATTGAACAAGCCATCAATGAACTCCCTAAGAAAAAAATCCTCTAGGTCCAGATGGATAGTTCTACTGAACATTTAAAGAACAATTAATTCCAATGCTATGTAAACTATTTGGGGAAATAGGCAAAGAAGGAATCCTGCCAAATTCCTTCTATGATTCAAATATGGTACTAATACCAAACCAGGAAGAGTCTAAACAAAGAAAAAAATCATAGACCAATCTTCCTAATGAATACAGATGTCAAGATTTTAAATAAAATATTAGCAAAGAAATTACAAAGAGAAATTACAAAACTTATCAACAGGATAATATACTATGATCAAGTGGGATTTATACCAAGAATGCAGATCTGGCTCAATATCAGGCAAACTATTGCCATAATCAATCATATCAATAATAAAACCAACAGAAATCATATGATAACCTCAATAGATGCAGAAAAAGCATTTGACAAAATGCAGCACTCATTCCTTTTAAAAATATTAGAGAACATAAGGGATAAAAGAAGTTTTCCTTAAAATAATAAGCATTATCTATCTAAAAACAACAGCAAGCATGCAACAAGAAAACTATTTGGTTCTGCACACATATATTGTATCTAGGATATACTACGACATATTCAACATATATAGGACTGCTTGCCATCGAGGGGAGGGGGTAAAGGGAGGGAGGGGAAAAATCGGAACAGAAGTGAGTGCAAGGGATAATGTTGTAAAAAATTACCCTGGCATGGGTTCTGTCAATAAAAAGTTATTATAATAAATAAAAATAAATTAATTAATTAAAAAAACCCAGCAAGCATTATGTATAATGGAGAGAAGTTAGACACACTCCCATTAAGATAAGGAGTGAAACAAGGATTTTTTATTATTGTCAATATTATTATTCAATATATCACCACTATTGTTCAATAGTAGAAATGATACTTCTAACTAAATTGGTCCACTTGTTCAGTGCCATACCAATCAAACTGTCAAAAACTTATTTTATAGGGTAAGAAAAATAATAAAATTCATTTGGAAGAACAAAATGTAAAGAATATCAAGGGAATTAATGGAAAAAAATTACAAAGGATGGTGGCCTACCAGTACCAGACCTAAAATTATATTATAAAGCAGCTGTTATCAAAACCATTTGATACTGGCTAAGAAATACAGAGGTAGATCATTGGAATAGGTTAGATGTACAAGACACAATAATTAATGACTATAGTAATCTAGTATTAATAACTCCCCATACTCCAGCTTCTGGAATAAGAACTCACAATCATATAAATTTCTGGGATAACTGAAAAATAATATGTCAGAAATTCAACATAGACCTATATTTCATACTCCATACCATAATCAAGTCAAATGAGTATATGATTTGGGTATAAAGGATGATACCAGAAACAAATTAGGAAAGCAAAAGATAATTTATTTATCAGATCTTTGGAGAAGGGAGGAATTTATGACCAAAGAAGACCTAGATAACATTATGAAATGCAAAATGGACAATTTTGATTATATTAAATTAAAAAGGATTTGCACAAACAAAACTAACATAAACAAGATTAAAAGGGAAATACAAAGCTGGGGAAAAGTTTTTGTTTCTGACAAAGGTCACATTTCTAAAATATATCAACAATTGTGTCAAATTTGTAAAAATGCAAATCATTCACCAATTGATAAATAGTAAAAGGATATGAACAGACAATTTTCAGATGATGAAATTAAAGCCATCTATAGTCATATGAAAAAATGCTCTAAATCTCTATTGATTAGAAAAATGCAAATTAAAACAATTCTGAAGTACCACCTCACACCTCTCAGATTGGTTAAGAAAACATTGTCTTAATAATTTAATGGAAAGCAGAAAGTACTAAAGCAGAAGAAAAGAAAAATTAGTGGAATTAGTAATTTCCCCCTGCTGAAGCTTCAGTTGGGTTTAAATTCCTAGGACATCAATCAGATATTTAATAAAAATTTGAAACAAAAAAGTATTAAAAAACCAAATTATTTTCTTTTCTTATTAATTGTTTTAGTTATTTTGGTTATACATGTATATTAACTTTTAAAATAAATATTTCTTTATGAAACATGTTGGTAGAGAAAAAAATCAGAACAAAAGGGAAAACCAAAAAATGAGGGGGGAAAAAGCAGAAAAAAGAAGTGAACATAGCATGTGTTGATTTACATTAAATCTCCGTATATCTTTTTGCAGATTCAGACAATGTTATGTCACCACACAGACAGTAAAGAGCTGTCTTTTCTCTGATCTCTTGCCTGCTGACTCATAACTTCTCTGGGGAAGGACTATAGGATTATGTTGATGATTCTGTGTTGGGAAGCAATTGTTATTATTTGTCCTTCATTCTTGAAGACCATGACATCAGGAAGGTGATGCTATGACATGCAATGAGTAGGATTTAATTGAGGGAAGGTTTAGGCAATTTGCTTAATCTCCTTCGGCCTGTTAACTCATCTCTGAAGTGAGGGGATGGAGTTTTATGCCTTGAGGTACTTTACAAATTTATATAGCTACTTAAAGACCTTTCTCATTGGCCCAACATAGCTTGGGAGTGTTTGGAGCTTGGGTTCTATTGGAAAAGATTCCTAAATATTTCATGCAAGGTGAAGAAGACGTAAGAGTGAAGCAAGGATGTTAAAATTTGGACTCACACAATTCATAAATTTCAAATTACCTTGATGCCTCATATTATTGTTCTATAAAAAATGATGAACAAACCAATTTTAGAAAGACCTGGAAAGATTGACATGAACTGATGCTGAGCAACACAAGCAGAACAAGAAATACATTTTATACAGTAAAAGCAAGATTGTGTGATGATCAACTATGAAAGACTTGATTCTTCTCAGTGGGTCAGTGATTCAAGGCAATCCCAATAAATGCTGGATAGAAAATTCCATCTGCATTCAGAGAGAACTATGGAGATTAAATGTAAATCAACACATGCTACCTAGATGCCTCATTTTCCCTCCCCCATATTCAGTTGCACAGACTGTTTCTAATTTCACAAGATCTTTACTTTTTTTTTCTACACAAATACAGCCACCACCCTAATTCAGGTCTTAATTATTTTTTCCTAGACTACTATAATAGTCTCCTAATTGGTCTTCTTCCCTTAAACCTCTTTTCACTCCAACACGTCCTTCACATAACTGCTAAGATGATTTTCTTAAACTATGTCACCCTAGTATTCAGTAACTTCCAGGGGGCTCCCTTTTACTTCTAGAATCAAATATAAATTTCTTTCCTTGGCATTTAAAGTTCTTTACAACTTGATTCCAATAGAGCATTCCAACCCTATTAGACATTATTCTCCTCTTTATGCTCAATGTTACACCATACAAACCTATCTGCTATTAAATATGACTCTCCACCTCTCATCTCCAGGCTTTTGCACTAGACTTCTCCCATGCCTGAAAGATATTCATTCCTCTTCTGTGTCTTAAAATTCCTGGTTTTCTTTAAGACTCAGTTCAAATTTCTCTTTTTATCTAAAACTTTGTATCCACTTTATATGAATTTTATATATCCGCATACACATAATATATATATATATATGCATATATATATATACCCATATAGATGCCTATCCATAAAAACACACATGTGTATTAGTGTATGTGTATTCTTCATTGAAGAAAGAGGCTTTTGTTTGTTTGATATTGGTTGTTTTTTTTTTTTTTTTAATTATCCCTAGTACCTAGTGCAGTGTCTTCAACATAGGAGTCATTTAGGACACTGGATAAATGCTTAAGTAATTCAATGAAATTAATACAAATTAAGAGAGGGAGTTGTATTTATGGGGATTAGTAAATAACTCCAATAGGAGATGGCACCTGAATTGTGCTTTATGCAAAATAGGGAATTCTATTAGGAAAAAATATATAAGGATACAATTTTGCAAAATCAGGAGATAAAATAACATATGAATAATATTTGAAAAAGTTAACAGATTTTGGCTGTAAAACAAATATCATTAAGAAAAGAATAAAAAAAAAAAGAGATAGTCTTTGTCCTCAGGAACTTACAGTTTAACATGTGCACTTCATTGTATAAAATAGAAAATCAATACAAGTTAATTTCAATGGGGAAGCACTTATAGCTGGAAGGATCAGAAAAGGATTCAAGTGGAAAGATTGTTTTGAACTGAGCATTAAAGGAGCAAAGGAATTCTGAGAGATAAAAGGGAAAAATAAGAACAATATAGAAACGAGGGGAAGCCTGTGCAGACATAGAAATGAGATGTCTTGAGTGAGGGATACCTAATAGACCAGTTTGGTAAAGTATATAAGTCTGGAAAGGTCTGGAATATGTGTTTAGTACATATTATGAGCTTAAAGATCACTGAGGATGGAATCAGAAATGTTTGAGTTCAAATCTCACCTCTGATGCTAACTACCAGTAGGACACTGGGCAAGACAAGAAATTTTCTTAGGTCCCTGTTTCCAAATCTATAAGATGAGGATGGCTCTTGAGGTCCCTTCTATATCTAGATTTATAATCCTATAAATGACTGATAGAAATGAAATTCAAGATAAATTGATTGATTGTGTTAAGTTTGAGATATCAGTAGGAACTCCAGGTGAACTTGCTGATAACATGAACATTTAATTCAGGAGGTGAGGAATATATATGTATATAAATATTGCTATATCGAGGGAATGTGTACATATTAATATCTATATTTATCTATCCATCTATCTATTTCTATATCTATGGGCATATCTGGAATGAGTCGTTTGAACAGAAATGATTATACATATAAAGGCTGAAAAAGCCACCAAATAAAACAATATATTATTGGGCCACAGTTCTCTTTTAATGTTCTGACCCAGTTTCCCTAATTGTCCTATTTAGTTACTCTGCCTCAGGTTATAACCATTCCCTCTTAATGTTTGATAGGATAGTCTTATATCTTAGACCTTAGGCTATACTTATTCCCTCTTAATGTTTAATGGGATAAAGGTCTTTATCCATTTTAGATGTCATTAAAATATCAGGAGCCTCTCCACCAGTACCTCCCATTATGTCATCCTAGGTGCCTGCCCCCATTAGGTTATCCCCATCCAGGTACCTCCCCCTTTATGTCATTGTTCTTGTTATCCTATAAAAAATCTTACTGTCTGATACTCAGGACTGGATTCTTTGAGACAATAGTCTTGTTCAGCCCTGGGACCAAACATGAATCATTTGGTCCCAGTAAGTCTCTCCATTTAATAAACTATTAAATTGTTCTCTAATCTCTATCTTGCTCAGTTTCTCTGGCATTACAATATAGAGAGAACAAAATCCCAGTCTTGAGCATCATGGAATGCTCAGACACTAGCTAGAAGGAAGATGAGTCATACTTACTCATCAGACTCAATTTTATAGTTGATTAATCACAAGTTAGGGCAGAAAAGCATTTTAAAGCTCATCATAAAGCAAGGCATAGGAAAATAACCAATTTAGCCAATAACCTTATCATTTTAGAGATAAAATGTACCTGAAATTTTACAGACTTTACAAATTGTTTTAGGGATGTTAAATTTGAGGCTGAGAGATTTCACAGAGGCTGACAGGAAATAAAATGAGCGAATATCCTGAACCTTCTTCCTTAAGCTAAGATTGAATGGGAACTTTCAAGTTGAATGGAATCAAAATTCAGTTTGAAGAATATATCTAAGGAAGAGAGGGGTGTGACCAGGGAGGAGAGGACCAATAATATTATGCAGATGGGATTAGCTAAGACATTTTCCAATAAAAGTGCAAATATTATCTAAAGTATGGAAAAACTACAGTTTAGGCAATAAAAACAAATCATCATCATCATCATCATCACACAACTGAACTCATTATCTTTCCCGCTTTCCCAGAAACTCCTTGCTTCTTTTAATAATATCATCCTCCATTTCACCCAGAATCACAACCTTGGAGCCATTCTCAGCTTCCTATTTTTTCTCTTTCCATATGCATTCTGCGCCTAAGTCCTGGGAGAAGATTCTACCTTTTATAATTCTACTTTTGTAATGCCTTCCCTATATGCTCCCTATTCTTCTCTTATACTCTCAGCACACTGGAGCAAGACCACTTCACTTCATACCTGGATTATTATTAAAATCCTTTGGTTTATCTCCCTGCACTTTACTCCCTTCCCAGTACTCAACAATCAGTGACTAGATAAAGTATTAACTTCATTCTCCCGTGCATTTTCACTGACTGTTTCCAATACTGGATCTCTCCCTCCTCTGTCTCTAATTTATCTGGTTTCCTTCAAATGTTTGGGGTAACTTTCAACAAAAAAGTCTTTCCCAATCCCAGTGTCTTCTTTCAGAAGCCATCATCAATTTATCGTTCATAGTGGTTTGCATGTTATCTCTCTCACTTAGTCTGTGAGATCCTTGAGATCAAAGGTATTTTTGTCTTTCTTTGTATGCTCAGCATTCACCACAATTTCTGCACGTGGTAGGTAAGTGTGTAATAAATGTCTGTTAACTTGACTTGATATAGCTCTTTAAGGAAGATCAAGTATTTAACACAAATCATCTCATTTTGATCTTTACAATAACCTTTTCAGGGAAATGCAGTTATTATCTCTTATAGATGACATAAAGAAAAAGGGGAAAGAGAAAATGTTTTTTTAAAAAGAGAAGAGAGAATAATAATTCACATGTATGTGTAATGTTTTAAGGTTTACAAAGGTCTTTTTCTCATAACAACCTTGAAAGGAAGGCAGTGCAAGTACTGATAGTCTCATTTTGATGGGGAAATTGGATTTGGGAAGAATACAATGTGTTAATGAGGAAAATTCAAGGGGATGTTTCATGGGACATGGTAGTCCAAGATTCAGGACCATCCTGCCAAATGCTGGATAACTATTCTTACTTAAATTCTTTCCTACAATGAGGGACCATACTAAATCTTATACAATATAAATACTTTCATAGCCATCTCACTATTAACTGAGGGCAGAGATAATTAGATGAGACTTTAAAGCGATCTCCCAAAAGGAGCAATCATTTAGGCAGTCTCTCCTACCTCAGGTTTCCCTAGAGCTCTTTATATTTGCCTCTTCTTTGACCCTTTCCCATCATACTTGTTTCATACACATTGTATTAGGTTGAAAGTTCCTCCAGGGCAGAGACAGGGTGATTGTTTTCATCTTTGTATGCTCAGTGCCTAGCATATTGGTTCACTCATATGATTTGAGAAATGTTCTTTGAACACAATAAAATTTGATGAATCTCAGAAGCAGGAGGTGATAGATGCCACGGTGGAATAATTCCAGAAAGCTGTTGATGGGAACTTAATTTAAAAATTAGACCATTTCATTGGGATTCAATGAGTATGAATAATGAATTATGAATGAATAATGAAAAATCAAATAATAGATTTCACTTTTATGAATTATATCAACTATTATTTTCTCTCCTTTTAGTAGAATATATCTTCCTTAAATCAATTCTGAAGACATTAAATAGCAACAACCACAATGAGAATAGAAAAAAATTGGAAAATGTATTGCTACTTCATCATGGATTTACACAAAACACATTACATATATGGGAAATGATACGTTTTTTGTGACTTCTAATCACTTTGTTCTGCTAAAAACATAATTGGAAATACTGTTAAATAATTTTTGTTATAATTTATTCATTTTCTGCATTATTTGGTTTGGAACAAATAACTCAGGGTGTTCATGAAGGAATTCCCTGCCCATCACAGGCTTCTGCAAACCTTCAGACATAGGATATCAGATTCCCAACCTTTGGGGTATGGGGAATGGTACCTCCCAGCCACTGTGTCATTTGGACTGTCATGTTTCCTTTAGCTCAAGGTGGTCTGTCTCTTTGGATAAGGATATGGGATTGAGCAGAAAAATGAGTAGAACAAATGCTGAATTTGGTGTCAGGTGTTCTAGTTTTGTTCCTTTATTATCTATAGCCTTGAACAAATGCTCTTGGAGATCTCCAATTTCTTTACCTACCTCATATCCAAACAGTTAATAAACTTGGCTGAATTCAAGTCTACAAAATTTCTTTTGTTCATTTCCTATATTTCCACTATCTCTACATGAGCACCTCATCAGACTATTGCAAGAATTTTCTTCCAGGTGTCCCTTTCTCCAAAATTCATCCTTCACAACTACTTCCAGTCAAATTTTTCTTTTGTTAATGTAGTTATACTATATTGTATAGTATATACAATACTCCTCAAAACCTTTTTTGTCTCCTGAATACAGTTTATACTCCTCTGTTTGGAATTCAAGCCCCTACCCCACTTCCAACTTAGCACCACTATATCTTCTGAATCTTATTCAATATTTGTTCATCTTTACGCATTAACATTCTAGCAAACTGGACATCTCTGCCCTCTTTAGACATGCACTCTACTCTCATATCTCCAAGGCTTTCCTCAGGTTCTTTCCTAAACTTAGATTACATTGTCTTCTCATTTTCACCATTGAAATTGTACAAATCTCTTAGCATATTGTTGCAAACTCAAAGAAAAATGGGGATCACTAAAACTGAACATAAGAATCTGATGGGGCACCTGTTAAGTTAGAAAATCACATATTAACATTATTGGTTTTATTATGTTTTTATTAATTATTTCTCTCTTCAATTATAATGTGGTTCAGGCTGTAATTGGGAGTTTTGTGGGTTGAATAGTCCAGAAGGCAAAAGAAATGGTTTATAACCAAGAATAAATTACTCAGAAATTGAGTATAATGCTACAAGGGAAAAAAAAAGTCTGAACATTCCTAGTAAAAAGACAAATGCAACTGATCTGTCTTCACAGTTTATTTGGAGAAATTTTGAAGTAAAAGAAACTATTCTACCGGTACCTTCATTGTATTTTTTATGCTTTGTCTTAAATTTTTGTTAAAAATTGTTTATCATTATGTTTTGGTTGTTTGTAGAGCAAGAGGTTTGTTTACAAGAAGATGCACACATCAAGATCTTTAGTCTCTCTAATTAAGTATTTCATAATTTAAGGAATGGAATAATGCCAGATAGCCAGTCTTGGTTTTTCTGCCAACTCCATGTTGAGGAGTAGGAACTCATCGAAAAAAAGGTCCAGTTTAGCTACCTTAACATCTTAATATATATGTAGGATTAAGTAGTTTGTATGGTCCCAGCTAAAAGGATGTATAGTCTAAGGGGAATGGACCACTAGATCTCTCTGAAGTCTATATCAAAGCTAATCAATCCTTGAGTTGGTGGTATGGCTCAGTGGTTCCCAGGATCAGGACAAAGTTTGGAGCCCAGGGTTGGATGTCCTAACAAGAGAGCACATGTGCCCTCTGGTTTAACTAGTGGTAAATAATCAATCAATCAGCAAGCCTTTATCAAGTGCTTACTATGTGCCAGGAATTGTACTAGGGAGTATTGATATAAAGACAAAAATAAACAGCCTCTAATCTCAAGAAACTTATATTCTATGAAATACTATAAGGATCAGGCTCATTAAATGGCATAATGCTTTGCTTTCTTTGAGATATTCTTAAATTCTAGACTTTATTTTTTTACCCAGGCACAAAAATTCAGTGGAGAGGGGAGTGACATATTACCCTTCCCTACCAATAGACTCCAAAACCCCTTATTCCTATGTTTAGTACCTGATAGTTCTCTATCAACTCATGCACCCTGATGAGTTGTGTCAGGAAGGACAAAAAGAAATTATAGGTACAAGAAGTTCAAGAGTTGCGTGTAGGAGGAGAAAGGGGATCAGCCTCTCTTCCCTCACAACTGAGTCTGAGGTCAGACTACCCCTTCTAGAACTACCTGCCCCACATAGCTTTCTTTCCCTTCCACCAATCCTCCCACTTTTCCCCACACTCTCAATACTAATTGATCTGGACCATTGCTTTAGAGTAATTTTCTTATTTGCTTCAGCAGATATCACTGCCTCATTTGCCCTGTCAGCCCAAGGCATGAATTTGGTGCCTTTTTGAAGGTACCCCGAAACTCTAAAACTCCTTGAAGGACAAATTCTCCTTGAATCCTGCCTCTGTAAAAGACCCCACCTGAGGACAAACAGCTTCATTCTGTTTTATCTAGGTGGGGCTGGTTGAGTTTGGAGCTGGAGATAACAATCCTAATGAATCAGAGAAACATCCTATTCAAGTGAAGATTTTCTATTCAATTCCAGCTCAAGCTGAAAACCCAGCCCCCATGGAACAACCCCCCAGTTTGTAGCCAAGGTTTATAAAACAGCCAATCTTCAACCCTCTCTTTGCAGAGAAACTAATATGCCATCTTTGGCATAGCAAGCCCGATGAGATTATATTCTCTTCCAGCATTGCCCTCTCTTTATCCTCACCTATTTCCCTAATGAGACTTTATATCTCTCTTTCGGGATTTCTCTGCTAGAAACTTTACTTCTTTACTTCAGGCCTTTGCCACGAAGGAATTCAGTTTTACTATTCATGCATAACAAAAGCTGACTTCCCAATGCCTATAATAAACCTCTTTTACCAATCTAGGCTTTCGGGTTCATAAATTCCTTTATGAAGGATCTCTGTACCACCAGAAGGGGGTTCCCCAAACTCCCCATCCTTGCACCAAATCCCAAGGGGGTGTAGGGGAGCCAAACCTCTCCATTTGGTTCCCTGAACCCCAAACTTGGCACTAGACCTTATCATTTAACTCCCTGACCACCAGGAGCCCTAATCTCATGATTTGGTTCTCTGACCAAAGGGAACCCCAAAATCTAGATCTCATCATTTTGACAAATGATCATAAAGCAAATACAAACAAAAAATCAAAATGAAAATAACATTTAACTTTATGAAGACGCTTTAATAATGTAATGCTCAGAAATTTTCAGTTTAAAAATAAGGCAGAAATAATTTTTGGGAATTAGGTTTCAGATTCTGTGACTATAAAAAAAAAATATAGTGGGACGGAAACTATTTCCTTTAAGATTATCACTCTTAGAGCTTGTGTCCCCTTTCCTTATCTCACAGATCAGGATTTCCCAAGCTCCAAGAGTCTTGACACCCCATCCTCCCAGGATAAGAGAAGCAATACTATTCAGGGGCAATTCCCATATAAATTCTAAATTTTCTTTCAATTGAGGAATCCTGATCTGATCAGCTTGGGCTGTCCTATCCCCCATCAAAATACCCAATATAACAACTCCCTGGAGCTAAGCTCTTTACAGAGGGCTTAAGATAGCTTGCTAGGACTCTTCTGCCCACTGAAAAAGCATTCTCAATGCCAAAACTCCATTTCCCTAATAGGTCTGTGAAATGTACAAAGGACTGGCCTCCCCTCCCTTCCCTCAGTCTTAGGCCAAAGGGCCTCGGGCTCACAGAGAAATGTTTGCTCAAACTAGGTTAAAGGAGGTGTTTTTCACTTCAAAGCGCCTGATCAACAAGGCCCCAGGAGTATTTATTAAGTGCCTCATCTCTTACATTCAGAATCGCATACAGACCCTGGAACTTTTTGCTCTTAAGATGGCTCATTCCCAGTTGGCCTCAGATGAGTTACAACTATGAACATAAAAAGGGGGGAGTGAAATGGACAAAGGACTGGCCTCCCCACCCCTCCCTCAGTCTTAGGTCAAAGGGCCTCGGGGCACAGAGAAATGTTTGCTCAAGCTAGGTTAGAGGAGGTGTTTTGCACTTCAAAGCACCTGCTCAACAATGCTCTGAGAAGTATCTATTTCATAAAGATGATTGCCTAACAGTGTTCCATAACCCTGACCTATAATCTATGTCAAAAACCTGCAATTGTAAGACCCCTATCTTTCGCCCTGTAAGTGAAAGGTCGAGTCAGTGTTTAATGTGAAATGTAACCACAAGGCTGAACAAGAATGCTTATAAGGCTGTGTCTACTTCTATTCGAGGCAGAACTCTACTAGAGGTCTGTCCCCATGCAGGCCAGTAAATAAATTGTCTCTAAATTACAAAAATTATGGCTGTCTTAAATTTTATTGCCTGGGCTATTTCAGTCTTTGCCACTTAGAAGTCAGTCTCTTAGCAAACTGATTTTTGTCCAACAATAAACTTTCATTTTGCAACTAATAATTAGGGAATGAGTGAATTCTTTCACTTTTAATCCTGTGGCCAATTAAGGGGACATTGTAATAACTCTCTTATTGCCACTAATCCCATGACCATTAGGAATTGAGAGCATTCAAACCGCATCAAAAAGATTTCCACATTCATGCATATGAATGTATTGACACAGAATCATTAAGGCATATACATACAAACTAATAAATTTTCAACAATTGATTTTATATGGATGATTAGAACCAAAATTTTTAGCTACTGGTTAAAGTCATAGTTTAAAATTGTTAACCTTAAGTTGTCTTTTTGGGAGAATTTGGAAAATGATATAATTACTCACCTTAATTTAAATAAACTATGTTCATTTCAGTTAAACAGACCCATTTCCCTTTGTGACAATTACCTTGAGACCAACTAAAACCATACCTCCATCTGCAAGTCTCTACAGGCAACAGAGAATGTGTGGAGGTTTTAGACCTAAAAAAAAATAAGATGTTATCAAAGCTTATTGAAACCCAGTCCAATCTTTGGCAACCTTTGGCTGGTGGATCAACAGCATTCCAGACTTCCCAGAGTGACCACTTGGGCTTCATTCTTTGTCAAAAATTTACTTTCCGCTTGAATTGATTGATCTCTACATTGCCTAACTAATGCTAGGTGCTGGGGACACAAAGACAAAAAGACAAAAGCCTTCTCTGTCTTCAGGGATTTTCTTTTTAACCAAGGAATGAAACAGGTACTTAGACAATAAAATGCAAAATATATATAACAAAAATAATGCCAGATGCTTCCCATTTACAATATGATTTTAAGGGAAAATTAAGTTTGCCTCTGGTCTTCAATTTATGTAAATTTTACACAGATTGGTCTCATTAGGAAAAAATAGATCAAAATGCCATTTGGAGGAAGTCTCCCTGTGTAACAAAATGCCACTGAGGGGTGTAGGCAAGGTGCTACTGCAAAAAAGAGATAACTATAAAAAGGGACATAGGGATGTGCCAATAAAGGCTCTCTTTTCACGTCTTACTTCACCAGCAAATGACTTTTGAACTGGCTAAGAAAGACTGGGGTAGAGTAATCCAAAAGGTTTGGGTTCTCCTGGGGAAGAAATCATTTCTTCCCAATAAAAAGAATAAGGGGGCTACCCAAGATACTAATAATCACATGGAAAATTATTTTGGAGTTCATTTAGAACAAGACTGGGGGGAAAGAAGCCCTCAGTAAATACAAATTTCCTTCTAGGCTATAGATTTTTTTCTTCTATGTGTAAGAAATTATGACATGTGCCATTATTTTCTTCACTTTACATAAGACACTGTTGAAGCAGACAGAGGTCTTGTCTAGGGTCATAAAACTACTAAGTATCTGAAACAGGCATTGAACTTGGGTCTTTTAGACTGTAGGCATAGTCTTTGATCCTCTAGACCATTAACTTTTCTCTTAAGGATGTATGACTTGGCTGTATTATATAATTCATGTCAAAAGTAAGATTTGAACCTAATTCTAATTCTAGCACTCTGTTCATGATGGATAATTCTCAGTTGTGAGCACTGATTAAAAATGATTTGCCTTTGGGATGCTATTGTGTTCAAAGTTACACTTAAATATGGATGTACCTAATGTCCTAGCAGCTCAGACCTAATATTGAAGCCACAGGAGGAAGAGGTTGGTAGTTTTCATAAATCTTCCTGCTCTTCTGCCTACTACCTTCTGTTTCCCATTAGGCATATGAAAGTGATAGACAATGTCATCTCATCAGACAGACTTCCTCTGAGGAAAGGCTGAGAGATTAAGTGTTGGTATGGTTCAGGGCAAAGAGCACCGACTTGGGAGGACCTGCTTCAATTCAGACCCTGACTCTGATTCTTATGACCTGTGTGACACTGGGTAATTTGCTCAATAATCTTCATCTCTTGGCTCAGCTCAATCTAGCCTAAAAGCTGTTCCAAAGCCTCAAGGCCCGACCACCAGCCTGCTACATTGTTCTGGAGGCTTCCAAACTGCCCTACTGAGTCAGACTTGCAGGGCTTTGGTTGCTCATCTATGTTGGGGTTAGGGGTTTCTTGCTGGCTTGCCCTGACACTGCCTGCCCTGGGCTGTGCTCCCCATTTATCCAAACAAGACACATCTTTCCTTAGTCCTTCTAAGTCATCTTGAGCTGGAAAATTGTTTCATCCTGTTCTCTTATAAATTCTATGGCTCAAGAATTCATTTTAAGGTATGATTAAAAGTTGTTTCAAGGGAAATTAAGGAAAGCTCAGGCAACTTCCTGCTTATTCTCCACCACCGTGGCTTTACCTTGGCTCATCTCTAAAATGAGGGGATAGGACTAAATGGCTTCTAGTTTTAGATTATTTAAGTTTACTTAAATTTTTTTTCTTATTGGCCATACATATTAATAAAAATAGGGGAGGAGTTAAGAGGGAAAGAAATAGAGAGAGGAGAAAAGAAGAGGAAGGGAGAGTAGAAGAGAGAAGAAAAAAAGAGGAAAGGAAAGGAGAAAAGAGAAACAACAATTGAACAGTTCAGTAATGATTTCCTGATTGTGCTTTATACTAAATAAAAAATTCTATAAGGCCAAAGTACATTACAGATATAAAGGGACATGTATCTGTATAAAGACATGGAAGGAAGAGATGGAATACTGCTTATGAATCATGTGTGTAGAAGAGTTAGCAAACTAATTTGTCTAGAGTGAGATTCTCAGTCTCATAAAATGAGACTGGAGAGTTGGTATGAACTAGATAGGGAAGGACTTTAAATAACTGGCATTTTGAATTTTATTTTAGAAGCAACTGGGAACCATTTTGAAAAAAGAAGGAGGTATGACATTTCTAGAGTCTGTCTTAGCAGTACGAATTGCAAGCTGAGAATGGATTGAAGAGGAAAGAAAATGAAGGCAAGGAGATAAATTTGAAGGCCTTTATGAGATTCCAAAAGTGACTAAGTGGTGGAGTTGTTAGAACTCTGGACCTGGAGTCAGAAAGATCTGAATTCAAATTTGGGCTCAGACATTTACTAGCTGTGAGACCCTGAGCAAGTCATTTAACTTCTATCTGCCTCAGTTGCCTAGGCCATAAAATATAAAACTCTCACCTCCCTCATAGGATTGTTTTAAGTATTGTTATGAGGATAAAATGAGATAATATTTGTAAATAATTTTCCATTGCATAACTTAAAGCTCTATATAAATGTTAGCTATTGGGCTGATGGTGATATAAGTGGGAAAAGAAAGTTACCCATTCAAGAGATTGTGTGTGTGTGTGTGTGTGTGTGTGTGTGAGAGAGAGAGAAAGAGAGAGAGAGAGAGAGAGAGATGGGGTTAACCTTAATAAAAAGATTTAAAACAATAGTGTTTAAGAAGGTTTCACTGTCACAAATGAGTAACAGAAAGGATGGTGTTGACCTCAAAGAACTGGGTAAGATTGGAATAGAAAAATTTATTGGGGAAAAAAATGAGTTCCAGCCTACCTTGTCATGCTTACCTATTTCTCTGCTTCATGCACTCATGCAATATGGTCACGCTGATCTTTTAGGTGTCTCTCACATAAGACATCCTACCTTCTATCTCTGCCTCAGCATAGGCTGTCCCCCGACAACCAGAATGTTCTCATTCTCCCTTTTACTTCTTAAAATCTCTAGCCCTCTGTAAGGTCTTCAAATGGAGACTTGAAAACTATATTGAGTACATTTATAACAACCAATTCATCTGAGATATGATTCAACTAAGTAACTCTGAAATTTCAACTTAGCGATTCTCTGATTCTTTTTTTTTTTTTTAATTATAGCTTTTTATTGACAAAACATATGCATGGGTAATTTTTCAACATTGATCCTTGCAAAACCTTCTGTTCCAAATTTTCCCTTCCTTTCCTCTACCCCCTCCCCTACATGGCAGGTAGTCTAATACATGTTAAATATGTTAAATCCAATACATGTATACATATTTATAGTTATCTTGCTGCACAAGAAAAATCGGATCAAGAAGGAAAAGAAAACTGAGAAAGAAAACAAAATGCAAACAAATAACAATAGAAAGAGTGAAAATTCTATGTTGTGGTCTATAGTCCTCTCTCTGGTTGTAGCTGGTTCTCTTCATCATTGAACAATTGGAACTGGTTTGAATCATATCATTATTGAAGAGAGTCACATCCATTAGAACTGATCATTGCACAGTCTTGTTGTTGCTGTGTACAATGATCTCCTGGACCTGCTCATTTCACTTAGTATCAGTTCATGTAAGTCTCTCCAGGCCTCTCTGAAATCCTCCTGTTAGTCATTTCTTATAGAATAATAATATTCCATAGCATTCATATACCATAATTTATTCAGCCATTCTCCAACTGATGGACATCCATTCAAGTTTCTTGCCACTACAAAAAGGGCTGCCATAAGCATTTTTGCACATGTGGGGCTCTTTCCCTCCTTTAAGATTTCTTTGGGATATAAGTGCAGTAGGAAGACTGCTGGATCAAAGGGTATGCACAGTTTGATAACTTTTTGAGCATAGTTCCAAATTGCTCTCCAGTATGGTTGGATCCGTTCACAACTGCACCAACAATGTATCAGTGTCCCAGTTTTCCCACACCCCCTCCGATATTGCACATTATCTTTTCCTGTCATCTTAGCCAGAGATCCTCTGATTCTTTAAAACTTGATTTTCTAGACTTCATTATTGGTCATGGCATTGTTCAAACATCAGAAAGGCCATCTGTTTGATGGCCTTTATGCTCTTGAAAGAAGAAACTGGTCTGAAAGAAGCCTCATACAGATTAAAGGCTCTCATTTATAATTTTTACATCTGCATAAATAAAAACCATTTGGCGTTTTGGAGTTTGTAGCTCTTATCTGGGGATGCACCATAGATTCATGGTATTCACTGTGGCTTCTGCTCTGTGAATCTCTCCTTGTGGTCTCTAGTATGACAAAGAATCAAAATGCTACAAGATGTACAAAACAAATAAGTCTAACAGAGGGCAGCAGATAAATTGGTGGGCACCTCTCTCCATGGGTGGGATAATAGTGCCATTAAAAGTTGTTAAGCATTAATTTCATATGAATTGGGTAGGGTGAATGAAATAGATACTTTTAAAAAGAGAAGCAGAGAAAATTGACTTGCGCATCGACTGATTGATTTCATGGGACTTGGGAACAGAGGAAGAGGAAGAGGGAACTAAGAGACTTTGGTGCAGTTTGGTTTTGTTTTTGCATCTCTATTTCAAACTAGTTTTTAGTATTATAGAGGGAAAGAACCTGTTTTTGTTCAACTTTTGGGATTGGCCGACGATGTAGATTTTTAACAAAACATTTGAATAAAAATATCAGTTTGAGTGAATGGACTGCAGATGTGAATTGTTAGCAGAGAAAGAATTCTGATCCCTCAGTAATTTTAGCCTAACCTTGTATAGGTACGGAGATACTCTGTCCAGCTAAATATGGACACACAAAGTCAAAGCATTAAATTATATTTTAAAGGTTTGGAAAGGTATGTTGTTATAAATTAAAATGGTAGCCAAATGCTGAAGAAGTTATTCTTTCAAAATGTTTACTATATCTAAAACTAATGAATGCCTTAAAACCAACTGTTTAATAATGTATTGCATATTTGTATTTATGCAATTGTGTATTTCTGCATATAAATATATTCTTAATGGATGAGACATCATTTTGGTGTCAAATAGGATGGTGTATTGTATGCTATAGGCAACTATTTTGTAGCATTAACCTGGACCCACTAACTCATTCCTTTTGCTCAAAGCAGCTATAGATTGACAATGATTATTTCATATCATGTTCATATGAATCAAAGAAATGAATCTAAGGCATAAGCAATTTACTAATTTGGGACAGCTCAACAACTGACTGGGATTGACACATAGTCAAGCTGATTGTCACCTCATTGATTGTTAATAATCTAAAAAATATTCAAACACACCACAATGTGATAGATTTGATTTTGAAATGCATGCTGGGCTAAGGTTACCTGGAAAGGAATTTCTGGTATCTGAGATACCTGAAACAGGACGGAAGATAGCATCAGTCATCTTTAGTTGAAGTCATATTTTCTTTATGTTCCTACTCCCTTCTTATCTCTCACCAATGGGATCATCAATAATGCTTATGATGGTGGTGATGTGTTCCCTCAAAGCTCCTGCAGAAGCTGCCATATCCACTAAATCTGAGAGTGCTGCTATTTTATTCATCCCAGAAGTCAAGTCAATGCCCAGAAGGCATTGGTCTTTCCATTATGTTGGACCCTCTAAAAAGTAGACTTCAAGGCATTTGCCAAAAAAAAAAAAAAAAAGATTTTTTAAGAGAGACTGAGCTCAGGGAGAGAGGAGGGAGGAATTTGAAGCCAGGAAAAAATAAAAGAAGAAAGGTAGAATGTGAGAAGTAAAGCAGTGTGAAGGAGTGCAAAGTATATGGAAAAATCTCATATGCTAGGTGAGGATAAAAAAGCTATCATTATTGTTCCACTCTAAAAAACCCTGTGCCTTTGAAGTCAATTTAATTCAATAAATATTTTTAGGACTCCCACTACATATAAACCACTGGACCAGCTGGAGGAAACACAAAGACTAAAGCTGAACAGTTTCTTCCCTCAGGAAGTTTATGATCTACTGGATGTATGCATGTCCTCAAATAGGAAAACAAAAAAACATATATAAGGTACTATAAAGCAGGTCTTCCTAATCACTTTTATACCTCCTTCCTATTACTTTGTATCAAGAACACTCTTCTGCTTTGTTCTAAGAAGATCAATCCTTGATGTTGCTCTCTTACCTTTAAAAATTGGATTGGTGGGGATAAAATAGACAATTGAAAAATCTTCCTAGTTCACATGATTTTTGTCTATTGTGAAATTAGCCTGGCCTTCACTTGATATTTTGAACCTGTTTTCATAAATTTCATTCCGTCCTGAAGCATACTAACTGATTTTTTAAAAGAGATTTTTGATCAAAAGAAACTAAACACCTGAGAAAAATATCATTGCAAAATATGTTGAGTAGCAGGTTTTGAGGCTTTCATCACTTTTATTTATAGAATTTTTTTCATTAAGATTATTTTTCTAAATAATATTTTATTTTTCCAAATACATGTAACGATAGTTTTCAAAGTTCATTTTTGTAAGACTTTGTGTACTCAGTTTTCTTTTTTTCTCTCAAGGCAACAAGCAATCTGATATAGATTAAGTATGTGCAATTATTTTAAAAATATTTCCATATTTGTCATGTTGTACAAGAAAACTTAGATCAAAAGGGGAAAAAAACATAAGAAACAAACAAACAAATAAAAAATAAAAACACTATGCTTTGATCGATATTTAGCTTCCATAGCTTTCTCTATGTAATCAGATGGCATTTTTCATCCCAAATCTGTTGGAATTGCCAACAATCACTAAATTATTAAGAAGACCCAAGTCCATCATAGTTGACCATCACATAACCTTGTTGTTACTGTGTATAACATTCTCCCAGTTATGCTCACTTCACTCAGCAGTAGTTCATGTAAATCTTTCTATGGAGAGCATATATTTAAAAAAATTTTTTTAATAATAGCTTTTTTATTTTAAAAACACATGCAAAGATAGTTTTCAACATTCACCCTTGCAACACCCTGTGTTGCAAATTTTTCATCCTCTCTTCTCCTTTCCCCTCTCCCCAGACAGCAAATAATCCAATATTGGTTAAACTTGGGCAATTCTTCTAAACATATTTCCACATTTATCATGCTGCATGAGAATAATTAGATCAAAAAAGGAAAAAAGTGAGAAAGAAAAAACCAGCAAACATACAACAACAAAAAGGTGAAAATTCAACATTGTGATCTACATTCAGTCCCCATAGTCCTCTTTCTGAATGCAGATGGTTCTCTATCACAAGTCTCTTTGAATTGACCTGAATCACCTCATTGCTGAAAAAAGCCAAGTCCATCACAGTTTATCATCAGATAATCTTTTTGTTGCTTTATACAGTGTTATCTGGGTTCTACTTGATTCACTTAGCATCAGTTCTTGTAAATCTCTGCAGGTCTTTCTGAAATCATCCTGTTGATTATTTCCTATGGAACAATAATATTACATTACATTCATATACCATAACTTATTCAGCCATTCCCCAACTTATGGGCATCCATTCAATTTCCAGTTCCTTGTCACTACAAAAAAGGCTTTGTACCTATGGGTCCTTTTCCTGTTTTTATGATCTCTTTGGGATATAAACCCAGTAGAGACATCGCTGGATCAAAGGGTATGCTGTTTGATAGTCCTTTGGGCATAGTTCCAAATTGCTCTCCAGAATATTTTGATCAGTTTACAACTCCACCACAATGTATTAATGTCCCAGTTTTCCCACATCACCTCCAACATTCAACATTATCTTTTCCCATCATCTTAGCCAATCTGAGAAGTGTGTAGTAATACCAGAGCATATTTTTTAAAAAGAGAAAGGAATTTCATTGATTATAATTTCTTTCAGATACTATTTGTTTGAACCCTGGAAAAATCTCATGGAGATTAGTAGAGTAAGTATTATTATTCCAATTTCAAAAGATCAGGAAACTGAGGTTCAAAGAAACATAAATAATTTGTCCCCAAGATGTCACAGATAATAAGTAGCAGAGGGACAAGTCTTCTGACCTCACATTTAATGTTCCTTTATATTTCAATTTGAGGAATGAACTTATTTGATAAATTATTCTGATGTGAAGGGTTTTTTTTGAATTTTCAATAGTATTTTATTTTTCCAAATACATGTAAAGATAGCTTTCAATATTCATTTTTGTAAGATTGTGCTCCAGATTTTTCTCTCTCTCTCCCTTAATTCCCCCCTACTCAAGATAGCAAGCATTTGATATAGGTTAAATATGTGCAATTTTTTAAAACATATTTTTAAAATTTGTCACGTTGGGTAAGAAAATTAAGACCAAAAGGGAAAAATAACCCATGAGAAGGAAAAAACAAACAAATAGAAAAAGGTGAAAATAATATGCTTCAATTCATATTCAGTCTCCTTAGTTCTCTCCTGGATGAATCATCATCCATTCCAAGTATATTGGAATCGCCTTGTATCACCATATTATTGAGAAGAGTCAAGCCCATCACATTTGATCATCACACAATCTTGCTGTTACTATGTACAATGTTCTCTTGGTTTGGTTCATTTCATTCAGCATCAATTCATGCAAGTCTTTCCATGCTTTTCTAAAATCAGCCTGCTTCTCATTTCTTATAGAACAATAATAATCCATTACATTCATGTATCATACCTTATTCAGCCATTCCTCAACTGATGGAAATCCACTCAATTTCCAGTTTCTTGTCACTACAGAAGGAGGTCGCATGTGGGTCCCTTTCCCTCTTTTATGATTTCTTTGGGATTCAGATCCAGTAGAAACACTGCTGGATCAGAGGGGATGCACAGTTTGATAGCCCTTTGGGCATAGTTCCAAATTGCTCTCCAATCATTCCCATTTCTTTCAATCAACTCATATAAAATCTTCTGCAGGTCTTTCACATTCTTGTCACTCTCTGGAAGCCCTCCATTATATCACTTTTCTTCTTAAAATGAACTTTAAGTGGGAGTTGAGAATAAATGCAAATGCCACCATCACCTTCTTTGTTTCATTCATGGTTATCTCATGGTAAATGAATTCTTTTTAATTAGCAAAGCTGATTTTGATCTCTTTATTTCCCAAATAATGTTTCTGCTTATTTAGTTTTGTCTCAGTTCATAGAATTCTTCCAATATATCTCTGAATTGTCACATTCATAATTTCTTAGAGTATAGTAATATTCTATTATGGACCTGTACTTTTTCGGTCATGCTTGATTCTTTGTGATTTCATTTAGGTTCTTTTGGAAGAGATCCTAAAGTGGTCTGTCATTTTCTTCTCTTGTTCATATTACAGATGAGAAACTGAGGCAAACAAGATTAAGTGACTTACACAGGGTCACATAGCTAGTAAGTATCTGAGGCCAGATTCGAACTCATGAAAATGAGTTTATTTGACTTCAGGCCTGGCATTCTATTCACCGTGCTATCTAGCTGCCTGCACATTCTGTCACTGCAGTGTGCTTAACCATTCTCCAGTGTATGGTTATTGATGCTACTTATTTTTCAGTACTACAAAAAATGATGCTAAAAATATTTTGATGTATGTATGTAGGGGCTTTTCCTTTTTTTCATTCATCTTTTTAGGTCATATGGTCAGTTATATGGTGGTGAGATCTCTGGGTCAGAGGATACGGACTTTTCATGATTTTCCTTATATCATTCCAAATTACTTTTCTGAATAATTGGACCAAATCAGAGATCCACAAATGGTACATTAATTTGCCCTGTGGGTTTTTTGCTTGATTGTTTAAATGATAAATAATCATTCAAGTAAAATTTCAGTTTAGATTCTCAAATTTCATGAAGGTTAGTACCCTGATGGCAAAGAATCAATATTAATGAAGTTGTAAATAAATGTTTCAATTACTATACAAGACAATAAGATTAAGAGAACAATGATAAATCTTGCCTATCTCGATAATGTTCTCTCTTCTCTTTTTTTTCCTTAGCCAACCCCAGAAAACTTGGGTGAACCATTTACTGATTTCTATTCTTAAAAGAATACTTAAAAGTACTTCCAATGATCCATGATTTCACTTGTGGGTGGGGCACCTGCATAGTGTAATGGGCATAGTCAAGTTAATACAGTTGAATTTGGAGTCAAGAAAACCTGAATTTAAGTCCTATTTCAAACACTTCATACACAATGTATGACTCTGAGCAAGTCTTGTCCAAATTTGTATTCCTCTTTATAAAATGGAGCTAATAGCACCTACCTCACAGGGTTGAAATGAGGCTATAAAATATATAAAGCACTTTGAAATACTCAATGTGCTATATAAATGCTAGTTATTATTATTATATCATTGGAACATACATATGTGTATATATATTTATATATATATAGATGTGTATGTGTGTGTGTGTGTGTGTGTGTATAAAATACCTTTACATCTAAATGAATAGCTTCATAGTGTAAGTATGCCATTGAAAATCCTTTACATATTGGCCAAGACCCTGATGAGAAGCCTCTCCAAACTTAGCTAAACTAGATCTGTAGACTGCTTATAAACAGCCTTTTAGAACACAGGGTCACATCCGGACCATGATGAAACCCAGGAGTATGAGCTGAGTTAAGGGAATTTTAGTCTCATTTTTTGTTAGATGAAAATGAAAATAATTCCTTTAGTACAACCATCCTCCTCCTCTTGTATATATAGATACTGTATCCAAAAGCTGAATGATCCCATTCTATATAACCAATTTTACAACTTTGGAAGCAACCATAATAAGCTGAGATCACATGATTGTAATTGAATGGGACTATGATCAAAACACTAACATTGATAATAATAATATCAAAAACAATAATAGCACATTGAATTTGTATAGTATTTTAAGGTTTGCCAAACACTTCACATGTGAGATAAAGGGAAGAGAGAGGGAATAAACATTTATGTAATAGGTAGATTCTGTTATTAGATCTTTTTGGTAGATGCTATTATTCCAATTATCCCAAGCTAAGAAAAGGTAAGAGACTTTTCCAGTTACACTTTTTTCCCCCATTAATCTCCTTAGATTATAAGGCTAGCAATGGATTTCTTTATCTAAGTGTGTGGATATTTTTGTAACTTTTAAAAAACATAATCTCTACTTTTTTCCCTAATAGATTCTCTTTTTTAAATATTGTGCTAAATTCTCTCTCTTTTCTATTTTTTATCAAAGCTTTTTATTTACAAAACATATGCATGAATAATTTTCAACACTGACCTTTGCAAAACTTTGTTTCAAATTTTTCTCTCCTTCCCCTCTCCCCCTCCCCTAGATGGCAGGTAGTTCAATACATGTTAAATATGTTACAATATATGTTAAATCCTATATATGTATACATATTTATACAGTTATCTTGCTGCACAAGAAAAATCGGATCTAGGGGAAAAATAAACCTGAGAAGGAAAACAAAATTCAAGCAAACATCAATAGAAAGTGTGAAAATGCTATGTTGTGATCCACACTCAGTTCCCACAGGCCTCTCTCTGGGTGTAGATGGCTTTCTTCATCATGGGCCAACTGGAACTGATTTGAATCATCTCATTATTGAAAAGAGCCACATGCATCAGAATTAATCATAGTATAATCTTGTTGCCGTGTATAATGATCTCCTGGTTCTGCTCATTTCACTTAAGATCAGTTCATGTAGGTCTCTTCAAGCCTCTCTGAAATCATCCTGCTGGTCATTTCTTACAGAACAATAATCTTCCATAACATTCATGTACCATAATTTACTCAGCCATTCTCCAATTGATGGGCATCCATTCAGTTTCCAGTTTCTAGCTACTACAAAAAGGGCTGCCACAAACATTTTTGCACATTTGGGTCCCTAATAGATTCTCTGTCTCTGCTAACTCTTCTACTTTAGTTCTACTTCTTAACTTGCCTTGCTATTATTTAACTTCCCCCTTCCCATGGATTCCTTCCTTATCTTCTCTCCCCACTTTCCTCCTCCCTCTTTATCCCATTCTCATTAATCTATACACCATATCGAGACAAATGGAATTTTAGAAAAGTTAGCTATGATAGACCTTTGAAGAAAATTAAATGGAGACCGAAAGGAATATACTTTTTTCTCGGTGGTACATGGAACCTACACAAAAATTGACCATATGTTAGAAGATAAAACTCTCAAAATCAAATGCAGAAAGGCAGAAATAGTAAATGCATGTTTTTCAGATCATGATGCAATAAAAATTACATGTAATAAAGGACCAGGGAAAATAGACCAAAAAGTAATTGGAAGCTAAATAATCTAAACCTAAAGAATGAGTAGGTGAAATAACAAATTATAGACACAATTGATAATTTCATACAGGAGAATGACCATAATGAGGCTACATACCAAAATTTATGGGATGCAACTAAAGCAGTTTTGTGGAGAAGTTTTATAACTAGATGTTTACTTGTATAAAATAGAGAAAGAAAAGATCAATGAATTGGGTCTGCAACTAAAAAAGCTGGAAAAAGAACAAATGAAAATCCCTCAATTAAATACCAAATTTGAAATTGTGAAAATAAAAAGGGAGATTAATAAAATTGAAAGTAAGAAAGATATTGAACTAGTAAACAAAACTAAGAGTTAGTTTTATGAAAAAACCAACAAAATAGATAAATCTTTAGTTAATTTGATTAAAGACAATCAAATTGTTAGTATCAAAAATGAAAAGGATGAACAACAAAGAGGAAATTAGAACAATAATTAGGAGCATTTTACCTAGCTGTAAGCCAATAAATCTGATAATCTAAGTGAAAAAGATGAATATTTACAAAGATATAGATTGCACAGATTAACAGAAAAGGAAATAAATTACTTAAATAGTCCCATTTTAGAAAAAGAAATTGAACAATCCTACACCTTATCCTATTCCTGTTAATTCACACACCCTTTTATACCCCTCTGTTATCCTATTCCCTCCCACTTTATTTCTTTATAGATTTTGGAGGACTCTATATCATTCTCAGAAGAGGGAGAGAGGGGCAAAGAGGGGAGGAAACAGAAAGAGAGAAAGAGAGAGAGAGAGAGAGAGAGAGAGAGAAAGAGAGAGAGACAGAGAGGAATCCATTCTTCCCCATACTAGTCACCCTTTCCTCTTCTCATCTTGACTCCTTAATAAACCAATTCATACTATATTATATATTTATATTGCATAACCTCAACTGGGCTAGGCAATTCTACTCTACCTCCCTTAGTAATTTATTGCTCTACTCCCTACAGTGACTCTTCAAAACATGTTTATCCCTCCTCAAACTTCCCATGGCTACCTCTTCCCCAGTCTCTCAACTAAGAACATGTCTCATATTTTACAGAAAAAATTAAGACCATTTTCCACTAACTCTTTCTTTTAGTCTCTTACCCTCTTTCTTCATCCCTGTTTCAAATGATGTAATAGCCTTACTCCTTACTGAGGATAAATCCCATTCCATCCCATTTCATTCAACAGATTTTCCCCTCTGCTATCTGTATTCTTTCACTTATTTTAAATCTCTCCATTTCTACTAGGTGATTTCCTACTGCCTATAAAGATGCCGATGTTTATTCAATTTGATGTATATATATATATATATATATATATATATATATATATTTAAAATTAATTGTATATTACAGAAGTTTATGGTTTCAAATAACATACTTTTTTTTTGGTTTTTCTTTGCATAATGAATGATTTATTGTATTCAGGATAAAAATTAGCTTACTTATTGCATGTAATGAATATTTTCTTTAAGAAAAAAATTATATGTTTCTGATTTTAACAAATAACCAATGACAGCACAAAAGTGAAATTGTGACAACTGACAGAAAATGGCTAATTACAGATAGATGAGTCATTTCAGAATTGGCTGTCTGTTTGCAATCAGATTGTCAACTGGTTAATATAAAAGTCAAAGTAAATACCAAATTTGCATAAAGATGAGAAATATATTGTGTAAGTATGAAGTTCCAACCTAACTAATTTAAATGAGCTGTTAGTTCTAAGAAATGAAAAAGTTAAAATTGAATCAATTGATTTTGACTATCACCACTTCATAGTTCCAAACAAGTGTAGCTAGTGTTATCTGAGCTCTTTCTCCCAGATAGTCTGGCTATATCTGAGGCTCTAAGATCATCCCTAAGGGATATGAGGGGTTCCAACTGTTATTAACTCAAGCCCATAATCCAAACACATTCTTCCCACTGTTAACTATCAGTGACTAAAACATCAAGTACATTTATTTAATAAATATTTATTAAGTATTTAATATGTTTCAGACACAGTATTAAGTGCTGGGAGGCAAAAGACAGTTAATGATCTCAAAGGAGTTTATAATTTCAAGAGGAAGACAATATGCAAACAAATATATACAAAACAAGCTATATAGAGGATAAATGGGAAATAATTAAAAGAGGGAAAGCATTGCCATTAAGAGGGATTAAGAGTCTTCCTATAAAAGCTGGGATTTTAGTTGGGAACAATTAGCATTAATTAACTCATAAAATGATATTTACTTTGAAAATATTGCAATAACAGAAGTAAAAATGTTCCCCTTCCCCTAACATCTTGGGGATGCTCAGAGCATAACCAATAAAGAATCCTCTCTCTGCAGTATATCTAAGAAGTGATCATCTAGCTTGGACCTGGAGGCCTTTAGTGAGGAGGTTTTCAACTGCTCATGGGATATTATATTCTTCTTTTAGATAACTCTAATAATTAAAATTTTCCCTTTAATAAACCTAAATCTATGTCTTTAGAACTATTATCCACATTTTCTAGTTCTACCCCTTGGAACTAAGCCATCAATCAGCTAACAAGAATTTATTAAGGGCCTTCTGTGTCCCAGGCACCTTGATCAGCCCTGGGGATATAAAGAAAGGAGTTCACATAAGGGGAGACAACATGCAAACAATTATATACAAGGCTAATCTTAGAAGGAAGGCACTAAAATTAAAGAGGACTATAAATAGCTTCATGCTGAAGGTGGCACTTTAGTTGAGACCTGAAAGAAGGAACAAAAATTAGGAGGTAGAGATCTGAAGGGAGAGGCAGTTCTTGTTAGATACAAGTTTCAACAAGGATGAAGACTGGAAAGGTAAAAAGGGGCCATTTCATTAAAAGCTTTAAAAGACAAATAAAAGCCAAATGTAAATTTAATCCTGAAAGTAATAAGGAACTATATCTGCCCTTTCTTCCATGTGATAGTCTTTCAGATAAGTAAAAATAGCTATATTACAGGATGATTTTAGAAAAACCTGGAAAGACTTAGATGAACTGATGCAAAGTGAAGTGAGTAGAAGCAAGAGAACACAACACTATGTGATAATCAATTGGGAATAACAGCTCTTCTCAGCAATATGATGATTCAAGATAATCCCAAACCCATGATGAAAGATTGCTTTTCATTTCCAGAGGGAAAAAACTGTTGGAGTCTGAATGCAAATTGAAACATACTTTTCCCACTTTCTTAATTTCTTCATGTCTTTTTTTGGAAAAGGGTCTGTGTTTTCTTTCACAACATTACTTCTATGGAAATGTTTCAAACATACATGTTTAAGTTATACATTGATTATTTCTCAGGGAGTTGGCAGGAGAGGAAGAAAAGGAGAGAATTTAAAACTCAAAATTTTAAAAAAAACAAATGTTAAAACCTGATTTTACATACAATTGGGAAAAAATAAAATATTATTTAAAATAGCTGTCATTCTCTACATCTCTTTTCTGGAATAAACATCCTCAGTTACCTCAATTTATCATTATGATATCATTATTTTGAAATTCTTCTTCATTTTATTTACTTTCCTTTGTGTGTTCTTCAGCTAATATTAGTGTACTTCCTAAAACATGACCCTCAGTATGATTTCTCAATGTGATTTGAACAGAACAAAGAGTAGAGGAAATTATTATTTCCTAGTCCTGATAACTGTCCTATTAATTCAGCCTATGACTGTATTGGTTACCCTAGCATCACAATGTTGACTCTGATCAACCCTGTAGTCCAGGACTTCTGACTCCAAATTCTTTACATTTTCCATTGTATTGCACAGAAGCAAAATGAGATTTTAGCAGCTCTGTCTTCTCTCTTTCATCAATTATCATCCCATACACACTAATCAGGGAAGCCTTCTTTGATGCTCCTCTTTCTCCAGTATAAGATTTTCTTTTTTTTTTTTTTTTTTTTATTTTTTTATTTAATAGCCTTTTATTTACAGGATATATACATGGGTAACTTTACAGCATTAACAATTGCCAAACCTCTTGTTCCAATTTTTTCACCTCTTACCCCCCCCCCCACCCCCTCCCCTAAATGGCAGGATGACCAGTAGATGTTAAATATATTAAAATATAACTTAGATACACAATAAGTATACATGACCAAAACATTATTTTGCTGTACAAAAAGAATCAGACTCTGAATTATTGTACAATTAGCTTGTGAAGGAAATCAAAAATGCAGGTGTGCATAAATATAGGGATTGGGAATTCAATGTAATGGTTTTTAGTCATCTCCCAGAGTTCTTTCTCTGGGCGTAGCTGGTTCAGTTCATTACTGCTCCATTGGAAATGATTTGGTTGATCTCGTTGCTGAGGATGGCCAGGTCCATCAGAACTGGTCATCATCTAGTATTGTTGTTGAAGTATATAATGATCTCCTGGTCCTGCTCATTTCACTCAGCATCAGTTCGTGTAAGTCTCTCCAGGCCTTTCTGAAATCATCCTGTTGGTCATTTCTTACAGAACAGTAATATTCCATAATTTTCATACAGTATAAGATTTTCAAAAACAGAGTTGGTTTTGTCCTTAGCTTTCTTTTTCAGCCTTAATTCAGTCTGAACTTTAGCATTTTTGATACTATTCTTACTGGACTGTGCCATGCTTTTTTTTCTTTTTGTTTTTTATTTACTATTTTTACTATTCAATTTTTAAATTTTGCTCTATTATTTTTTTAAAATTTATTTTATTTAAAGAAACAAAATAAGAAAAAAGAAAAACATAAAAGGAATACAAAACAAAAATGAAACAAAACGAAAGAAAACATCGTGATATGCCCAGCAAAACATTAGAAAGGATTCAAAATATATAACAAATACTAGTTCAAGAAAGTATATCTCTTTTCCCAGCAGGAACCCCAAACCAAGAGCTCCACCCTCCTGCAAGTGCTTCCAGCCAGCAGCATCCTTGCCCCATTGTATCTGCACTCATTGTTTCCTTCTCACTCAGAACCGTGTCTCTGCAGCACAACTAGCTGGCATTCCTAATCATCTAAGGTTCTCTCAGTCTTCCCAGACTTAGCCTCAGACTCCACAAACAGTCCAGGAGGTGGAAATTTCTGTTATTCCTGCTGAGGCTCCAGCCACAGCAAGCTAGCCCCTGGACTCCTCATTTGGTATTTCCTAGTACCAGCCTAGAGGTGTTTGTACTTCATCCAGGTTAATATTGGCCCAGACCTTTCTTCAGATCTTTTTGGGTTATAACAGCAAGACTCATGTTTTGACCCAAGTTTTGTTGATTTTTAACCAGTCTATATTCCCATTGAGGCACAAATTTGTTCTTTTTGTGGGAAAAAAAATGAAAGAACTTGAAATTTACCAACCTACTCTGCCATCTTCCCAGAATACTCCCTTATGTATTATGCTTTTATATTTATCCATCATTCTCTACCCTTATTTTCACTTTCTTTTCTTCCATCTTCCATTTTTCTTTCAAAAAATTAAATTGACTATTAAGTTACCTTATATGCATGACAATCTCTGCAGATGACTTTTTCTTCCTCCCCTTTGAGACAGTGTTTTTATGTCACAAGAATTTCATTCTTAGGAGCTTCCCATCTTTCATGAGCTTACTTTTTTTTTTTTTTAATACAAAACTTGAATGATTTGTATTTCCTCTCATCACAATGTGTCTATATTGAACTTCAAAGTAACCAAATAAAACCAAATCTCCAAATGACAAGGCAAAGTGTTAAAAATCCAGATCTATTTATTTTACTTTGTGAAAATGTTACAGCCATTTTTGTTGATCTGTAAAAGAACCATCATCAGGGTCAAAAATGAGTTTTTATTGAAAACAAAACAAAACAAAACCCTACAAAAACCAAACATTATACAATTGGATAAGGAAAATAAGTAGCACCTAGAAAAAATAACAACAAAGTTCATATGGAAAAACAAAAGGTCAAGAATTTCAAGGGAATTAATGAAAAAAAAATCAAATGAAGGTGGCTTAGCTGTACCAGATCTAAAATTATATTATAGAGCAGCAGTTACCAAAACTATTTGGTATTGCTAAGGAATAGATTAGTTGATCAGTGGAATAGATTAGGTTCAAGGGACAAAACAGTCAACAAATATAGCAACCTAGTCTTTGACAAACCCAAAGATCCCAGCTTTTGGGATAAGAACTTACTGTTTGATAAAAATTGCTGGGAAAATTGGAAACTAATATGGCAGAAACTAGGCATTGATCCATACTTAACGCCGTACACCAAGATAAGGTCAAAATGGGTTCATGACCTAGGCATAAAGAATGAAATTATTAATAAATTAGAGGAACACAGGATAGTTTACCTCTCAGACCTGTGGAAGGGGAAGGTCTTTATGACCAAAGCAGAACTAGAGATCATTACTGATCACAAAATAGAAAATTTCGATTATACCAAACTGAAAAGTCTTTGTACAAACAAAACTAATGCAGACAAGATTAGAAGGGAAGCAATAAACTGGGAAAATATTTTTACAGTCAAAGATTCTGATAAAGGCCTCATTTCCAAAATATATAGAGAATTAACTCTAATTTATAAAAAATCAAGCCATTCTCCAATTGAAAAATGGTCAAAGGATATGAACAGACAATTCTCAGATGAAGAAATTGAAACTATTTCTAGTCATATGAAAAGATGCTCCAAGTCATTATTAATCAGAGAAATGCAAATTAAGACAACTCTAAGATACCACTACACACCTGTCAGATTGGCTAAGATGACAGGAAAAATAATGATGATTGTTGGAGGGATGCGGGAAAACTGGGACATTGATGCATTGTTGGTGGAGTTGTGAACGAATCCAACCATTTTGGAGAAGTAGTTTGGAACTATGCTCAAAAGTTATCAAACTGTGCATACCCTTTGATCCAGCAGTGTTACTACTGGGATTATATCCCAAAGAGATTATAAAGAAGGAAAGGGACCTGTATGTGCACGAATGTTTGTGGCAGCCCTTTTGTAGTGGCTAAAACTGGAAACTGAATGGATGTCCATCAGTTGGAGAATGGCTGAATAAATTGTGGTATATGAATATTATGGAATATTACTGTTCTGTAAGAAATGACCAACAGGATAATTTCAGAAAGGCCTGGAGAGACTTACACGAACTGATGCTGAGTGAAATGAGCAGGACCAGGAGATCATTATATACTTCAACAACAATACTATATGATGACCAGTTCTGATGGACCAGGCCATCCTCAGCAACGAGATCAACCAAATCATTTCTAATGGAGCAGTAATGAACTGAACCAGCTATGCCCAGAAAAAGAACTCTGGGAGATGACTAAAACCATTACATTGAATTCCCAATCCCTATATTTATGCACACCTGCATTTTGATTTCCTTCACAAGCTAATTGTACAATATTTCAGAGTCTGGTTCTTTTGTACAGCAAAATAACGTTTTGGTCAGGTATACTTATTGTGTATCTAATTTATATTTTAATATATTTAACATCTACTGGTCATCCTGCCATCTAGGGAGGGGTGGGGGGTAAGAGGTGAAAAATTGGAACAAGAGGTTTGGCAATTGTTAATGCTGTAAAGTTACCCATGCATATATCCTGTAAATAAAAGGCTATTTAAAAAAAAAAAAAAAAAGGAAAATAAGTAGCAAAATTTTCACTGAAAATTTTAAGTTACATTTTTCCTCATAAAAGACACATGCTATTTCATGTGTTCCATCAAAAGCAATTATAATTTTTAAAATATACATATATATTTAAAAAAAGCCCCAATTGGGACAGCTTTTGGGAAGAAGCACTTTCCCTCTTCTCAAAGAATTTTCTTACAAGGGCTGCAGAGAACCCTACATCTTCCTTCTCAAGTTTCCAGAAGCAGGTAAGGGCACATGTCCCTGGGCTTACTTTTATTTAGAATTTGTTTGTAAAATGCTTACCCAACATTTTGCCCAATCTTTTTTAATATGCTTTCCCAAAATCTAAGTGCATATCAGACTTCCTTCTTTTTTACCCTTTTCCTGTTACAAATTATAAGATGGAGTACTTAGTTCCCCCAAAGATTTCTATCATTTCTGCTCTAACATGTTTCTCTGAGGTAGAGAAATAGCAAAGTCTGGGGATTCTGAGGATGATAGGCTTCTTAAAAATAAACGTACTCTCTTAATAACAATCTGTATAGTTGTTGTTCAGTTATACCTGTCTCTTTATGACTCTATTTGGGATTTTCTAGGCAAAGGACACTGAAATGATTTGCCATTTCCTTCTTCAACTCATTTTCCACATGAGAAAACTGGGGCAAGCAGGGTTAAGTAATCTCTCCAGAGTTGCACACTTAATAAGTGGCTGAATTTGAACTTAGCAAGATGAGCCTTCTTGACTAGAGATCCAGTACTATCTCTGTTGGGCTATCTAGCTTTCCAGTCCGTGGTTAGCATCTACTTTGTAATTCAGACAGGATTGGGGCTTCTCTTGGGAGGGAGAAGTACTTACCTTAACCAAGAAATTGTTTTTGGGGGGAAGCAGGGGAATTTTTTATTTTCTTTTTTAATTGTAACTACCTCTCACGTGGGAAATGAGGGAATGCTGATATTCTTATTTGTTCATCCCAAATTGAAAGGGGAAGAGACAAAATTCTTTGACTTTGCCTCTTGGGGTCAGTTTGGATATAAACTTCTTTCTAGTCCCTTCTAGCTTTCCCCCTCACTTCTGGTACACACAAATACAATTTTTGCTGTCATACTTTTTTACAAAAGGAGAAAGAAAATCAGCATAAAGTATCAGCATATAATGAGAAAACAACCTATAAAGAGATGCTAGATAAGAGGTAAATAAAGGTTAAAAGGGGTTAGACATGATTTAGTTATTCCACATTCTTCAAGGCATCTGCATTGGATCAGAACTTCTGCCATAAAGTAAACTACTACCAATGACTAATGCAATCTCTATATTATGATTATAATTATAATGCAGTCTCTTACCTCTCCTATCATCCCCATTGTCTTCACTTCTTCTCCCCAAGGACCAAGGAAAGGAAACTACATCTTAATGACTGTTTCCATCAATTCTACATTGGTCCTCGTCATTTTCCTGTTGTCTCTACTGCTGCACATATCCCTCAACTCAAGAGAACTCAACTACCCCTGGATCAGCTACCTTGTCACAGAGACAAGAGCACAACATTTCCTTACCTCCCCTCTTTCTGAGGCTGCCTTCCTTTTCTTTTCTTTTCTTTTTTTTTTTTTTTTTTTTTTTTGCTATGTGTATCATATGTTAACCCCTTTTCCAGGAGCTGTGTGGAAAACTTAAAATTTAGAAAGTCTATGATAGTCCAAGACACTCCTCTCATCTGTACTGGAATAGATTCTTTCTCTCTGCCTTCTCCTTTGAGACAGCTATTCCTTTACTATTGAAGGAATTAAATTGATTCTGCAATTGATCTTATTTAGTGTTCATTGATTTTGTCCTATTATTACCTAAATCTTAAGTCAGAAATTCAGTTGGCCTGTAATGAATTAAGTTTAGAAATACAATTCTCCTATTAATCACTGTTCTATTCTTGCTTCAAGAATGTCGGGTGGGGGGCAGCTAGGTGGCACAGTGGATAGAGAACCAGCCCTGAAGTCAACAGAACTTGAGTTCAAATCTGGCCTCATACACTTAACACTTCCTAGCTGTGTCACCCTGGGCAAGTCACTTAACCCCAATTGCCTCAGCAGAAAAAAAAATGTCAGGTAGACACCAAGAAGTCTGGCCCACTATCTCTAACCTTGCAGATGGACTCAAACAATTAGTCACAGGAGTTGAGCTTGCCCTCTGAGATAGTTAAAAGAAAATTTGTTGTCCTTCATACCTTCAGATCCTGGAAAATTTCAAGACATCTGTGTGCTATCTTTGAGTGCCTACAAGCAAGATACACTGTTCATCCTTGCCCATACTTGTACATTTAAGGAGGAACCTATCTCCCTTCTAAGAGCCAAGGAGTCTGCTAATTCATGGTCATTATCAATAAGCTCAGGAAGCAGATGGATGCAATGATCAATCAAGCATTCTTCTGAGACAGAAAGAGGGCTTGCTTGTCCCACATGAATGTTAGTCCACTGTTCTTAATGTAACCAGTTGTGTTGTCCTCATTCCCATGATGCTGCGAACCTTATAATGAATTGTATTAATTTTCTAATCTACCCAATTCTGTTCTTTGCTCTATGTTTATTAAAAAAAAAAGCTTTGCCTGTTCCTCAGGGTCATTGAACCAATTGAGGTAGCTATTTGAACCTCATTTATTAGAAGGTTTTCTCCCTGCTAATAAATTGGTAAAGCTCAGAATTCTACATCTCAATTTACCTTTATTAAATTCTACTGAGATATTAATAACTTAGTAGTTAACAAGCAAAATAATTTTAATATTTGTGACCTTCTCTTATATACAGTTTGTCTTTTAAAGAAAGGCAGATATTAAATTTAACATGGTAGTAATCAAATCTCTATGTCTCTAAGTCAATGTATTCTTTTTCATTTTAAATTTTCTTTTGTTATTATGATCTTAAAAACATTAACCAACACAAACATTTCTTTATATAAAGAGCAGAAAAAGAGAATTGAAATATGAACAGCATGTTTTTAAAATAATAATAAATTAAATTTAACTTTCAATGATGATCTGCGTGTCTGTGTTTCCTATTCTTCCATAAAATATTTCATTGATGCTTTCTTTTCTTCTTTTTTTGGGGTATCATTTATACTACTGCTCTGCTTTCCCATCTCCCCCACATTCCAAGTAAAAGCTTCCCTTGCAACAAGCATAGTAAGTAGAACAAATCCATACTACCTCTCTACCAAGAAGCAAAACATGTGGTTCAACATTATCAGTTTTTGGCATCATAATTACTTATTTCATTGATCATAGTTCTCAAGTCTCTTTTAGTTTCTTTCATTTACTATTCTATAGCTGTATATATTGTTCTTCTGATCTGCTTCTTTCATTCTGCCAATTCATACAATTGATGCAGACCTTTGAATCCATCCTTTTCATTTCTAGGAGCACAATAGTATTACATTACATTCATAAGTCATAATTTATTAAATCATTTTCCAATTGATAAACACCCAGTTTACTTACCATTCTTTGCTTTCTAAGTTGTACTTGATTCCTATATTTAAAAGTTTCTACATTACTCTGGTCTTTTAGTCTTCTATTTTACTCATGATCTAGATAAGATCATATTAGAATTTTCAAGTAGGTTATTCTTAGTTGTACAATTTTATCTTGAACCTTTTAAAATGCCATGTTCCAAGATTTTCCCTCTTTTTAAGTAATTGCTAGATAACACATATGTGATGTTATTTTGACTGTGGCTCCTTGGTACTTCTGGCTGCTAATAGCTTTTTTGTTCATTCATCATCATGTTAATCATCAAATTGTTAGTTTGGGGTTTTCAGCTTGGCGTTTCCTTTAGCAAGTGAGATCTAGGAACTTTCATTTTATGATCTCTAGAAATGTTTCATGTAAGCTTTTTGTGTGGTCTTGGTTTTCAAGAAATTGTTTTATTAATGGAAGAAAAAATAGAATATCTAAATAAGCCTATTTTAAGAAAATAAATTTATCAGGACATAAATGTTTTTTCCTAAGGAAAAAACATCAGGAAAAGGTAGATTAGCAAGTGAATTTTACCAAATATTTAAAGATCAACAAACTCCAATATTAAATAAATCATTTGGAATAATAGGCAAAGAAGGAATCCTATCGAATTCCTTTTAAGAAACAAATATGGTGCTGATACCCAACAAGAAAGAGCAAAAAACAACAACAAAAAAGAAAATTACAGACTAATTTCATTAATGAATATAGATACAAAAATCTTAAATAAAATAAAGCTCATAATTATAACAATCTATCACAAAGATTATAAAGGTTATCAAGTGGGATTTACATGAGGAATGCAAGGATGGTTTAACATAAGGAAAACTATTAACACAATTGATTATACTAATAACAAAAGTAACAAAAATAATTTTATTATATTGATATTATATTGATAGATGCAGAAAAAGTTCTTGACAACATACAACATTCATTACTACTAAAAATACTTACACACATAGGAATAACTGGATTTTTCTTTAAAATGATAAAAACGCATCTACCAAAAAACATCAGCAAGCATTATTTGTAATGGAAATAAGCTAGAGTCCTTCCCAACAGAATCAGAAGTGAAATAAGGATATCTTTTATTGCTAATTATATTCATATTGTATTAGAAAAGCTAGCAATAGCAATAAGAGAAAAAAAATAAATAGAAGGAATCAGAATGGGAAATGAGGTAATAAAACCCCCTCTTTTTGCTAATGACTTGATGATATATTGGAATATCCTCAAGATTCAACCAAAAAGTTAGTTGAAGCAATAATTTTTATCATAATAATAGAATGTAAAATAAATCCACACAAATCATAATCATTTCTAAATATCACCCACAAATCCTGCAAGAAGAGATGGTAAAAGATATCTCATTTAAAATAATTGTAGATTATATAAAGTACCTGGAAGTATGCTTGCCAAAACAAACCCAGGAACTATATAAATAAAAAGTATCAAATACTTCTTATAAAAATAAAGTCACATTAAATAATTAGAGAAATATTAATTATTCATAGGTTCCAGAATCAATATAATAAAAATGGCAACCCTACCTAAATCAGTCTACTTATTCAATGTCATCTCAAATAATTACCAAAAAAACCCCTTAATTCTAGTGAGCTAGAAGAAATAATAATAACATCCATTTGGAAGAAAAAAGAGTCAAATCAAAGGAACCAATGAAAAAAATGCAAAGAAAGGTGATTTAGTAATTTAGTAAAAAAAAAAAAAAAAGATTGTGAAACTTTTCAACAGAAAAACAACTAATCTGGAGAATAGATCAAGGAAAAATAATACGAGAATAGTTAGACTACTTGAAAGTTATGATTTAAAAAAAGAATCTTGATGCAATATTACAAGAAATTATCAAGGAAAATTGCCCTGAAGTTCTAGAACAAGAAGACAAAGTACAAAATAGAAAAAAAAAATCTACCAATCAGTATCTGAAACAGATACCAGGAGGAAAGCTTACAGGAATGTTGTAGCCAAGTTTCAAATCTCCTAGGTTAAAGAGAAATATTAGAAGCAACAAGAAAAAAATAATTTAAATATCATGGAGCTACACTAAAGATTATACAACCTACTTCATTGAAATACTATAGATCTTGCATTATTATATTCCAGAGGAAAAAAAGAGCTGGGGTTACAAACTTATATGGATATATGGATAAGTTATATGGATAACTTATCCAGCAAAGTATATAATCTTGAATGAAAAAAAAAAGACTTCATGACTGAAAGTCTTTTAGGTTTTTGTGACAAAAATCCCAGAATTTAAAATAAAATTCAACATATAACATCCAGGAGAAATATAAAGTAAACATTAAAGGCCAATTATAAGAGACTCATAAGGCCAAACTGTTTACTTTGTATATGTGAAAATATTAGTAATACTCTTATGATTGTTTGTAGGTTAAGCTGAGTATGATGCAGAAATTCTAAAAAAAAAAAAATGAAACTGTGCAACGAGAGAGCAAAAAGAGTACTTATCTTATATATATGAGTTATAAGAGGAAAAATTTATACAGAAGAAACTAGTGGGAGGGGGGAGAGTGGGTAGTGCTGGAGCCTTACTGTCATTGGGAGTAGGTTGAAGAGGAAACAAGAGAAGATGTGTGTATATCTATATCTATATCTATATCAAAACAAACATATATGTATGTATGTATAAAAGTCTTCTAAATTTAGAAAGAAATAAGAGTGATAGGGGATAGGGTGAGGGGAGAGGATAAGGGAGTGTCTCTTAGATAGGTGAATAGGTTAAGGAATAGGAGACAAGATAGCAAGTAGAAGTAATACAGAGAGTGAGGAAGGATAGGGTAAATAAGATGAGAAAGATAGGAAAAATAGGAAGATGAAAAATTCATACTCGTATGTGTGTGTGTGTGTGTGTGTGTGTGTGTGTGTCTCTACACATATACATTTGATCCTGATTTTGGTCTTTGATCTATTTGATAGTATAAATTAGGGCTTATTAATTTTTTTCCACTAGTGATCCTTTGTGCCCAAGAGATTTTTATGTAACCCTGAGTATGTAGAATAAATAAAATAGGCATACAAATTGAATGAGATACTCTATAAAGGAGAACAAAGGACTTTGTATAATCAGGAACCATGAGTTCCTGATGTGCTATATTTGAGCCCTCTTACCTCTGCACTCCATATGTAGGGGGGAGAATATGTAACAGGCTTTTGGGAGGAATGTTTTTGTACTCACTATTCTTACTGCCTTTGTAAATAATCCTTTCTAAAAAACTAATAAAGAACAAAAAAACAGAAACAATTAATTGAATCAGGCTAACTAAATGATTCTCAGTGGATAGTCATGGTGAGAGGCACATTAAAATTGAGCTTGAGCAGATGGTACTAGAAAGATACACTTAATCCTGTAAGGGTTCACTTAGTCCCCAAGGGAACATAATAGCTGAAATATGGGGACTTGACTCATCAATGGAAATGGGTTTTGAGACAATGGCTCTAGAGCATATGTCACATTGGAAAGAAACATCTTTTGTCTTTTTCCTTTTCCCAAATTATATGACAATTTGAAATTATTATTTGTATATACAGTATCTTATTCTCATCATTATGCTTTCCTCAATGCAATTCAACTAACACTTATTAAGCACCTCATATATACAAATTAATTTGTTTCATTCATATGTATGACTTTGTGTGTTTATACATATATACATTTGATCCTGATTTTGGCCTTTGATCTATTTGATAGCATAAATTAGGGCTTATTAATGTTTTCCACTTATGACCCTTTTTTGCCCAAGAAATTTTTATGTAGGTAAATAAAATAGGTATACAAATCAAATACTTATAATAAATCATAATTTGTGACCCCCATATTCAGTTACATGACCCCACATGGGCTTGCAACCCACAAATTAAGAAGTTTTTGTCTAAATCAGGGGTTGATAAACTATAGCACACAGGCAAATCCAGATCACTGCTTATTTTGCACAGTAGATGAGCTTTATCCTTCTTAGCTCTCAGGCCATAGAAAAATAAGTGATGTGCTGGAATTAGTCACTAAGCTATAGTTTGCCTACCCCTGCTAAATGTACATAGAAAAGTAATTCAATAAGATTTTCTCACTAATAGTAATTTCCTGGGTTAAAACATGTTCAGTTGAAAACTGCAACCAGTGAAATGACTAATCACAATTTTGTACTGATAGTGAAGAAAGTTCCCCATTTCCTAACAGAGAAATGATGGATTTAATATTCAGATAATAGGTAACATGTATGTGAAATTACTATGTGCCAGATACTATGGTAACTATTTTATTAATTCCACCAACAACTCTGAGAGGTAGATGCAATTGTTACCTCCTTTTTACAAATAAGGTTACTGAGGTGAACAGAAGTTATGTGACTTGGCTAATAAGTTTTTCAGGGTATATTTTAACTCAGCTTTTCCTTTTTCCAGGTGAGCACCCTATCCACTGTGCCATCTACCAGCCTCTGGGACAATTAGCAGATAATATATTTTGTAACACATACAATGTGAGAATTTGTTTTGTTTGACTATGCCTATTTATTACCAGGGTTTTGTTCTTTTTTTCCCTATGTGCTTGGAAAGTGAGATAGAGGGAAAATAAATGCTTGTTAATTGAATTTATTTTATATTTTTTACTTTGAATTTAAAATATCACTTAATATCAAATTAAAATACTCAAATAGATTAGTAAAAAAATCACATGTAAAATTATAAACATCTTTTAGGTATTTTATATGTAAAATGTGTATTTTAAACTTAATGAATTAATAACAAAAATGTCCATTTTGTTCCTGTGCCCCCTGATTACTAATGACAATATTAGAGATATGGTTTATAATTCCATATATAAAATATAAAAGTTTGTCTTTATTGAATTCCTTAAAATCAGTTTTTGCTATTGGCTCTTACGTTAAATTTTCTATTCAGGTTTGTTTGTAACAAAATCCTGAAACTCTGACAATTCATTGAATGTCCATTTTTTTCATTCAACATTATACTTAATTTTGTTGGATATAATATTTTTGGCTGCATCCCTAGTTCTTTTGATTGTCAATGTATAATATTCTAAGATCTGTGGTCTTTGATTCTAGTTGGTGATAAATCTTGTGTGAATCTAATTGTAATTCCAGCATATTTGAATTGGATTTGTTGTTTATTTATTTTGCTTGTAACAATTTGTCTTTGATCTGGGGATTTTGAAATTTAACAATGACATTCCTGTATGTTTTCCTTGTGGGATCTCTGAGATGGTGATAGGTGGATTTTTTTCTATTTCTACTTTCCTTTCTTTTTGTATCACTACTGGCAATTTTCTTTGAATATTTCTTTGATTATTGTTTCAAGGTTCTTTTTTTTTAATCATAGCTTTCAGGTAGGCCAATTATTCTTATGTTTTCTCTTCTTGATCTGTTCTTCAGATCTGTTGTTTTTCTTATAAGATGCCTCACATTCTCTTTTACTTTTTCATTCTTTGTATTTTGTTTTATATTTTTTGGTCTCTTATGACTTTACTGTCTTCCCTTTGGCCAAGTCCAAATTTTCAAAGAATCATTTTCTTCTTTAAGATCTCCTTTTCTAGTTGTTTTTTTTTTTTCCTAATTTTGCCTTTCTTGTTTTTTTGTTTGTTTGTTTGTTTTTAGTTTTTCCTCAACCTGTCTCATTTGATTTTTAAGTCTTTTTTTGAGTTCTTCTAAAATCGTAGAACAGGATATTTAACACTACTCTTTGAAGGTAAAAGAGGCTTTTTTTTTTTTTTTTTTTTTTTTGCTTTGATGAATCTTTCCGACGATGAACCCTGGTTTTCCCTTTTCCCACAGTAACTTTCTATAGATAAGTTCTTTCTCCTTTGATTGTTCCTTTTTTTTTTTTTTTAAATTCAAGCTTGTTAGGGTAATCACTTCCAATCCTGGGGTGTATGGGATACCTCTGACATCATGTCTTTCTTCAGTTCTCCCCTCTACCCAAACCAAGCACTTTATATTCCTGTAAGTGCCTACAGACAGCAGTATCCCTGCCCCACTACTTCTGCATTCACTGGGCTGTGCTGTGTATTGCAGTATTTCAGTAGCACAGTTAGGCCTGGTGTTCCTAATCATCAGAGGTTTCCTTAGTCTTCCTAGACTGAAGTCCTGACTCTTCATACTGTTTGGGAGGTGAAAGTTTCTGTGGTTGGAACTGAGACCCAACTATCAAAGCCCCAAGACTTTCCATTTGCTGTTTCTGTGGAGCTAGCCTGGAGGTGTTTACACTTCACACTGGCCAAACCTCCATATTTCTTCTGATCTTCTCCAAGTATCTCAGCAGGCTACAGTTCTTCCCCAAGTCTTATTTGTTTTTTACAGGTATATGTTCACCATGAGGCATGATTTTGTTGTGTTTTTTGGGGGGGTGTAATTGTGAGAGTTTTGAATTTTCTGACCCACTTTGCCATAATCCCAGAATCTTTCAGGAAGAAAATGATTCCTTGAATGTTTTGGTGTGTAAGAAGTACTTATCTTCATGGTACTCTTTGTTTATATTTAAAAAAAAACAGAATAAAAAAGAGAAACATAAAAGGAATACAAAACAAAACAGGACACTGTCATGTGTACAGCAGAATAATAGGGAGGATTCAAAATATATAACAATAGGTTACCAGTTCAAGAAAAAATATATAATAGTAGAAGAAATTATATTTATGTGTCTACCTTTTTTTTATTTACTTGTGGATTGTTCTTTTGTTCTCTGTTGTGCAGCTTTTTAATTTTATTCTTTTTCCCCCCTTTCATACCCTTCAACCATCCCAAACAGGCTATAGTTAAGCAAAGATATATTTATGAATACATATATAGATAAATATATGGATACATAGGTAGAAGATAGATAAATAGATAGATACACACATCCATAACATCCTCCCTCCCACACACATATATACACATATCTGTTGAGTCCCTGATAACTTTTTGCTTTAATTCTGCCCCTAAACTTACCTATTACTTAATTTCCCCTCACTCATGGATTCCTCCCTTGTCTTCTTCCACCCTTTGCTTCCCCCTTCACCCATCCATCTCTCATTATTTCTTTATAGATTTTGGAGGGTGTGATATCCTTCATCGTATATATGTAGTGTTGCATGTTTAACCCATTCCCAAAGTGAGTAGGTTTTCAGAACTACAAGCCTCCTCCCACCAATGCCTCTGTTTCTATTCTTCCTCTGAACCTTAATTGTATAACTAATTACTATTTTTACCTTAATTCTGCCCCAATCTTTCTTTTGAACTACACTATTGCTGATGGCAATCTTAAACACACAGTATACATTTCCCATGTAAAAAACATAAATAATTTGTCCATGTTAAGATACTTGAAACTGATCTTTGATATTTGCTCTTACATATTAAATTTTCTATTGAGTTCAGGTTTAGTTAATAGAAAGTCCCAAAAATCTGCAAGTGTGTTAAATATCCATTTTTTTCTCATTCAATATTATGGATAATTTTTCTGCATATGATATTTTTGGCTACAGGCCTAGTTCTTTTGATTGCCAGTATATATAATTCTAGGCCCTGCAGTCTTTCATTGTGGCTGCTAATAAGTCCTGTATAATTCTAATTGTAACTTCAGCATATTTGAATTTTTTTCTTTTTTCTTGCAAAATTTTCTCTTTGACCTTGGTGTTTTAAAATTTGTCAATAATATTCCTATGTGTTTTCCACAAAGGATCTCTTTGAAGTGGTGATTGGTGGATTTTTTTTTTCTATTTCTACTTTCCCCTCATATTCTATCACTCCAGGACAATTTTCTTGGATTATTTCTTGCCTGACTGTGTAAATATTCTTTTTTGGTCACAGTTTTCAGGTAGTCCAATTATTTTTACATTTTCTTTTCTTGATCTGTTCTCTGGATCTGTTGTTTTTCTTATAAAATGTTTTACATCCTATTCTATTTTTTCATTCTTTAAAATCTATTTTGTTATTTCTTGGTCTCTCAAAGCTTCATTGGCTTTCCCTTGCCTAACTCTAATTTTCAGAGTTATTTTCATCTATGAGACTCTATCTCCTTTTCTAGTTGATTAACTTTCCCCCCATAATCTTGTTTTTCTTGGATGGTTTATTATTATTATTATTTTTACTTTTTCCTCAATGTCCCTTCATTTGATTTTTAGATTCTTTTTTGAGTTCTTCTATAAGTTCTTTCTGGGCAGGGAGTCATTTGACATTATTCTTTGGGGTAGGAGAACATTTTTCTCTGAAGATGAACCCCTGTTTTTCTTGTTTCCCTATAGTAAGTTTCTATAATTGAGTTCTTTCTTGTCAGTTTATTTTTTAAACAAGAATTATTAGTGTTAACACCTCTAAACAAAGGATGGCCTCTAGCTTCACTTCAGCTCTCCCCTCTGATCTGGAATCCCTAACCAAAAAGTTCCATCCTCCTGCAAGTGCCAGCAGCCAGCACCATCCCTGTCCCACTGCCTTTGTACTCATGAGCGTACTAGTTCCTTTTCTCTCAGGGCTACATCTCTGCAACACAGCTAAGGTTCCTTCAGTCTTCCTAGATTCAAACCCCCAACTCCTCACACTAGCTAAGAGGTGAAAGTTTCTGTGGCACATGCTGAGGCTCCAGCCAAATCAGATTGCCCCAGGGTGTTTGGTACACAAATAGGAAGGAAATACAATTTTCTCTACTACAAATTTTGTGTGTGTGTGTGTGTGTGTGTGTATGTAACATTATATAATCTACATCTTATTTAGATACTGCTAATAGACAATGAGCTGAGTCTAGAGTTGAATAGGCGAAAGATTTGAGACCAAATCATACTTAATATGGTATTCAGAGCTTTAAGTGTTCCTTAGATGCTTATTGTGTATAAACCTTTCATTTTAACACCAAGTTGGCTTCTGCGTATAGATTCATAAATTGTTAGACTTGGATAGTTATTTTGGGTAGTAATTGCCCTTAGTAGCTGTGGTTTCTATTATCTCCCCGGCCATCATAAAACATACCAGTGTTCTATTAGTGCAGGGCTCTTCCTTTGACAGAGAAAGGAGAGGAGAAAATACTTCATATTCATTTAATTACTATGAGAGAATGTTATTATTGTGTTGTTTGGGGAAAATAAAATTTTCTGTCAACACTGTTTTTTGCCCAAATAAAGTGTTTCTCAAATTTATTTGATTGTATTTTTATTGTAATTTCATTCAAACTAAATCTTCTTATACATTTTCAAATCCCTTTTAAATTCTAAAAGTAAAAATAAACATTCATGTCTTTTTATATTTTAATATTAAAATATATAATCTAGTTCATACATATAAATACACACAAATATTTAAATACATATATACATTTAAATATAAAAAACTAGTTATAAATGAAATAAGGCAGTATGTTATAGCAGATAGAGTACTAGGCTTTGTGTCAGGATTCAAATTCCCTTTACATCATTTATTACCTGGATGATGCTTCAAAAAAATCATATAACTTCTGTGCACTTTGGGCTATTTATTAGGATTTAACACTAAGTTGGTCTCTAAGTTAGAGGAGATAGCTTCCACATTGACTTCCCCATACTATAAATAAATTACTAGTACAACAGCTTATTTTTCAATAGAAAGAAGTGCAATTTTTTCAAGGATGTTAAATAAAAAATTCAAACTACAATAAATGGCTTATAAAGTACCTAAAGGATCAAACCCTTAACCACTTCCAATGATTTCACTTTAGTCCTCTGCTCTTTGCTATCCCTAAAATCCATTCCCGTATCTTACTTTGTCCCAGCACCATGGTCTAATGATGGCAAGGGGAAAAAGACAAGCAAATCCATAGTGACTTTGCCTTTCCTTCCCCTTCCCCTTGTAGTAATAGTTTGATTTTACTCTCCCAGAGTGAATCCATACATTTATTTCAGAATTAGGGGTACTCCAAATAGTTGAGTGACTTTCTCTAATAATATTAACCAGAGCCTCCATTTTAATGTGCTCTCCTCATTATTACCTCCCAGCAATTAGTATATCTGTTTCATTTAACCTATTAATACTAACTTTTAGAAAAAGATAGTTATTTGGAAGAAAAATGAATAGAAGTTGCAAATACTTTCTCCTCCCAACAAATTTAGGAACAGAATTTCCTATAAGCCATCTCAGGACTCAGGGAAGTTGAGACTCAGAAAATACAATTTCTTTATAGCATTTGTCCCACTGAATTTATTTCCAAATGAGGCATATCTGATAGAAGAACAGCTCATGAATCTACATCTCTGCTACTGCTAGTTTTATTTTTCTTGTTGATCTCCAGTTATGGCTTTAAGTACTCCTGAATAATGATATGTATTATTAAAAAATTCATGGAAATCAAAATATGAGTTTTTGCTCTACAATTTGCTGACTGCACTGTAATTGAATAAGGCACTCAGTTTCTCTAAGCCTCTGTTTTTCCATCATTAAAAGGGAGATAACAATATTGCATGAAGTACTCAAAAGATTGTTGACAATGAGTATAACCATCAACTGAAAGAATGTAACCCTTTTATTTAGTAGTATGGCAAGTAAGCAGATAATAAATGCCATAGAAGTTCAAAGAAGAGATAAGTGACCCTCTGCTGTTTGTAAAATAATTTTAATAGAATAAGGGGGATGTGAGTTGGTTCTTAACTGATGAGATTGGAAACTGATCAGTTTTCAATCCCATCAGTTTTTTTTTAAGAACTAACTCACCAACTTTGAGATGAGTCCTTGTTAAGGAATCTAGGGAAAGGAAGAGGAAGAGGTAAGGGAAAAAAAGTATTCCAGGTATGAAGAAGAGCCAGTGAAAAGGCACAGAGAGGAGAGATGAAATATCAGGTTTCAAGACCAGTTGGAATACACGGGAGCTGTTGGAATACATGGGAACCACCTAACAGTGGCTGTTGGAAATCCAACCCAGACCTAAATGGATCATCTCGTGTAAGAGGATGATACAAGGAGACTTAGAGGCAGTTACTGTTCTCTGACCCCTCTGACTGACAGGCAGTTGTGTTGTCTGCCCTCTCTCTTCTTCCCTCTGCCTCCAATTTATCTCATTCTCAAACCACAACACCTGTGCCAGCAAAGGCTATCTTGCAACTCCTTCATATGTTATGATTCATAGCTGTGGAGGCTTTTGGAGAATTGACCTGTCCCTTAACAAAGAAATGCAAACAAATCAGTGTAGCGGACCATAGAGTGCATGGAGGGGAATTAGATATAAGAAAAAAATCTGTAAAGGAAGGAAGTAAAGTTGGAACGACTTTAAATGCCAAATAGGGGTTTATACTTGATTCTGGTGCTGGATTCATTGAGTGGAGGTGACAGAGTCAGATTATCTTTTATGTAAACTTGTATCTTAGATACAAATAAAAAGACAGATTTTATTTATGTCTTTAAACTGAAACTGAAGGTATGTTTTAACTGAATTTTACTTATAATTCTTTGAGTTTTTGACATCTGAATTTAGTCATGTTTCTCCTTTTTATAAGTGATGCTGACATATCTACTACATTCTTAGTAATAATTTGCATATTACTAATACTATATGTTCACCTGAGTCCCTAATACAGGAACTAAATATATTATTTTCACTTCCATTGCTGGGTTTAAAAATATTTACAAATCAGTGAAGAAACACAATTTTATTTAATAAATTGTAAGAGAATTATAGAATCTTAGAGCTGGAAAAGACTTCAGAGTCCATTGAATCAATTATGTACTAGTACAAGAGTGTCTTCTACAACATATTTAATTACACCTTTTGCTTAGAATCCTCCAGTAAACAGGAAAACACAACCTTCACAAGCTGCCCATTCTATTTTTTGTCGTTGTTGGTTTTGCTTGTGGGTTTTTATATTTATGAAACTTAAATACAAAAGAGAAAAAAAGGTAAAAATTGTCATGTGCGTAATAGAACATAAGGGAGGATTCAAAATATAAAGCAATAAATTTCTTTCTTTTTTTTTTTGTTTTTTTTTTGCAATAAATTTCTATTTCAAGAAATCCTATGTAATAAATACTACACATTGTATTCAGAGTTGTCCTTTGCTTCCTCATAGGTTTTCTTTTGTTCTCTGCTATGCACTTTTTACTTTACTCATTTCACCCCCCTTCCTCCCTTCTCCCCAAAAAGGCTACAATTAAATGTAGATATATTTAATGTGTAAAAAATGCATAAATACACATGTACACATATATACACATACCTATATGTATATATAGATATCTGTAATTACATACATTCATATATGTATAGATGACTATATATATATATATATATATATAGTCATATGCATCTATGTAAAACTGTGCCATGGTTGTTTGTCTTCTGTTTCTTTGAAGGTGAATAACAACTTCCTTCACAAAGTCTAAATCTTTCCATATTTTTCTAACTCCATCAACTCATCATTTCCTAAACAACAATAATATTTCAACCTTACTCTGTCTAATTATTTTCAATAATATAAGATAATATTGATTAGCATGGTGGTTTATATAGTATGATTTCCCTATTTTTTCCCCTTGATTAAATTTATTTTAGCTTTAACTAAGATCATGATCACCACCCCTGCTTTTTTTTTCCTAATAAATTCTATTCCTGCTTCTAATTGTTAGATTTGGGTGTATCTCTTATTTCCTTATCCTTTCTGATTCCTCTGCTTTATTTCTATCCACTACTTTGCTCTCCTATTACTTAACTTACTCCGTTTCTCCAAGGATCCTTCCCTTAACCTCTCTCCTAACTCTTTCCTCTTGTCTTCTTGTTTCTTTCTAATTTTAGACTTTTATAGCCTTCTATATATACATGTTCTTCTCTCTTTATTCTATTCCCATTAATATACATACCTTTCTATAGCCTCCCAACCTTATGCCATTCCCTCATACTCTTATTTCTTTTTAAATTTATTGCCTTTCAAATGTACATATTGTTCTCTCTTTAACCCAGATCTGATGTGAATAGGGTTCACTCTGAAAATCTCTCCCTTATCCTTTTCCATATTTCTATCACTTTAACCTCTTATTTTTTTCTGAATTTAGAAGATTTTTACACCATTCTTACATATATATGTTTTGTTCCCACTTTTACCCATTCCTGATTAGTGTAGGGTTCCAGAACTACCAGCCCTTCTCTCCTGTCTAACTCCTCTGGCCAGTTTTTTCTCTAGCATTTGAATGAGGTAATTACTCTTTTAACCTTTTCCTACATGGTTTTGCTTTTTAAAATCAAATCATATTCAACTTTACCCTTAATAACAATCTTAAAATATATGGTTTACATTTCTACATATAAAAAATAAAAGGTTTATTCTTATTGAGTCTCTTGTTAGTCTATGATGTTCATCTTATATATCTCTTGGATCTTACATGTTAAATTTTCTATAAAGTTCAAGTTTTTTGCAACAAAATCTTGAAAATCTGGCAATTCATTGAAAGTCAAAATTTTGTTCAAAATTAACTTAAGTTTAACTTAACTGCTTAACTGCAGTTTCCCTCAAAAACAATATGAAATCAAGTCTCTGAACACAATCTGAATGAAACCACTCTCCAGCTCAAGATAACTGGATAAACTTTAAGAAAGGTCAGGCTCACTGGGCTGAAAAGAGTGTTCAGCCCAGGTTGAATAGATGCTGGGAAAGCCTGTGAGAGAGTCTTAATCACAGCAAATCAGCAACTAAGAACTTCAATACTGGCTCAGTAGAGGAGCAAATCAGTGGATCAGCTTCCAGTCCCAGCTCAGAAGGCAAACTCTGGAAAACTAAATTGTTTCCTGAACAAAGCAGGCTACCCTCTCCAAACACAAGAGGCTCCTGTGCTCCAAGCTGAGGCTCAGAATTGCACAGGAAGCTTGGGACAGCATCAACTTTGCTCCAAGAGCAGAGCTCCACCTTAAAAATAAAAAAGAGAAAATACTAGAAGAAAAGGAAAGAAAATGAGTAAGAAACAGGAAAGAACCTTGATCATATAAAGCTATTGTGGTGACAGAGCAGACAAAATTCAGCAGACACAAACTCAGAGGAGGACAGAGTATCCACAGAAGAAATTTCAAAGCATGAGATAAATTGGCCTCAAGCCCAAGAGGCTTCTTGGAAATGCTCATAAAAGACTTCAAAAGGCAAAAAAGAGAGGTAAAAGGAAAAAAATGAGAAAAGAAATGAGAGGTATGCCTGAGAGAATCAACAGTTTGGAAAAAGAAGGAAAAAAATTGGCTAAAGAAAGCAACTCCTTAAATAATAGAATAAACCAAATGGAAAAAGAGATACAAAGGAAAACTGAAGAAAATCACACATTAAAAACTATAATAGGGCAAATGAAAGCTAATGACTTTGGGAGACAGCAAGAATCAGTCAAACAAACTAAAAACAATGAAAAAATGGACGAAAATGTGAAATACCTCATTAGCAAAAACAACCAACCTGAAAAATAGATCCAGAAGAAACAATTTAAAAATTATTGTTCAACCTAAAGGCCATGACCAAAAAAAGAGCCTGGTTAACATTCTACAAGAGGTCATTAAGGAAAATTGTCCCAGTATTCTAGAAACAGATGGGGAAATACTTATTGATTGCCTCTGAAAAGAGCTCCCATAAGGAAAACCCCAAGGAACATTGTTGCAAAAGTCCAAAACTATAATCTTAATGAAAAAATACTGCAAACTTCCAAACACAATTCGAATATCAAGGAGCAGCAGTCAAGATTACCTAAGATCTTGCACCTTCTACAATAAAGAATTGGAGAGCCTGGAATATCATATTCTGGAAGGCAAAGGACCTACGGTTACAACCAAGAATTAATTACCAAGTGAGATCAGCATCATCTTTCAGGGAAGGAGTTGGAGCTCCAAGGAAATAAGAGACTTTCAATCATTTCTTGAAATAACCAGAATTAAACAGACAATGCAATCTCCAAAAGAAAAAATGAGAAAGGAAATTATATATATATATATATACATACATATATATATATATATGTGTATATATATTACATTTTCTGTTTAATTCTGGTTATATGAATTTGATAAAGCCAAACAAGAATTCCTGGAAGAGCTAAAAAATGATTTTCAGAATCAAATAAGAGAGATAAAGGGAAAAATTAGGTTAAAACCTAAATTAAAATTAGGTCTAAACAGTTTAATCTTTAAATTATATATATAATTTAATATATATATATAATTAATATATAAATCTAAACAGTTTAACCTTTAAATTTTATATATATGTATATATAAAATTATATATACATATATAAAATTTAAAGGTTAAACTATTTAGATCCCTAGAAGGAAAAACAATATCTGTAACTCTTGAGAATGGTATCTGACATTGGGGCAGACAAAGGGGGGCATCACATGGCCTGAGGATATGGTTGTGAATGGACTCTGATATGATGACATCAAAGAAAAAGACAGCATTTCTTGTGCCTTTTTGGTCAAACTATTGTCTTTTCATATTTTTGCTTTTACTTTTTAACCTAATTTTTCCCTTTATCTCTCTTATTTGATTCTGAAAATCATTTTTTAGCTCTTCCAGGAATTCTTGTTTGGCTCTATCAAATTCATATTTTTCTTTGACTCTGCTTATAAGATGTTTTGACTTCACTAACTTCTGAGTTTGTGTCTTAATCTTTCTGTCATCATAGTAGTTTTTTAATGGTCAGGTTCTTTTCTTGTTTGCTCATTTTTTCCACTGTATTTCTTGATTTAGAAGTCTATATTAAAGTTGGGCTCTATTACTTGACTGGGGAGTGAAAAAAGGCACTGTCTCAAGCTTTAGGTTTTTTCACACTGCTGTTGTTAGAAGTGAATTCTAATATTGTGGAAGTCTTCAATGCTTCTAAGATGGTATGATTTGGGGAGAAATGTAATTACTACACTCTGGTCTTCTCTGTGGTCCTTATCCAAGAAGGACTTGGTCTCTTGGTTTTGCAATTAATACTGTTTAATCTTGCTTCCCAGAATTCTTGCTAGGGATCTTGCTTCCCTCAGATTGGAAGAGATTGTGTTCCTTTAGGTCCTGATCTCTTGTGACTGAAAGTGAAACTTATTCCTCTGGGCTTCCACTCCCTCTTGATTGAAAAATGCTCCTCTTTGTCCTTGAACTGTGTGAATAGAGGCAATGAAGTTGCCAAATAGTATTTTGTCCTGCATTCAAGTGCTAACACAGGGTCCTCTATAATTTCTTTCTGCTCAGTTTCCAGGATCCCTTACTTCTCTGGCTTGAGAGCTTTGAAATATGCTGTTACTTCTATTGCCACCACTTAGTCCTACTACTGGTGTTTGATCCACATGGGTTCTAAGAAAGCCTCCATCCCTGTGACACAGATATCTATTTCTGTCTTTTTAAGCTGGACTGAACTGGATTGGAAAAATGTTTCACTTGACTTTTTCTTGGCTCTGCCATTCCAGAATTCAATTTAAGGGGAATGTTGGGAAAGTTCAGCTGACTATTTTTCTACTCAACTATCTTGCTCTGCCCCAAGAAGTTGTGCACTGCTTCTTTTTAAAAAGGTTCATGAACCATCCTTTAAAAATATATTCTAGCAAGGGACAGAGCTAAAATGGTGGAGATTAGAGAGAACACTGGCTGAGCTCTTTTCTGGCTTCCCTCAAAATCAATACTAGATCAAGCCTCTGAACAGATTTTGAAGTGACAGAACCCACAAATATTCGAAGTGTAACAATATTCTAGCATAAGATATCTTGGAAGTATTTCAGGAAAGGTCTGTTTTAGTTGGGCAGAGGAGAATGTAGCCCAGCACAGACATGACATGGAGAGCCAGGGTGGAGAGACCCCACATGGGGAATCTAGTGGGAGGCTCTTGGACAAAATACAGCAGCATTGGCTACCCTGTCCTGGTTCAGAAGGCCAGTGGATCAGCAGACTAGCTGTGGGACCTCCAATACAATTACAGAAGGCAAATAGTGAGCCTCTGAACCCTAGCATAACAAGTGAGATTTGCCAGCTCCATTCAATGCAGTGGAAAAGCCTCCAATACCACTGGCCCCAGGGTAGCCAAAGAGAAGTCCCTGTCACCTTTCAGAGAAAGCTTGGGACAATCTATTCTGTGCCCTAGGAGCAGATCTCAGCCTTTAAAAATGAGCCAAAAAAACAAAACAAAACAAAACAAAAGAGCTTTGATCATAGATAGGTATTATGGAGACAGGGAATAACAGAATCCAAATCCAGAAGAGCACACTAAAGACAAAATGCTTCCAGATAAAGTCTCAAAAAGGGATATGAACTGGCCTCCAATTCAAAAGGCTTTCTTGAAAGAGTTCAAAAAAGAACTTAAAAGAGAGTTAGAAAAAAATGGGGAAAAGAAATTAGAGTTTTGCAGGAAAGTTTGGAAGAGAAAACACAGAACTTGACCAAAGAAAACAACTCCCTAAAATATATATTTAGTGAAATGGAAAAAAAAATACTGATGAAAGCTACTTCTTAAAAATATATTTGGCAAAATGAAAAAGAAAACAACTTCTTAAAAAAATAGAATTGGTAAAATGAAAAAAAAATCCAATGAACAAAAGAACTCCTTTAAAAATACAATTGACCAAATACAAAAGTAGGTTAAAAAGCTAACTGCAGAAAATAATTCACTAAAAATTATAAAATTATAATTATAATTGGACACAATGAGACATCAAGAATCAGTCAAACAAAACAAAAAAAGGAGAAAATGTAAAATACCTCACTGGAAAAATAACTGACCTGGAAAATAGATCCAGGAGAGACAATCTAAGAATAATCAGACTACCTCAAAGCCATGATGAAAAAAAGAGCCTAAACAACTTCTTTCAGGAAATCATCAAGGAAAACTTCTCTGATGTCCTAGAACCAGAGGATTAAATAGTCATTGAAAGAATCCACCAGTAGATCACAACATAGCATTTCCATTTTTGTTGTTGTTTGCTAGTTTTTTGTTTTCTTTCTCATTTTTTCCTTTTTTGTGCAGCATGATAATTATGGAAATATGTATAGAAGAATTGCACAAATATATTACTTGCCTTCTAAGAGTGAATGTGGGGGAATGAAGAGAGAAAAAATATTGGAACAGAAGGTTTTGCAAGGGTGAATATTGAAAATTATTTGTGCATATATTTTAAAAACAAAAAGTTTTAAACATAAAAAAGAAATAGAAAAAGAAAGAAAGAATCCACTGGTCACCTCCTGAAAGAGACATCAAAATGAAAACTTCAAAGAATATTGTAGCTAAATTCCAGAATTATCACAGCAAGAAGAAAATATTGCAAGTAGCTAGAGAAAAACAATTCAAATATCTAAAAGCCTCAACCAGAATTACCCAGTACCTAGAGGCTTCCACTTTAAAGGACTACTGAAGGGTCTGGAAAATGATACTCCAGAAGGCAAAGGAACTTGGCAACCAAGAATCAACTACCCAACAAAAATTAAACATTATATTTCAAGGAAAGAGACAGGTATTCAATGAAATAGGGGATTTTCAATCATTTCTGTTGAAAAGACCAAAGCCAAACAGAAAATCTGATCTTCAAACACAAAATTTAAGGGAAGAATGCAAAGGTAAACAGGGAAGGAAAAAATATGTTTCTTAAAGGTTAAAATATTTTCATCTCTACATGGGAAGATGATATATGTAACTCTTGAGAACTGTATCTAAGTATACTTAAAGGGTGTAGGTATAAGTTAACTTTAATGTGATGATATAAAAAAGAAACTAGGAGTGGAAAAGAGATTGTACTGGGAAAAGAGGAAAGGGGAGGTAAAATGGAATAAATTATATCACATGAAGAGGCACAAAAGATCTGTTACACTTGACAGAAAGGAGTGGTATAAGCATTATTTGAACGTTAATCTCATTGGATTCAACTCAAAGAAGGAATATCATGCATACTTAGTTTGATATAGAAACTTAGGGAAGTAGGAGGGGAAAGATGAAAAGAAAGGGGGAGGCTAATAGAAGAGAAGACAGATGTAAAGGGGGAAGGGACTAAAAAAATGAAGGGCAGATTGAGAAGGGAGTGATCAGAAGCAAAACACTAGGGAGGAAGGAAAGGGTGAAAGCAGAGAAAAAAGTATGACTTAGGAAAAAACAAGATGGCAGGAAATACAAAGTTAGTAATTTTAACTGTGAAAATGAAGTGGAAGTAGATAACAGAGTGGAATAAAAGCCAGAATCCTACAATATGTTGTTTACAAGAAACTCATTTGAAACAGAGAGATACATACAGAATAAAAGTGGAAAATGGAGCAAAATATATTACGCTTCAATTGAAGTAAAAAAAGCAGGGGTAGTCATTCTGGTCTCAGACCAAACAAAAGCAAAATAGGTCTAACTAGAAGAGATAAGGAAGGATACTACATCTTGCTAAAGGGTACTACAGATAATGAAGTAATATCAAAACTAAACATATGCACCAAATGGTATAGCATCCAAATTCCTAAAGGGGAAATTAAGTGAGTTTCAAGAAGAAATAAACAGCAAAACTATGCTAATAGGGGATCCCACACTCCCTCTGTCAAAACTAGATAAATCAAACCACAAAAGAAACAAGAAAGAAGTTAGGAAGATGAACAAAATTTTAGAGATATTAGATCTTTGGAGAAAATTGAATAAGGATAGAATGGAATATACTTTTTTTCCAGATGTACATGGAGCCTACACTAAAATTGACTGTATTAGGACACAAAAAACTTCACAATCAAATGTAGAAAGGCAGAAATAGTAAATACTTCTTTTTCAGATAATGATGCAATAAAAATTACATGTAATAAAGGGCCATAAAAAATAGACCAAAAATTAATTGGAACTGAATAATCTAACTCTAAAGAATGAGTGAGTGAAACAACAAATCATAGATACAATTGATAATTTCATCCAGAAGAATGACAATAATGACAACATACCAAATTTTATGAGATGCAGCTAATGCAGTCCTTGGAGGAAATTTTTATATCTCTACATGCTGACATGAATAAAATAGATAAAAAATAAGATCAATGAATTGGGCATGCAACTAAAAAAAAACTAGAAAAAGAACAAATTAATCCCCCCCAACTAAATACTAAATTTGAAATTCTGAAAATAAAAGGAGATATTACTAAATTGGAAGTAAGAAAACTATTGAACTAATAAACAAAACTAAGAGTTGGTTTTGTGAAAGAAAAAAACTAATAAAATAGATAAATCTCAGGTTAAGTTGATTTTAAAAAGGAAATAAAAAAGCCAAATCACCAGTATCACAAATGAAAAGGGTAAACTTATCACCAATGAAAAGGAAATTAAAGCAATAATGAGGAGCTATTTTGCCCAACTGTATACCAATAAATTTGATAATCTAAGTGAAATGGAGAAAGACTTCCAAAAACATATATTGCCCAGATTAACAGAGGAGGAAATAGATTACTTAAGTAGTCCCATTTTAGAAAAAGAAATTGCATATACTATTAATAAACTCCCAAAGGGAAAAAAAAAACCCAGGATCAAATGGATTTACACGTGAATTCTACCAAACATTTAAAGAACAATTAATTCCAGTACTATGCAAAATATTGGAAAAATAGGGAAAGGAGTCCTACCACATTTTTTAATGACACAGATATGGTGCTGATACATATACCAGGTAGGGTCAAAACAGAGAAAAAAATTATACACCAATTTTCATAATGAATATCATTACAAAAATCTTAAATAAAATATTAGCAAAGAGATTACAGAAAGTCATCCCCAGGATAATGCAGTATGACCAAGTGGGATTTATACCAGGAATGCAGGGCTAGTTCAATATCAGAAAAACTATTAGCATTATTCACTGTATCAATAACCAAACTAACAGGAATCATGATTATATCAATTGATGCAGAAAAAGCATTTGACAAAATTCAACACCCATTCATATTAAAAACACTAGAGAGCATAGTAATAAATGGAGTTCTCCTTAAAATGATAAGCAGCACAACAGCAAGATTATGCAATGATCAATTCTGATAGGTATGGCTCTTTTCAACAATAAGATAATCCAGGCCAATTTCAATGGTCTTGTGATGAGGAGAGCCATCTGTGCCATGAGAGAAGACTGTGGAGACTGAGTATAGGTGGCAACATAATATTTTCACTCTTTTGTTGTTGTTGTTTGCTTGCATTTAGTTTTTTTTTTTTCTAATTTTCCTTTTTGGTCCAATTTTTCTTGTGCAGCATGTTTAACATATATTGGATTATTTGCCATCTAGGGGAGGGGTTGGGGGAGAAAGGAGGGAAAAAACTGTAAAGGTAAATGTTGAAAATTATTTATGCATATGTTTTGAAAATAGAAAGCTTTAATAAGAAAAAATGATAAGTAGCATCTATCTAAATCCACCAGCAAACATTATATGTAATAGGGATAAACTGGAAGCATTCCCAGTAAGATTAGGGGTGAAGCAAAAGTGCTTATTATCACCATCACTATTCAATATTGTACTTATTTAGCAATAAGAGAAGAAAAAGAAATGAAAGGAATTAGAGTAGGTAATGAGGAAATAAAACTGTTACTCTTTGCTGATGTTATAATGATATACTTAGAGAATCCTGGAGAATCAACTAAAAAACTACTAGAAACAACAACTTTAACAAAGTTGCAAGATATAAAATAAGCCCACAGAAGTCATCAGCTCTATATGTTACCAATAAAGTCCAGCAGCAAGAGATAAAAAGAAAAATCCCATTAAAAATAATTATAGATAATATAAAATATTTGGGATCTACCTGCAAAAAGAATTCAAAGAAATATATGAACACAATTACAAAACACTTTTCACACACATAAAGGTATGTTTAAACAATTGGAACAATATCAAGTGCTCATGAGTTGGCTGAGCTAATATAATAAAAATGACAATTCTATCTAAATTAATCTACTTAATCAGTGCCATACCAATCAAACTGCCAAGAAATTACTTTATAAAACTAGAAAAAATAGTAACAAAATTCATCTGAAAGAACAAAAGATCAAAAATTTCAAGGAAATCAATGAAAAATGCAAATGGAGGTAACCAAGCTATACCAGATCTAAAACTACATTATAAAGCAGTGATTATCAAAAACATTTGGTACTGGCTAAGAAATAAAATAGTTGTTCAATGGAATAGGTTGGCTTCACAAGACACTATAATCAATGGCTATAATAATCTACTACTTAATAAACTCAAAGACTCTCTGGGATAAGAATTTACTATTTGACAAAAATTGCTGGGAAAACTGGAAAATAGTATGGCAGAATCTAGACAATGCCCAACACCAAATGCTCTATACCAAAGTAAGGTTGAAATGGATTCAAGATTTAGACATAAAGGATGATACAATAAGCAAATTAGGAGAACCAGGAATAGTCCATTTTTCAAGCTATGGAGAAGGAAGGAATGAGTTTAAAACAAAAGTCAAAAATGAACCAGAGGACATTATAAAATGCAAAGTAGATAATTTACAGCCATGATTACAAGGGAAGCAGATAACAGAGGGAAACATTTGTATCCAATGTTTCTGATAAGGGTATCATTTCTAATATATATAGAGAGAGAATTGACTCAAATTTTTAAGAATACAAGCCATTCTCTAATTGATAAATGGTCAAAGGATGTAATGTTCTGATTGATTTTCTGGAGGTCTTTGGACCAGGTTTTGTTTCAGCTAAGTAATCACCCCGAGAATAGCCAGGGATAAAGTCCAAATCCTTTATTATCTCCTTCACAGTCTGTTCTCCTTGTCTGAGACCCGGGCTAGCTTTCTGGAGGTCCTTCAGAATGTGTCTTGGTTTCTGTGGGGGAGGCAGGAGTATCACCATGACGATTTCTGTGTTGAAGTATCTCTGAGTCTGAGAGTTTGTGCTCCAGCCTCCAGCCACCACAAAGATGGGAGATGGAATGAATGTCTCCTTGGCTCCGAGAGCTTGAGCTCCCGCCTCCAGTACTCTGTCTTCTCCGAATCTGTCTTAATCTCTTCTAGGTCTGGCTCTGGCCTCTTAAATCCTCTATTACAATTAAATCCATTCATCATACTGAGTATGAATCAATCATTATATCACTAGGGAACCATTATTTGTTGTAAGATTAATTCAATCATACTGAATAGAGAACTATTAATTACCATGCTAACTAGATAACCATTGTCTTATGAATTCCACTGAGTTAACACCTTGTTTAAATCAATCATATAGAGTTTCAGCCCTCTACAAAAGGATATGAAGAGACAATTTTCATATGAAGAAATTAAAGCCATTTCTATTCATATGAAAACATGCTCTAAATAACTATTGATTAGAGAAAGACAACTTTAATGTACACTTCACACCTTTTAGATTGGCTAAGATGACAAGAAAAGCTCATGATAAGTGTTGGAGGGAATGTGGGAACACTGGGACACTGATACATTGTTAGTGGAGTTGTGAAATCATCCAACCATTCTGAAAAGCAATTTGGAACTATGCCCAAAGGACTATTAAACAGTCCATAACCTTTGATCTAGCAGTGTCTTTACTGGGTTTGTATTCCAAAGAGATCATAAAAAAGTGGAAAAGAACCTACATGTACAAAAATGTTTGTAGTAGCCTTTTTTATAGTAGCAAGGAACTGGAAACTGAGTGGATGCCCATCAGCTGAGGAATGGTTGAAAAAGTTATGGTATATGAATGATATGGAATATGATTGTTCTATAAGAAATGATGAGCACACTGATTTCAGAAAAACCTGGAAAGACATATGAACTGGTGCTAAGTAAAGTGAGTAGAATCAAGAGAACATTGTACAGAGCAACAATATTATATGATGATTGCAACAATATTATATGATGATTGACTATGATGCATGTGGCTCTTTTTAACAATGAGATGATTTAGGTCAATTCCAATAAACTTGTGATGGAAAGTGCCATCCACATCCAGGGAGAGGATAGAGGAGACTCAATGTGGATTACAGCATTTGTTGTTCTTGTTTGCTTGTTTTTTCTTTTTCATTCTTCCCCTTTTGATTTGACTTTTCTTGTGCAGCATAATAAATGTGGAAATATGTTTAGAAGAATTGCATGTGTTTAACCTATATTGGATTACTTGCTGTCAAAGGAAGGAGAAGGAAGAAGGAAAGAATAAAAATTTGGAACCCAAGGTTTTGCAAGGGTGAATGTTGAAAATTACCTTTGCATGTATTTAGTAAAACAAAAATCTATTATTATTTAAATATATATATTCTATCTTAGAGATCACAGTGAGTTATTCAGAAATCACATTTTTGTGAAACAAAAGATAGGAAGTACACTAAATATAAGCACATTACTATAAACTCTCCAAGCTTTTCCTCATCTCCAGACTTTCTCTCTTGCTTTATAGAAATTTTTACCCAAGACTCCCTCACCTGATTGGTAAATGCTTTCTTGAACCACCATTTCAAGACAAATCCCAGCCATGCTTTACTTTTCCCCTCTGGTCTTTTTTCCCATACCACATATATTATCCCTTCCAGGGGGTCCTTTTCTCTACCCTATCCCCCACCCATCATTTACCCTTCAAGTTCTGATACTATGAACTATATTCAAATAAACTCTATATTGTTTATGCTTGGAATATATTAATCTATGCCTCTACAATCCCACTTACCATCCTTGAAACTATCAGGATTAAAGTGGTTCTCTCTGGTCATTAGTCCTTTTTGTATGTTGTCTCCCACTTAGAATTTAAGTTTCTCAAGAAGAGAGATGTCTTTACTTTTGTATTATTATCCCCTATGCTTAGTGCAATGCTAGGAACATAGTAAACTATGCTGAAAAAAAATGTTTTTTTCTTTCATTCATTTATATTGATTGTTTTGTAATAGCAAAGAAATAAAAAGAAAGTGGATTCCTGTAAAGGGCTGAAACTCTTGAGTTCATGTACTGAGGTTCAGATAAGCAAGCACTTAAGGCTAATTACCAATTGGATAAAAACTCTATTAGTATATGCTTGGAAAAAGAATGGCCCTGCCCACTATTCTGTGCTGGCTTGATCTGTTGGTGTATAGAGAGATTTGGAGGAGGGATTAGAAGGTGGAGTAAGACAAGCCAGTTGACTCCTGGCTGAGAGAGCAAGAAGAGAGGTGTGGAGATTCCTATGCCTATTCCTCTGATTTCGACAAAGAATAAAGACCAAGGGGTTTTGCTTATCCTGAGTCTGGCTGATTTTAAAGTATCCAGGATACTGATTCTAAAGTATTCAGGATGCTAATGCGGTCATCACAGATTCCCAACAACCAAGAATAACTGAACAGATCAGCAGATTTGGTATTTAAAGATAATGGAATATAACTGTACTAAAGGAACAATGAAGACAAGATTTATAGGGAGGTATGGGAAGACTTGTGTAAACCATGTAAAATAAAGTAAGCAGATCCAGGAAAAAAATATTTGCAGAGACAATACTATAAATGAAAAGTACAATAAAAACTAAGCCCTGTGTAACTAAAATAATAAAGCCCATCCTGGAGAGGATTTGAAAATGCATTTTCCTTCATTCTTTAAAGATATGAAGATATATAGATTTGGAATATTCCATATAATGTTAAACTTGATCATTTATTTTAGGCTGAAGTTTTTTTCTATTTCATTTTTATTCTTTGATATAAAGAATGATTCTGGGATGGGAGAGATGAAAAGGAAATATTTGAAAATAAAGATCACGTAAAATCAAAATAATTTTTAAAATCTTTTCTTTAGCAACAATATTCTCTCAGTCATGCTAAATGGCTGTAATTATGGAAAACTACAATCTCCTATTCATTAAAAACATGGGTGATCAGAAAGATAACACAAAGACAAATAGTGAATGAAAATAACTTTTTAGGTAAGAAGTGAAATAAAAAATAATCAGGAAATGTATAATCTGAAAGGGAGATGTAGCAAGACCAAGGGATAATAAACAAAAGTCAAAATTTTTACACTGATGGACTATGATTTGCATCATTATAGGGAATCACCACATGCCAGGGATATCATTGAAGTGTTGAAATATATTTCCAAAGAGAACCTAGGCGGTAGGTAATGATGCTGTATTAATGTATGTGGCTTACCCACAGATCTATTATGAGCTCTAGATTTCTATTTATTATGAATTAAATAATCTGCATATTTTTTGCTTTAAAAAATCAAAGAATTAAAAAATAAGTTGAATCCCCTGGATTATAGTTTGCACACTTCATATTCTTTCCTTTTTGAGAAATCAGAATATTTGTTCCTCTGCAGTAAAGTGGGACTTCTCAATTTTCCATGATGTTTCAGATATTACTGTCAGTGGCTCAATCAGCAATCACACCTGCCAGCTCTTGAATTTATGATTCTCAAATACTTTCAGAAATAGTAATACATAAATACCTGTCCATGAAGTAGTCTATCAAAGAAAACAGGAAATTGAAGTTGCCTTGCAGTTTTGAAGATTTTTTTCTTAAAAACATCTTCCTTCTAGACTTTGAAAATAATACACCAATCTTATGAATGAACATATTAACTATAGCATTTTAGTGTTTGACAAACCCAGAGACCCCAGCTTTTGGGATAAGAACTTACTGTTTGACAAAAATTGCTGGGAAAATTGAAACTAGTATGGCAGAAATGAGGCATCGACCCACATTTAACACCGTACACCAAGATAAGGTCAAAATGGGTTCATGACCTAGGCATAAAGAATGAAATTGTAAATAAATTAGAGGAACACAGGATAGTTTACCTCTCAGACCTGTGGAAGAGAAAGGAATTTATGACTAAAGAAGAACTAGAGATCATTAAAGATCACAAAATAGGAAATTTTGATTACATGAAATTGAAAAGTTTTTGTACAAACAAAACTAATGCAGACAAGATTATAAGGGAAGCAATAAACTGGGAAAATATTTTTACAGTCAAAGGTTCTGATAAAGGACTCATTTCCAAAATATATAGAGAACTGATTCTAATTTATAAGAAATCAAGCCATTTTCCAATTGATAAATGGTCAAAGGATATAAACAGACAATTCTCAAATGAAGAAATTGAAACTATTTCTAGCCATATGAAAATGCTCCAAGTCATTATTAATCAGAGAAATGCAAATTAAGACAATTCTGAGATACCACTACACACTTGTCAGACTGGCTAGAATGACAGAGAAAGATAATGCGGAATGTTGGAGGGGATGTGGGAAAACAGGGACACTAATACATTGTTGGTGGAATTGTGAATATATCCAACAATTCTGGAGAGCAATTTGGAGCTATGCTCAAAAAGTTATCAAACTGTGCATACCCTTTGATCCAGTAGTGTTACGACTGGGCTTATATCCCAAAGAAATCATAAAGAAGGGAAAGGGATCTGTATGTGCATGAGTATTTGTGACAGCCCTATTTGTAGTGGCTAGAAGCTGGAAACTGAATAGATGCCCATCAATTGGAGAATAGCTGAATAAATTGTGGTATATGAATATTATGGAATATTATTATTCGGTAAGAAATGACCAACAGGATGATTTCAAAAAGGCCTGGAGAGACTTACATGAACTGATGCTGAGTGAAACGAGCAGGGCCAGGTGATCCTTATATATTTCAACAACAATACTATATGATGATCAATTCTGATGGACTTGGCCATCCTCAGGAACGAGTTGAACCAAATCAGTTCCAATGGAGCAATAATGAACTGAACCAGCTATGCCCAGCAAAAAAACTCTGGGCGATGACTAAGAACCATTACATAGAATTCCCAATCCCTATATTTTTGCCCACCTGCATTTTTGATTTCCTTCACAGGCTAATTATACTTTCAGAGTCCGATTCTTTTTGTACAGCAAAATAACGGTTTGGTCATGTATACTTAAAAAAAATAATGAATGAATATATTAATAGTGCCACCTGGCATTAGTCATAACTTTGACACCTGATTACATTTGGGGAAGGGGAGATTTGTCATGTAAATTATTCAGACCTGGATGTTGTTGTTGTTGTTATTGCTTAAAATAATGGTCAGTTGAATTCAATTACTGAAGATTAGATACAACTTCTAAATCAAAACTGCAGAATATTGTATTACTGTATACTTAAAAGCAAAGATTGACCAGTGAATGAGAAAGCTGAGATTCTTTGCAATCCAGACCCTAGGGAAGTCACTGGCAGAGGGAAAGAAATCAGAAAATTAACAATAAGAGATGAGGAAAAAAGATCAAAATTACCAAATATCTCAGGAGGAAGAAAACTTAAACTTTGAGTATAAATCAATAAATCAACAAAGAAAACAAGAGCAGAAAAAAATATGGCCTCCAAATCTAATAACTGAGCTTAGGTATCTATGAATAAATATAACAAAACAAAGAAAAATGATCCAGTACTTGATAAGATAAAGAATCTTTTGGAATTTGAAGAGAGCATGAATCTTCCACAAGCTAATCTTGAATGGTTTAGGAAAAAAAAAGAATTATTAGAGAGGACTATATGGTCTTCACAACAGAAATAATTAGTGAAAGAGAATACAACTTATTGGAAAGGTAATAAAACACAGAAATAAAGGGCAATTCAGATGAAGAGAAACAGTAACATTAAAAAGAAAATATACTCTCTATTTGAGAAAAACATGTTAATCTTGACAACAGGATAAATAGAGACAATTTCAAAATTATAGATTTCCCAGAAGAATATAATGTCAAAAAACCTATATAACATATTACAAAAAATAATACAAGAAAAATACTCAGAACTTCTTAACATAGAAAACAATAGTCAAAAGAATATTTAGATCACCTTAGGAATACTAAAAATTAGAAGAGAATAAATAAACTTGAAATAAAAAATCAGAAATTATAAACAAAACTAAAAATTGATTGTTTAAAAAGATAAAAATTGATAAATTTTAGCTAATCTCATTAAAAAGAAGAGAGCAGAAAATAAAATCAATAAAATAGTAAATGTGAAATCATCACAAAACCAGGAAAAATAAAAAGAATAATCAAAATCTCTCATGCATCAACAAAATTAAAAACACAAAAGAAATGGAATGATAACTTCAAAAAAAATGTAAAATATGGGGTAGCTAAGTGGTTCAGTGGATAGAGCACCAGCCCTGAAGTCAGGAAGACCTAAGTTCAAATCTGATCTCAGACACTTAACTAGCTGTGTAACCCTGGGCAAATCACTTTACCCCAATTGCCTCGACAAAATAAATAAATAAAATTTTAAAAAGCAAAATACAAAAAATGTCAAAAGACAAGATAACGATCTTAATCCAATTTTAGAAAGAGAACTAGTTGTAAAGGAACTACCCAAGGGGAAAAAATAAACAAACAAACAAAACTCCTAAACCTGTTGGATTTACAGGAGAATTTTCTCAAATTTTAAATGAATAATTTCCCTGTTTATTTTTGAAAAACATTTGTTCTATGGAATAGCTTTCTGGGAGGATTGGGGATGCTGATGGAAATGATAATGTAAAAAACAAAATATAGCAATTAAGTCTTTCTAAAAATTGAACTGAATTAAATTTCTGTTTGTTTGCTCTCATGCTCCCCTATATATTACATTGTAAACTTCAGAAATGATAGGCTGGTTTGACAATTATACACCAGTATTGAATACAGAATAGATAAAAATTTAGATAAAATTTTATTTTAGATAAATTAGATAAAAATTTATTTCTTTCATGACCCAGGTGAAGATAGGTCATGAAAGCCTGAAACTTGAGATATGGAACGTTTGTAGGCGGCAAGAAAGGAATAAGGAGATAGGAAGATGATGGAGATTAGTGAAAATAGGGATGATAGAGGGAGCTATCTATTGGAGAAAAGATGATGAAATAGCATCATTTATCCATGTAGAAGAGTTTGCTTTCACAAGGGGAAAGTCCACCTTATTATGTAACACAGGAGTGAAAGAAGAGATAGTAGCAGAAGATATCAGGATACAAAATGAGGGGAGAAAAGGAAGCTCTTAGCAAATGTCCTCAGTTTTTTTTTTTTTTTTTTCGTGAGATATAATTCAAAATTGAAAGTGTAGTGGTAGAGGGAGAGATGCGTTTTTGAGGAGGAATTAAAAGGTTTGGAAAATATCCCAAGGTGAGTGGGGTACTGAATCAATTAGGGAGCTGTAGGCTTGCCTTAAGAACTCAGTTGAAATTATGTAACATAAATTTGTAGCGAACAGAGCTTTATGATTTTTCTCCAACTTATTCAGCAGCATATGAGTTAGAACAAAGGCATACAGATGGTGCAAACAATCCAAGGCTGAGGTTTGACAAGGCAAGATCAATGATAGGATAAGGTATCAAGGGACTCAAAATAAAAGTACAGTGTAAAATTGAATTGGTTCACCAAGAAGTCAAAATAGGGAAGTTCACCTTTCTTGATGTCCCTTAATAATTCTTATCACTTTCTACTTGTTCTCTATCATAGATGATTTGCTCAATACCTACTGACCCTTTTCATCCATCCTTGGACCTTTCAACTTCTTGCCCTTGGGTTAGTCTACAAAATGGGCTAGGCAAATTCTCATGAATAGGCTACTGGGCAAAGTTTTGGATCATCTCCATTGCTATCCCCTCTCTTCTTTTTCTTTCCTTATTTTGCCCCATAAAGAAATCACACAGATGCTTGATTATTCTTTGGGCATAATCTAATCTTTTGAAGGATACTAACTAAACTTTGTGAACCTCATTTTGAAACACTAAGAAAGTGTGTATATGTGTGTGTGTGTGAGTGTACATGTGCATGTAATTTTTTCCATTTACATTGTTGTAGTCATTGTCTATACTGTTTTCTTGGCTATTCACACTTCACTCTGCATCAGATCATGTAGATCTTTCCAGGTTTCTTTGTATTCATCACGTTTATCATTTCTTCCACAATATTCCATTACAATCATATATCACAGTTTCTTTAGTCCTTTCCCAAACAATGGACATCTACTTCGTTTGCAAATGCTGCTATAAATATTTGTTATATATTAGGATAAGATACATATCTATGGCTTCCTTGGTAGAATAAATCCTATATGAGAATCTCTAGTTCAAAGAATATAGGTAGTTTAGTCACCTTATTTGCATATTTCTGAATTGCTTTTCAAAATGGTTGTACCAATTCCCAGCTTCACCAGTAAGTTTGATATTATTATCAAATAATATATAAAAGCATGCTCATTCTATTCGCCCTTTAATAGTACCACTGACAGAAGAAAAGGATCCATTTTTTAAAACTGCCATTGATGTCTTATACAGACATGAGTACCAGGGTACATAAGTAAGAAAATTTAAACTAGTCAGCATCTTGTACCAGGATTTTGTATTGCAATAATGGGACACTGATTGGCACATCTGCATTTCTTTGTATGTTGGCATAACAACCAGTTCATCACATCTTGGAGCCTCATCCTTACTGTAATCTCTCTGTGGTTTTGGCTTGGGTTTCTTTCTCACAATATAGGAGTCTAGAAGTTGATCACCAGGGCAAAGTATATTCTTATAAAATTGCTCTTATTGTAGGGAAAGAGGCTATTCTGTTGTCCTTGTCAGTATTTGATCTTAACTTGCAATTAAAAGAAATGCATAACATTGCAAAGCTAAAACTCAGTTTCTTAGGCTGGCAGAATCACATGAATGGCATCCAATAAATTAACATGCCTAGCAACATCTGCAGTTTCCTGCTTGCATCACCTGACTCCATTCCTTCAATCAAGCTGCTGTGGAAGCAGGGAAAGCAGTTTCTCAATTTCTTAAATGATATCCTAATGTAAGAGACTGTGCTGAGTTTGATATGTCCACAGAGAGAACTGCAGCATCTATACTGCAGATGGTAAAAGCAATGTCTTTCTCAAAACAATTCACAAGGAAGGTAATTATTCTCTCTGGAGAGATGTCACATGTTCCATTATTTTGGCTGACCAGATTACACTGTCATAGTTATTTAAGAATTATGACCATCATTATCAATTTTAAAAATTTTAATTGGTTGATGACATCTAGAAAAGGCAAATTTCTATCATGCCTGCACAAAACTTCTGGTATGCCAGAATTTAAATAATCTTATGCTTATTTTTAAATCTTTCCATTCCAGTTCAAGAGTATTTCTGATTGAATGTACTCCTATTAGACTTCTGTTAGTCATACAATGTGCTAAAATGTGTCCCATTGGTATGGTAGAAAGAGCCCTGAACGTGCAATCAGGAGAGATGTGGCTCTAATGTTTGCTGTGTGGCCCTGGACAAGTCAGACAACTTCGGCAAACCTCAGTTTCTTCATCTAAAAAACAAGGATAATAATAATTGCAGTACATTGTAAACTTTTGAGGGCTACATGTGAAACGTCATCATTATTATTATTAGTTTACTGTAGCCCAAACAAAATTGTATGTAGACTTAGAAGAAATCAGGGAATCCCCCCCCTTTTTTTTTAATAATTATAACTTTTTATTGACAGTACATATGCATGGGTAATTTTTTACAACATTATCCCTTGCACTCATTTCTGTTCCAATTTTTCCCTTTCCTCCCTCTACCCCCTCCCCTAGATGACAAGCAGTCTTATACATGTTAAATATGTTATAGTATATAGTATAGTTAAATATGATATAGTATAGTATAGTAAATAAATATAGTATAGTAAATATAAATATAGTTAAATATGCCTAACAAGAGGTTTGGCAATTGTCAATGCTGTGAAGTTACCCATACATATAACCTGTAAATAAAAGGCTATTAAATAAAAAAAAAAAAAGTATATCCTAGATACAATATATGTGTGCAGAACCGAATAGTTCTCTTGTTGCACAAGAAGAATTGGATTCAGAAGGTAACCTGGGAAGAAAAACAAAAAATGCAAACAGTTTACACTCCTTTCCCAGTGTTCCTTGATCAATTGGAACTGAATTAGAACTTCTCTTTGTTGAAGATATCCATTTCCATCAGAATACATCCTCATACAGCACTGTTGTTGAAGTGTATAATGATCTCCTGGTTCTACTCATTTCACTCAGCATCAGTTCATGTAAGTCTCTCCAAACCTCTCTGTATTCATCCTGCTGGTCATTTCTTATAGAACAATAATATTCCATAATATTCATATACTACAATTTACCTAACCATTCTCCAATTGATGGGCATCCATTCATTTTCCAGTTTCTAGTCACTACAAAAAGGGAAGCCACAAACATTTTGGCACATACAGGTCTCTTTCCCTTCTTTAATATCTCTTTGGGGTATAAGCCCAGTAGTTACACTGCTGGATCAAAGGGTATGCACAGTTTGACAACTTTTTGGGCATAATTCCAGAATGCTCTCCAGAATGGTTGGATTCATTCACAACTTGTTCAGTTGTTGGACTTGAAAACCCTCAGGAATCATTGGATTCTCTGAGACATAAGATTGTTGTAGGACTTGAAAGCTCTCAGGAATCATTGGATTTTCTAAGCAATAAGACTGTTGCAGAACTTCAAAATCTGATGGAATCGTTGGATTCCCTAACACATAAAAGGATTCATCAATTCTCAGTTTTCCTGCATCCCCTCCAACATCCATCATTATTTTTTCCTGTCATCTTAGCCACTCTGACAGGTGTGTAGTGGTATCTCAGAGTGGTCTTAATTTGCATTTCTCTGATCAGTATGATTTAGAACACTCTTTCATATGAGTGGAAATAGTTTCAATTTCATCATCTGAAAATTGTCTGTTCATATCCTTTGACCATTTATCAATTGGAGAATAGCTTGATTTCTTATAGAGTCAATTCTCTATATATTTTGGAAATGAGGCCTTTATCAGAACCTTTAACTGTAAAAATGTTTTCCCAGTTTGTTGCTTCCCTTCTAATTTTGTTTGTATTAGTTTTGTTTGTACAAAGGCTTTTAAATTTGTTGTATTCAAAAATTTCTATTTTGTGAACAATAATGGTCTCTGGTTCTTCTTTATTCATAGATTTCTTCCTCCTCCACAAGTCTGAGAGGTAAACTATCCTATGTTTCTTTAATTTATTTATGATCTTGTTCTTTATGCCTAAATCATGAACCTATTTTGATCTTATCTTGGTATATGTGTGATGACCGCATATTTTAAAATCAGCTGGAGTCAGGAATTCAGGTTAAGGGAAAATCCTCGATCTTTGTTCTTTGTGGAGGTGAAGGGGGATGGCTATAGGAAGTGAGAGCAGCCATGATACGAATCCAACCAGCAGTCTCTCTCTGCCTCTCTTTCTGCCTCTTTCTCTCCACCCCCCAAATCGTCTCCAAGCATATATTAATAGAGTATTGTCCAATTGCGATTTAACCTCACTCACCTGCTTGGGACCTCAGTGCATCAACTAGAGCTTCAGCCCATTACATCTCCCGCTTTTTTTTTTGTTTTAGAACACAGATGGTCATGCCATCCCTGACTTCTCAGGGAGGTCAGAACCCCCAAGAGGAGGTGATCATACCCTCCCTGACTTCTCAGAAAGGGAGATGAAAAGCACCAAAGGGAAGTGGGGGTTGCTAGTGGGTTTCTGGGCTGAAGGGTCTTATTAGAAACAGGTATGCACAAACCCAATCAGCATGGGAGGTATTACACAAGCACACAGCAATAATGCAGAGGCTATTAGTAATGACTCTCCCCATAGTCAGTGCAGGCTCGATGTGGTGTAACAAACATGAATTGTACACACAAGTAGCAGTATAACAAACAATATAAATCAACATGGTATTGTAAAAGATTTGCAGAAATCCTAGAAGGAGGGCATGTAAACAACAGTCACACATATGCCTTCTTCAGCAGCCAAGAGATAGTCCAAAACCAATCTATTGTCCATTGTTTCACATGTCAGGGAATCCAATGATCCCCCCCCCCAAGTTTTTGAAATCCTGCAACAATCCTTTTATGTGTTTGAAGTTCTGCAACAGTCTTATTATTGCTTAGAAAATGCAATGATTCCTGAGAGCTTTCAAGTCCTACAACAATCTTATGTCTCAGAGAATCCAATGATTCCTGAGGGTTTTCAAGTCCAGCAATTTTTGATGTCTATGAGTCAAACGCCATAACTGCCATGCTCTTTCAGTGGTGAGCACAATCAGCAACAGAACTAGCCAATATTTCTTGGGTCTTCTCCTTCATTTCAAGGGTCTGCTGCGTCTTTCTGCAGTGGACAAGGTGAATATGGCTTGTTGGCACCCATCTGATTTCTTCTCCACCTGTAGAGATACAAGCAAACCCTCTCCCCCAAGCAGTTAATCTTTCTGGTCCCTTCCATTCACCACTTTCTGGGTCTCTCCACATCACCTGATGATTATCTAAAGATAGTGGAGCCACTCACACTGGACACTGCCCTTCCGGTGGGTTATAAAACCTGTCTGCCGGAGCCAGTGCATCTTTGTCAAAAATCAAGAAGTTAATAGTATAAAGGGCTAGATTTAGAAGTTCTCTAGGGTTACCTGTGGCTCCCCCTTTCTTTTGTTTTTGGAGAAGTGTCTTAATATCTCTGTTTCTCCTCTCTACTATTGCCTGTCCTTGAGGATTAAAGAGTAGGCCAGTGGTGTGTAAAATCTTATACTGTGCACAAAAGTGTGCAAAATGTTTAGAAGTATATGCAGGACCATTGTCTGTTTTTATTGCTTGTGGCACACCCATAATGGCAAATGCTTGTATGAGGAATTCAGTGACCACTCGGGCTGTCTCTTTTGCTGCTGGTATTACAAAAGTGAATCCTGAAAAGGTGTCTACCACAACATGGATAAAAGACAGGCAACCAAAAGATTTATAATGGGTCACATCCATTTGCCAAATTTCATTGGGTCTCAAACCATGAGGGTTCTTCCCTGAAGGTAGTGTAGGAGCGTGGAAAGGAAGGCAAGCCGTACAAGCTTTTACTATGCTCCTAGCTTCCTCTCTTGTTATTCCAAATTGTAAACATAAAGCTTGAACAGCCTGATGATATTTAGAATGAGATTCCTGGGCTTCTTGGAATAAAGGAGTATTGACCAACATAGTTAGAAGGCTATCTGCCTTTGAATTACCATCAGAAATGGGACCTGGAAGTCCACTATGAGAGAAGACATGCAAAATATAAATCTTACCTGGATGCTTTCTCACTTGCTCTTGAAGTTTCTTAAAGAGCTGATATATATTAGAGGCTGCAAATTTTATTTGGGCTGTGGCAATTCTTTGTACCACACCTACTGAATAGGCCGAATCAGATATTATATTTATGTCTCCTGGATAATAAGTAAGAGCTAGAATGATCACATACAATTCATTCTGCTGAGTGGACTGAAAAGGAGTTCTGACTACTCTCTTTATAGTTAAGTCATGAGAGTACACAGAACAAATATTATGTTTGGATGCATCTGTAAAGATACTTGGTCCTTTAAGAGGAACTTCAGAAACTTTTTCTTCAAGAATCCATTGCCAATTATGTAATAGTCTGGTTATCTTTAATGGAGACCCATGTGCAAAATTTGGAGCCATGGCTAATAAAATTTGCCACTCTGGGATGGTCTCACAGCACACATTAATTTGTGTATTAATATAAAAGGTATATATCTTGTCAGGTCTTGTCCCAGATAATTGTACTGCTCCCTTAATGGCCTTTAGGAAAATTCTAGCCACAAGCACTGGGTAAGGAGTAAGGTTTTGTTCTGGTTGTGCTGGGAGGTTCATCCACTCTATCACACTGTCTCCTTAATGAAGAACTGCTGTGGGTGCCTCTTGTGTGGCAAAAACTGATATTTCCAAGGGTTTTTGAGTGACTCTTTCAACCACATTGGATAAAGCCAGCTCAACTTCTCTCAAAGCCTCTTGAGCTTCTTTTGTAAGCTGGCGTGGTGAATTTAAAGCACTGTCTCCCCTTAAAATATCATATAACGGTTGCAATTGATAGGTAGTCAAGCCTAACACTGGTTGCATCCATTGGGTATCTCCTATTAATTTCTGAAAATCATTTAAGGTGTTTAGCTTCCCTGTTCTTAAGAACAATTTTTGTACTGTAAGCACCTTAGGGTATACTTCATATCCTAAATATTGAAAAGGAGCATGTCTTTGAATTTTTTCTGGAGCTATGTACAATTTGTAATTCCTTAGTGTTTCTATGATCTTTTGTAGCCATGCTTCTAACATTTGTTCCTCAAGTGCACATCCCAATATATCATTCATATAATGTAATAGCATTGGAACTTTTGTTCCAATTTTGGAAATGCTTTCCTTACTGGAGTAAGAGCAGCAGCAACATACATTTGACACATAGTAGGGCTGTTTTTCATTCCTTGTGGCAAAACTGTCCATTTATATCTTTTATAAGGCTCAGCTAAATTAACTCTGGGCACTGAAAAGGCAAATCTTTTCATATCCTCCTTATCCAGAGGGGTAGAATAGAAACAATCCTTAATATCTATAACCCAAAGAGGCCATTCTCTAGGCAAATGAGTAGGAGATGGAAGTCCAGTCTGAAGAGTTCCCATAGTTTCCATCTATTCATTCACCTTTCTTAAATCAGTCAACATCCTCCATTTTCCAGATTTCTTTTTTTACAACAAATACTGGGAAATTCCAAGGACTTAGAGAAGATTGTAAGTGGCCTTGGTCAAGCTGCTCCTGTACTATATCTAATAAGGCCTGGATTTTATCAGGTAGTGACCTAAGGGCCACTGTTCTATCCACACTGGTGTATCAGTTTTCCATTGGATAGGAACAGGTGAAAGTGTTGGCAGGCCTTCAACAGCACCCCTGCTTAAAAAACCGAAGTACTCATTTTTAACCCTAATTGTTGTAAAATGTCTCTTCCCCACAGATTGATGGGGATTTTTTCAACTATAAAAGGAGTAAAAACTCCTGTTTTGCCTTCAAAAGTCCATCTCATAGGGGCAGCACTAACTTCAGCTGCTATTGATCCTCCTACACCAGACATGTAGGTGTCTGCTTTAATCTGTGGCCAGTGACTGGGCAGCAGGCATCACTAATGACTGTACGATCTGCACTTGTGTCTACCAATCCTTCCAATGGTAGGCCATTTATATAGGTCATGAGCATAGGTTGGTCAGTTGTTACAGCTGCTGTCCAGTATATTCCTGGATTTTGTGGCTTGGAGTCAGAATCTGGGTGACTATCACCAGGTTGCTTATTAGGATTCTGTATGAGTAAACCTGATGCTACTACTTCTCCTAGGAGATAAGTCACACATTGTCTACCTGTATTAGTGACTGGGATATTATCTACACATTCCCCAGTTTCCCACATCAGTGTGTGGATGAACACTGCTTTCTACGTACTCTCAGGAAGTGAAATGGCCAAGCCTACTGTGCCTGGAGGCAAGGGATCCATAGACAGGAGAGGAACAGATTTCACTTCTCCAGGGGGTATCTCAGTTGTCCCAGCTGCATACAACTCTATTCTCCCCAATTGTAATTCCTTTTTCTCATCAGGTTGCTTCCTGGCTGATTGATTGTGTAATCCCTTTCTCCCAGATCCATCTATAGTGCCACTTCGGGGTGGGGGTGGGGATGGAGGAGAATCTTTTTTTAACATCTGTCCCATTTTAGCCAGAAAAGGTTAGTAGTTTAGTGCTTAAGAAAATAAGTTCCCTGTTTGTCTATTAAAATACTCACCTAAGTTCCTGATCACTGGAGACTTCTTCAGTGAAAGTAGGGTCCTTGGTTCCATGCTTGGGCACCAAATGTGATGACTGCGTATTTCAAAATCAGCTGGAGTCAGGAATTCAGGTTAAGGGAAAATCCTCAATCTTTTTTCTTTGTGGAGGTGAAGGAGGATGGCGATAGGAAGTGAGAGCAGCCGCAACACGAACCCAACCAGCAATCTCTCTGCCTCTCTCTATGCCTCTTTCTCTCTACCCTCCCAAGTCAACTCTACATCACTTCCTTTATAACACATCAAAACCTGCAGAGAGTGGGTGGGGCCATTTTTTCTCCAAGCATATATTAATTAGAGTATGGTCCAATTACTATTTAGCCTCATGTACTTGGGACCTCAGTGCATCAACTCGAGCTTCAGCCCATTACAGTTAAGTGTGGGTCCATGCCTAATTTCTGCCATACTAATTTCCAGTTTTCCCAGCAGTTTTTGTCAAATAATAAATTCTTACAGGGATCCCTTTTTAATTACAAACAAAGACTTACATCCTTTTCCTATTCTCAAGGTGTCTGCCTATCCTGAGCCATTATCTCTGCAATTATTCCAATTCTTAATCATATTCAGTCAGTAATCATGCAGCTCCAATACTTGATGTCTTTCTAGTACAAACTTCAAAAATCTGCTGTTGTTCTTTGCGCTGTTTGATATATTGAAATATATTGGGAAGTTACTTGTTTTCTGATACACTGGGATTAAGTCACCACTAATGTGTAGACAGCAACCTCCTTGCCATCTTATAGAAGGCAGCAGTTGTGTTATCAGCTTATGAATGGCCCAAATCCTGTTCATTACTGTATTTACTTTCTTTGTAATGGAAGTTGGACTTTTACATTATAAGGAATCCTAGTGAGTAAGGAAGCTTAAGTGAGTTTTGGCCATGTCTTTTATGTAACTTTTTTTCTGAGAACATGAGAACATGCTTGTGGTTATTTGATAGAATGCCAGGAAGCATAAAGAAGGCAAGACCATCCTTTCTTGTGTATAGAATAATGAATTTCTGTTATTTCAGGCCTGTTTATCCCGGAGACCTGGTCAGTTCCTTGAGCAAACACAGTCCTCCTAAAGCAATTAATAAATATTCTCCCTGGTGAGTCTTTTGTGATGAAGCATCTGTACCTGGGAGGCTGCCCCACCTCAAGAGTCCCATATCAAATGAGAATTCTCAGTGTAGTGCCTTCTTTGTTCTCAGCTTATAAACAAACTCCTTAATGGAAAGGGAATTTGAGAATTCACCTAGGAAGTACTATATAGCTTGACTAAGAATGCCTCTCATTTGAGACTCTGAATAGCTGTGATCATGGATTCTCCCAGCCAAGGAATTCAGATGTTGGTGCTTCCTTGGAGTGGTGATGATGTATGTTGAATGTTGTTTGCTTGTTTTAGTGTCTTTATTATTATGGTGGCCACGGTGTTTGTTAATTGTGTATTACTTTTATGTTATGAGTTTCCTTGTCCCTTATGTCTTATTTAAATCAAGGTTCTGAGCAGTAATAAACTTGTACCCACCCTCTCTAAGACTGTGCCTGTTGAATGCAAATTCTGAATCTAGATTAATCTTATATACATGTAGGATTCTATTTCTTCAGAACAAGTCTCTAGTAGTTCCTATCTCTATTCCATTCATTGTCCAATACCCACCTCCACCTCTTGTTATAAGCCTATACATAGAAATTTCCATGGATGAGGAATCCCCAGTCTCTCAAGATAGCTCATCCTATGTTTGGACAACTCTGATTGTTAAGAAGTTTTTCTTGATGTCAAAACTTCTTCTTCTTCTTCTTCTTCTTTTTTTTTTTTTTTTTTTTTTAATAATTTTTATTCATTGTTCCAGGTTCAGCCACCTGGAGCCAAACACATCTCTCTTCTATATGACTGCCCTTAAAATATTTGAATCTTGATCTTCTGCAATTTATATATCCCCAATTCCTTCAACCAATTGAAAAAGAAAGAGGAAATGAAAGAAATATACTAAGTACTTATTATATGCCAGGCAATATATTAGATGCTTGGGAAACAATAAAAAATTAAATAATCCTGTCTTCAAGGAGCTGACATTCTATCAGGTATGACAATGCATGCACATATAAGTGAAAGAACTTCTGGCTAGATAGTGGCTAGTCATCAAAGACCCAGGGAATTGTAGTTTTTCTCTGCTTAGGAAGAAAAGAAATTAATGTGAGATTAGCCCCCAGACAGGAAGGCTTTTTCATGTACAACATTTGGTGGGAGTTTTAAGGAACTCAGAAAGAGAAGAAAAAGAAAAAGGTTATAGTCACTCCATGACAGCAGTGTGACCATGGCAACCAATGTCTGTGCTGTCTGCAGTACCTTTCTTTAAGACCATAAGAGATGACCTCTAAATGGATAAGCCGGAGTGATGTGTGGCTATTTTAATCATAGGCACTCACTTGAGAGAAAAGCCAAACATGAAGAACAAATGGTATATCTTTACCCTGTCTACCCTGTTGTTATTTGGCTTACTTTTAAAATATTCCATTAGATTATAAGCTCCTGGAGGGCAGAGACTGACTTATCTTTTGCCTCTTTTTGTATCCCTATCACTTAACCCAATATCTGGTACATTGTAGATAATTTAAAAGTGTTTATTAATTGATTGATTGCCTAATCTGGCCCTTTCTGTCCAGAAATACAGATAGGTTAAATTTACCCTTCCCTCAGAGGTCCCTGGTATCCTTAAGGGGGTTTGGGATCAAATCTAATTAAGGATGTGGGTGTTACACATGGGACCTTGACTAGAATAAAATTCAGCCCTTTTCTTTAGCAGGGATTGTTAAAATACTCTCTGCCGAGGATTTTGATTTTAAACATACCCTAGAATCTCAATTATGAGATCTAAGAGAAATTTGATCTTACTATCTTCCTAAACAAATTTTTGGACTATAAATGGCGAGTTGATTTTTTTTTTTTTCTGGAGTGTTCCCTCATAAGTCAGTTCCACTGATGTAATTTTGTAAACTTTTCACTTATTATGTAACTTAAATAGTGATTTTTTTTATATCATTGATTCCTATACAAATCTTGATATGCTGATAACCAATACCAATATGCTGATACTGAGGCTGTTTTGTATTACTAAGTACTGATACTAAGTTTAATGTGAGAATTCTGAAATCTCTCAATGGCTACACTCAAGTAGAAATGTTCATATTGTTCTTTGACATTTAAACAGACCTAGATTGCTTGTCTTTTGTGAAAGAAAAATGCCCTACAACTTCTTAGGATAAGAATCTTATGCTTAAAATCCACAAATAGCTGACATTCTTTGCTACTTCTAGAACTGAGTCCACTTGTCTTTTTGTCCCACTGGGCAAATTAGTAATTCCAAGGAGGAATTTTGGGTGCCCTTTGTGACAAGAGATCCAGAAGAGACACTTTGTGGCAGATCTCAGTTGAATGATTTATGAACTGAGAAAATCATTTGAAGAATTTCTTCCCAGGACATTTTTCTCATTCAAAAATAGGGTGACTCCATATTGACACCAGATCTCACTTTCTGAAAGTGTTCGATGTTGTTTGGAAAGGTTTATGTTTCTTTTCAAAAAGAAAGCCAGTTCTTAAGATAAAAAGCTTTTGGAGGGGAAGAAGGCAAAGAAAGGAGTGAGTGAACTTTATTCTCATCAGAATTGGTTCAAAAAGGGAATAACATACACATCTAATTGAATATAAAAAATCTATCTTACCCTGCAGGAATGTAGGAGAGGAAGAGGACAGCAGGGAGGGCATATTGAGATGGGGGCAATCAGAAGCAAAAATTTTTGAGGAGGAATAGAATGAAAGGAGAGAGAAAATACAGTATGGGGATAGTGGATAGAGTTAGCAATAGTAATTGTGAAAAGAAATTTGAAGTAAGTTTCTCCAAAGAGGGCCTTATTTCTCAGGCATATAGGAAACTCAGTCAAATTTATAAAAAGTGAGAGCCATTTTCCAATCCATAGATGGTCAAAGGCTATAAACGGTTTTCATATGGAGTGATCAAAATATTTATAGCCATATTAAAGGGAAGCTCTGACTGAAATGCAAAATGAGGTAATTCTGAGGTGCTACCTCATATTTATTAAATTGGCTAATAGGTAGAATGGGAAAAATTACACATGTTGGAGGGGATGTGGGGAAAATACAACATTAATACATTGTTGGTTGAATTGTGAAGTGATTCACCATTCTGTAGGGCATTTTAGAATTATGCCCAAAGGATTATAAGACTATGCTTATTCTTTGACCTAACCACTGATAGCCTTGTATCCCCAAAGAGTTTTTTTTTTAATAGGAAAACCAATTCTGTCTTTTTTCTTCTTTATGCTTGTGAGTTGATAAAGGGTAAGACTAAGCAAGCAGAGATATTCAGTAAACTCTGTAAAAAATACCTTTTTATTTGGGAAACTTTGTGTAATGTTCCTTATTTTGTGAATATATAAAACTCCATGTTGAGGGAGAATTGTGATTTTCATCTGTACTTGTGGAATTGCAAAAAATAATGTAACATTGGCTGTTTTGAGCCCATACTTACAGCACTGAGCATCCAAGTTTTCCATTGCTTATGCCTTCTCAGAGACCACAAAAGAACTGTTTTAAATTTTTTTTGTCTGGAAGGGAAATTGCCTGGATGGAAAATTTCAAACAAGGGAAAATGTGTTTTAAAAAAAAAGAAAGAAAGAAAGAAAGGGAAAAAAAAGGTTTTTGGAATATGCCATGATAGTGTATTACCCTGCCTCCAAAGGAGTAGCCTTCTTTGACCTCTTTAGAAACTGATCCTATTGATATTGTCTTTCCTTTCCCCAAGAACTGATGCGTCTGATGTGTCCAGATCATGATTCTCCAGAACAATGGGGAACATGAAGTGAACTGAGAGGCAGGGATAGGGATGGGGATGGGGGCGGGGCAATAACTCATTTGTTTGTCTTTTTCTTCTTTATTTGTCCTTGATTTCAGGTGTCATTAGGGGTCCCAACTAGATCTGGAAATTCCAGCCATGTTGATCCTGGATCCAGGATTCCAAGGGGGGCAGGGAAGTTCAGAGAACCTAGAGTACCCTGAAATTGAGCCAAAGGTGGGTTTTGGACTTGGAACTGAGATGGAAGTGAGCTAAGTTGTTTGCATATTTGCTTTACATCTTTAAATAAGCCTTTGTAAAAAGGAATCCCATTATTAGTGGTCATATAAAATTGGGAAGAAGGGGAGTTCCTTTGTATTTGAGGAAACACCATTGGTAAGAAATGGAGCCTATACTCTTCTGATGATGATTCAGGCCAGTTTGTGATGATAAGAGCCATCTATACCCAGAGAGAGAGCTGTGGGAACTAAGTATAAATCACATTACATTCTCACTTCTTTTGTTGTTGTTTATTTGAATTTTATTTTCTTTCCCATTTCTTTTTCCTTTCTGATCTGATTTTTCTTGTGCAGCAAGATAATTGTATAAATATGTATGCTTATATTGGATTTAATATATATATATATTTTTTTTTACTATGTTTAACATATATTAGATTACTTGCCATCTAGGGAAAACAGTGAAGGGAAGAGAAGGAAAAATTGAAACATGAGGTTTTGCAAGGGTCAGTGTTGAAAAATTATCCCTGCACATGTTTTGAAAATAAAAAGCTTCAATTAAAAACAGAAAAAAAGAAATGGGAGTCTATAGCTCAAAGCCCCCAATTCCCAGTCCTCCAAGGGTGACAGAGAATTCTGAGGGATGGTTGAAATGTAATCTTCCTGGCTTTAAGCCAGGAAGGGACCATGTTGGTGGCCTGTATCTTTTTATTTTTTCAAATTCTGTTAAGTAAAACATTTGTGGGTTTAATAGTTTCTCATAAACATCTGTGATTGACCCGGTCCTTACATTACTCTGTGTTCTTTCATTTGTGGCATGATGGCTCAGTGGGAATCACACATAAAAGGATGCCTTTTCTTAGAATAGGGCTGATTGGTCAACCCCTGTGCCCCAACCCACTGCTGGAGACTTGCTCTTTACTGGGGACCTAAACACAACCCATTTCAAAACTATATTTCTAAGTGCAAAATTGATTCAATTTAATTCATTTCAATAAACATTTATTAAACACTTACTATGTGTTGGGCATGGTGTTAAACACTTAAGGATACAATTTTTTTTTTAAGTAGACAGTTTTTACCTTCAAGGAACTTATTATCTGATGGGGGAGACACACAAAAAGAAGATAGAAGGGAGAGTGAGGGGATTCCAGGGAGTATCCCTTCTGGGGGCATTTTGCTCATGGAATGAAATATACAAAGACGCAGACAGAAAGTAAAGTATGAATGGAGGCCAATTTTTATAAATCTGCCATGTAGACTAGAATCAAGGAGTGACTGGATATTTTATAAGTACCTACAAGCTTCCCTACTCAATAAACTCTAGCAGATCCCAGTTATCTCTAGAACAAAACACAGTCCTCTGTTTAATTTTTAGTCAGTCAGCCAATCAAACAATAAACATTTATTGAGAGCCTTTTTTGTTGTTATTCACAGTTTTCAGTCATGTCCAACTCTTTATAATTTCATTAGTAGTTTTCTTGGCAAAGATATTGAAATCTTTGAATTCAAAAAAAGATATTTGCCATTTCTTTCTTTAGCTCATTCCACAGATGAGGAAACTGAGGCTAACAGGATTAAATGGCTTGCTCAGTGTCACACAGCTAGTCAGTATTTGAGGTCAGATTTAAACTCAGAAAATTGAGTCTTCTTGACTCCAGGCCCGTACTCTAGCCATTACATCATGTAATCATTATGTGCTAAATTAATGCCCTTCACAACTTGACCCAAACCTACTTTTCCAGCTTCATGGTATATAAATCTTCTAAATCTTTCATTGTGCAATATAACCAAACTGTCATAGATTTGTATTTCCTTCTCTCTGTTTCTGCCTCTTCTCCCCCTTCTGTGACTTTCATGATTCATCTTTCCTGTCTGGAATGAACCCCCCCCCCCTCCAACCTCTGCCTCACAGTATCCATCACTTCCTTTAAGAGATAGCTTAAATACCATGTTCAGGACAAAAACTTTCCTGATCCTCCAACTATTCACATATCTTTCTTTAACTGGGGTATATTTAGCTATCTTTTTTTTCTTCATATTTATTTTGTGTTTATACATATGTACTAGTCTCTCTCGTTAGAAGATAAGATCCTTAAAAGTAGGAATATTTAATTGTTTGTCTAAAGAGAGGATGGAGAAAAGGGAGGGAAAAAATTTGGAACATAAGGTTTTGCAAAGGTGAATGTTGAAAACTATGTATGTTTTGAAAATAAACAGCTTTAATCAAAAAAAAAAAAAAAAAAAAGAAGAAAGAAAGAAAGAAAGAAAAAAAGAAAGAAGATACAAGGCTCTACAAGTAGTCCAGGAAAAAAAAAAGCTAAACCATACTTAAGAGAAACACCTCAAAGTTTCCAGAAAAATAACTTCCAAGAACAATAGATACCTTTGCCACATGTACTCTCAAAAATTACTTTCCTCTAATTCTGTAGATACAGGTGGAATAATGTGTAACTAATTTTGGAGAGGAGCTTTTGTGCCAGCTATTTGTACTATACTATCCTATTATCTCTCCCTGTCTAAAAGCTAACTTTCTGATTAATAGATATCAACTGATAATTATGAAAGTAAGCATACTGGTAGGAGTTTTTGGGTTATAGCATTAGATAAATAACCTCCAAGATATTAAGAGTAGTCCTAGAACTTTGAGAGGACATGATATTTGGATTCTGGGAATTCAACTCTTCCGTACAAATAGGAGTTGGGATAGAGCATGCTATATCTTTAATGATCCATTCTAAAAATTTTGGTAATTAAGGTCAAGTTCACTAGCCTACAATATAAGACTCCATTAGCTTCCCTTTCTGGAAAAATTGATATAATGTGTTCTTCTCCAATTCTTAGGTATCATTTCCATTTTCCACAATCTCCTGATATCACAGACATAGACTCAATAATTGACAGTTTGTACACTACCCTATGAATATAGTTCATCCAGGCCAGGTAATTGAATGATGTAATGGGCTGAGGTTTGAGCTGATGCACTGAGGTCCCAAGTACATGAGGCTAGATAGTAATTGGGCTATACTCTATTAATATACATGATTGGATAAAGAATGGTCCCTGCCCACTCTCCGTGCAAGTCCTGATGTGTTGTATAGGAAATGACGATTTTGGTGGGTGGAGGCAGAGAGAGAGACAGGAAGAGAAGCTGGGGGAGATGGGGCTGGGTTCGAGACTCCGAGCTGCTGGTTGTGTGGCTGCTGGTCAAGCTAGCTTCTTGACTCAGCTGCACACATTGCTATTGCCGATTCTCTTCCACCTCCGATCCTTCTCCACCTGTAGAGATACAAGCAAACCCTCTCCCCAAAGCAGTTAGCCTATCTGGTCCTTTCCATTCACCACTTTCTGGGTCTCTCCACATCACCTGGCGATTATCTAAAGATAGTGGAGCTGCTCGCACTGGACACTGACCTTCCGGTGGGTTATAAAACCTGTCTGCCGGAGCCAGTGCATCTTTGTCAAAAATCAAGAAGTTAATAGTATAAAGGGCTAGATTTAGAAGTTCTCTAGGGTTACCTGTGGCTTTTTTTTTTTTTTTTTAGGGAAAATCGTCAGTCTTTATTCTCAGTGAAGAAGGATTGGAGGTGGAAGAGAATTGGCGATAGCAATGTGTGCAGCTGAGTCAAGAAGCCACACAACCAGCAGCTCGGAGTCTCAAACCCAGCCCCATCTCCCCCAGCTTCTCTTCCTGTCTCTCTCTCTGCCTCCACCCACCAAAATCGTCATTTCCTATACAACACATCAGGACTTGCACAGAGAGTGGGCAGGGACCATTCTTTATCCAATCATGTATATTAATAGAGTATAGCCCAATTACTATCTAGCCTCATGTACTTGGGACCTTAGTGCATCAGCTCAAATCTCAGCCCATTACATCTCCCGCTTTCTTTTATTTTAGAACACAGGTGGTCATGCCATCCCTGACTCCTCAGGGAGGTCAGAGCCCCCAAGGGGAGGTATCACAGAGACAGTGCTTTAAATTCACCACGCCAGCTTACAAAAGAAGCTCAAGAGGCTTTGAGAGAAGTTGAACTGGCTTTATCCAATGTGGTTGAAAGAGTCACTCAAAAACCCTTGGAGATATCAGTTTTTGCCACACAAGAGGCACCCACAGCAGTCCTTCATCAAGGAGACAGCGTGATAGAGTGGGTGAACCTCCCAGCACAACCAGAACAAAGCCTTACTCCTTACCCAGTGCTTGTGGCTAGAATTTTATTAAAGGCCACTAAGTGAGCAGTACAATTATCTGGGACAAGACCTGACAAGATATACACCTTTTATACCAATACGCAAATTAATGTGTGTTGTGAGACCATCCCAGAGTGGCAAATTTTATTAGCCATGGCTCCAAATTTTTTACATGGGTCTCCATTAAAGATAACTAGACTATTACATAATTGGCGATGGACTCTTGAAGAAAAAGTTTCTAAAGTTCCTCTTCAAGGACCAACAATCTTCACGGATGCATCCAAACATAATATTTGTGCTGTGTACTCTCATGATCTAACTATAAAGAGAGTAGTCAGAACTCCTTTTCAATCCACTCAGCAGAATGAATTGTACGCGATCATTCTAGCTCTTACTTATTATCCAGGAGACATAAATATAATATCTGATTCGGCCTATTCAGTAGGTGTGGTACAAAGAATTGCCACAGCCCAAATAAAATTTGCAGCCTCCAATATATATCAGCTCTTTAAGAAACTTCAAGAGCAAGTGAGAAAGCATCCAGGTAAGATCTATATATTACATGTCCATTCTCATAGTGGACTTCCAGGTCCCATATTTGATGGCAATTCAAAGGCAGATAGCCTTCTAACTATGTTGGTCAATACCCCTTTGTTCCAAGAAGCTCAGGCATCTCATTCTAAATATCATCAGGCTGCTCGAGCTTTAGGTTTACAATTTGGAATAACAAGAGAGGAAGCTAGGAGCATAGTAAAAGCCTGTACAGCTTGCCTTCCTTTCCACGCTCCTACACTGCCTCCAGGGAAGAACCCTCGTGATTTGAAACCCAATGAAATCTGGCAAATGGATGTGACCTATTATAAATCTTTTGGTCGTCTGTCTTTCATCCATGTTGTGGTAGACACCTTTTCAGGATTCACTTTTGCAATGCCAGCAGCAAAAGAGACAGCCCGAGTGGTCACTGAATTCCTCATACAAGCATTTGCCATTATGGGTGTGCCACAAGCAATAAAAACAGACAATGGTCCTGCTTATACTTTGAAACATTTTGCACACTTTTGTGCACAGTATAAGATTTTACACACCACAGGCATACCTTTTAATCCTCAAGGACAGGCAATAGTGGAGAGGAGAAACAGAGATATTAAGACACTACTCCAAAAACAAAAGAAAGGGGGAGCCACAGGTAACCCTAGAGAACTTCTAAATCTAGCCCTTTATACTATTAAGTTCTTGATTTTTGACAAAGATGCACTGGCTCCGCTGACAGGTTTTATAACCCACCGGAAGGTCAGTGTCCAGTGCGAGCAGCTCCACTATCTTTAGATAATCGCCAGGTGATGTGGAGAGACCAGAAAGTGGTGAATGGAAAGGACCAGATAGGCTAACTGCTTTGGGAGAGGGGTTTGCTTGTATCTCTACAGGTGGAGAAGGATCGGAGGTGGAAGAGAATCGGCAATAGCAATGTGTGCAGCTGAGTCAAGAAGCTAGCTCGACCAGCAGCCACACAACCAGCAGCTCGGAGTCTCGAACCCAGCCCCATCTCCCCCAGCTTCTCTTCCTGTCTCTCTCTCTGCCTCCACCCACCAAAATCGTCATTTCCTATACAACACATCAGGACTTGCACGGAGAGTGGGCAGGGACCATTCTTTATCCAATCATGTATATTAATAGAGTATAGCCCAATTACTATCTAGCCTCATGTACTTGGGACCTCAGTGCATCAGCTCAAACCTCAACCCATTACATCATTCAATATTATCTTTGATATCACTTCTCTACTAGCCATTTTGTCGTTTTCAGTTTAAAGATCATTCCCCAAGGCATAAAAAACAGAAGCAAAATAAAAATTTAACAGTTCTAACATCTCTTTGTTGTCAGCTATCATTATCTTTTCCATTATAGCAGTAGTAATTCTCTTATCTTTTCTTCCTCTTGGCCCCAATATAGTTTTTAAAACAACAATAAAACACTTTTTTGTTGTTCTTTGCTTCCCTTTACAGCTTCAGCTATAAGCACTATTGACAATATTTTATGGAATATCATACTTTTTCATTCATCTCATTCCCTACTATTGCTTCCATATTTTTTATATTATTAATAGAAAATTTGTTGATAAGTGTATCCATCCAGTTTCCCAGAACAAAGTGAGGAAGATATTCATTTGTCTTCATTGGTCTATACATTGCTGTATATGTGAAGCACAAATCTATGACTCCAAAGCCTCTCTGCAAAGGTGATACTGAGTCAACCTAGACAGTTCTTAGCTAAGAGCCTCATGCAATATGGTATTATAAGGATTCCCCTTTGGACTAGTGGAATAACCTTGAAAGAAGTTACAGTTGGAGTCAGCCAGTTTCAACATTTACATAATTAAGTGAACTGATGTAGAAATCTCTGTTTCCAACATTAGTGAGACACTGTTGACATCAATCAAATGGTTAGTGTCAATGGTTAGTTAAACATGTACTCCAGCATCATAGAGTAGGTTTGATATTAACCAATCAATGTGGCTGATACTGATATTAATCACTTAGTCCTTTAGTCAGAACATAATGTAAAATCTCTTTAATTTAGAGTTTCATGGCAGAGAGAAAGATCATTGTAAATTAGTAAAGATTGTGAATCTAAAAAATGATAGATCCCGTTAAAGGAAAATATCCTTTCTGGTTTTAATGTCCCATTGTTTTTATTTTTTGTTGGTTTTAAATAATCCCATTACTGAAGTGTTATAGTGGAGTGTCAAAATAAAAGAAATGAATTTAGTGTCAAAAGTCCTGGATTTTTCTATCTGGTACCAACAAGTCATGTCATCTTTATGAGTCCCTGTGTCACCATCAATAAAAAGAGGATAATCATTATTGCCCTGCTGACTTCAATAGTTAATAAATACTGTGCACCAGGAACAACTAGGCACTAAGGATACAAAAAGAGGTAAAAGACAATCCCTGCCTTCAAAGATCTCAAAATCAAATGGGAGACAACAAGCAAACAAATCTATAAAAGCAAGTTATATGCAAGATAATTAGGAAATAATTAAGAGGTAAAGGCAATAGAATTAAGAGAAATCTTGGATTGCTTCCTATAGAAAATGGGATTTTAATTGGGTCTTACAGGAAGCCCAGAAAATTAGTAGGCAGAGCATGTATTATAAGGGAGAATTCCAGGAATGAAGGATAGAGAAAATACTCAAACTGAGAGATGTTATGTCTTGTTCATGGGATAGCAAGGAGGACGGAGTCACTGGATCAACAGGGTTATAGTGAAGACCAAATAAGATAATATATGGAAAGAACTTTGTAGACTATAGAATACTATGCAATCCTCAGTCCCCTTTTATACCTGAGGGAGAAGGTTCCCAAACATATTTCATGAACATGTATGTGTGCATATATGTTGTATTATTACATATAATAATAATCTGGTATATATGTATATAATATGTTTCCAGGCTTGACTTTTCTTCAGAGATACAAACTAGAATTTTCAAGTATTTTTAGAATATCTCCATCTGGATGTGATTCTGGTACCTAAAATTCAAAGGTACTAAAATTATTATTTTCTCTCTAAATCTACTCCTTCTTCTGACATCATTGATTCTGCTTTTAATTCTGACCATTATTTCCAAAGTTGAAAATTTAGCTTTGTTCTTAATTCTTCTCATATTCAGTTACTAAGTCTTCTGAAGGTAGCTCTCCATCTTCTTTTTCATTCATTACTTCCTTTCTAGTCACACAGTTAATACCCTGCTACACATGAACCAGCTATAGCATTCTAACAAATATTTCCATCTCTTCTTTCTCCTTACTTATATTATCTGCTACTACTACTGCTAAGAAGTTTTCCTGATGCATAGGTCTAGTCATGTGCTACATTTGATCAAAGATTTTGAATGACTTCCTAGTGTGATTAAAAATTTTCAAGAAATATACTTTTCAATTAATTTAATCATTTTATTAATAAGTCCAGCATATTTATTAATAAAAGGATGGTCATTTAGCCATATCTCTTAGACCAAAGATAATTATGGCAGCCCAGGCTCATGGCTTATATGTCCTTTTGGAAGAGGACTATTCAAAAGGATGGTAACCAAATCTGATTGGTTAACAATGAGAAAATAAATATTAGAACGAGTGGCTGAACCTGAATTTCAATTGTTGGCCACTTCTAAGTGCTTCCCCTCTCCAATCTTAGGCAATATATTTTTAAAAATTATACCCCACCCAATTTGTCTGAACAACAAAGTCCAATCTCATCAGCAATGTCCTTCAAAAAACTGATAACATTAAAATCAGAACTTTAGAAAAAGGAAAAACTCTGTATATTCATAAATCATTGATAATAATAATCATTCCTCTCATTCCCCTATTTGTTTCTATTGAGAAGCATGGCCATCTCAATAAATCACTAACAGATATGAAAAACACTTCAAAGGGAAAGGGGACAGGCCCTTTGACAAAATCAAAGAGGGCAATCTCTTTTGATAAGTAGATCATATAGATAAAAGATACAAAGGGGGAAAGTACAAAAATAAAAATCTCATCCCTCTGGTTTTTTGAAAACATCTGATTAGCTCTCTGGTTTGGGTGTGGTTTCAGAATAGTTCTTCTCTGGTTCAGGTAACTTGTAGAAATTCTTTTCTCTGCTAAAAACTCATCTTAACTTTATTTTAAATTTACTTTGCTATCAACTAGATCAGATGATGAAGGTAAACTAAAAATGCATGTCTTTATTAATGAAATATCAATTTTGGTCTAAAGACCAAGCAATTTTCTTCTTCTTCTTTAATAATTATAACTTTTTATTGACAGAGCCCATGCCTGGGTAATTTTTTACAACATTATCCCTTGTACTCACTTCTGTTCCTACTTTTCCCCTTCCTCTCTCCACCCCGTCCCCCAGATGGCAAGCAGTCCTATACATGTTAAATATGTCACAGTATATCCTAGATAAATATATGTGTGCAGAACCGAATAGTTCTCTTGTTGTACAGGAAGAATTGGATTCAGAAGGTAAAAATAACACGGGAAGAAGACCCAAAATGCAAACAGTTTACATTCATTTCCTAGTGTTCTTTCTTTGGGTGTAGCTGCTTCTGTCCCTCGTTGATCAATTGAAACTGAGTTAGATCTTCTCTTTGTCAGAGAAATCCACTTCCATCAGAATATAGCCTCATACAATATTGTTGTTGAAGTGTATAATGATCTCCTGGTTCTGCTCATTTCACTCAGCATCAGTTCATGTAAGCCTCTCCATGCCTCTCTGTATTCAGCCTGCTGGTCATTTCTTACAGAACAATACTATTCCATAACATTCATATACCACAATTTACCTAACCATTCTTCAATTGATGGGCATCCATTCATTTTCCAGTTTCTAGCCACTACAAAGAGGGCTGCCACAAACATTTTGGCACATACAGGTCGCTTTCCCTTCTTTATAATCTCTTTGGGATATAAGCCCAGTAGTAACACTGCTGGATCAAAAGGTATGCACAGTCTCTCTAGAATGGTTGGATTCGTTCACAATTCCACCAACAATGCATCAGTGTCCCAGTTTTCCCGGACTCCCTCCAACATGCGTCATTATTTTTTCCTATCATCTTAGCCCATCTGACAGGTGTATAGTGGTATCTCAGAGTTAAGACCAAACAATTTTCAATTTTAGGTTGGTCAATTGTCATATTGAAATATATATAAAAAACCAGAGACAAACAGAAAATTTGAACTCAATTTTTATACTTGGAATTATTCATTTCTCTATTAGGAGGAAAATTAATAACAGAACTTTTTAGAAGATGGACTCTAATACAAAAATGAATTCACTTAAAAGTTGCCAATTTAACTTCAGTTATAACAAAAAATTCTGGGATAGGATATATTAATGCATTAAGTAATCACTTTTTAAAAAGTGTATCAAGTAAATTATTTTTAACAAAACACTTTCAACTTCTAGCCATATTCAAATGAAAACCCCTAACAAAAGTGGATGTCTCTTTAAGGCATTCATATGACAGACCACAAGCCATTCCTCTTCTAAGATAACTAATTGTTATAATATCCCTTTCCTTAACACAGAACTGAGAGAGTTATGATATTCACTAAATAACAGAATCATATTCTAGTTTCGCAAGTCTTTGTATCATTTGCCTAAAATTATCCCCATACCATTGTAAAAACTTAAAGGATCTTAACTTACACAGAAATATATAACAAATAATAGATGTCAAAGCTAACCAATTAGTTGTTTAAAATATACAAAGGACTAAAATTTCAGATTAAAAAGCTCGAATCTCATAGTGCATCGTATAATAACTTAGATGTGTTAACTTGTGAATAAAGATTTAATATTGTGTTCATATTGATCATTTGACATTGATTATAGAAATTTGCCATAAAAGAATAGGGATATAAGAAAAAGTGTTCCATTCTCTTGATGTCAATTCTAGGTAAAAGTTATATAGACAGCTAATTGGATTAATCCAGGCTTAAAGTCAGCCAGGGGAATATTTTCCATTTCAAAGGAAAGTCATATTGGGAGAACCTGAGTCAGGATAATCCTACCCACAGCCCATGCCAAGAGTTGTTCTCCCAGCCTTTCCCATGAAAACTCCAATTGTAGTTCATAGATATAAATCCTATAGGGTTACTAGAATCATCAATTCCTTTGCTCAGCAGCATTCCTTGATGGTTACATCTGGAGTCAGACTCAGAATAATACCAGTTACAGTCCAAAAAGGTTGTAAATAGCAAGTCTCAAAAATCAGAACTTCAGCTCTCTAGGATTACATATCCAAGGGAACAAGAATTGTCTACAATCTCACATTAGTAACAATAAGAAATTAATCACAGAAAAATCACAACTTACCTTGACATAACTAGGACTCATAGTGAGTAGATGTTTTTTCATCCCTAAATTCAAAAAACACAAATTATTTTGCTTTAATGTGTTTAGTAATAAAAAAGATGGGATGAAATGTGTAAAATATTAATAATTCTAAACTGTATTAGAGAACAGATTATATGAAACATTGTCTATTGTAAAACATTCAAATGGACATAAACATATACTACTGCTCTCAGAATCTCTTTAAACAATGGGGACATCTTTAAGGAACTCTTAAGTAGTTTATATGTATTTTTATACATATTTTAAACCCAAGTTAATTAAAAAACACAAGTAAAATCAAATTTCCCATTAAAGTGACACAAAATAGCTCATAAATTACTACTCTTTACTAACATAACTGACTGTACTGATATCCTGTTCCTTAAAATAAAAATAATGTCTTTAACTTCCCAACTTATTAAATTCACATCTCTGTTTCACAAGCTTCTCTACCTTTGTCTAGTTATATTCATATCATACTCAAAGAATGAAATATTTCGGGGATTAAATCTTATATATATATGATAAGTTCTTGCTTAGGCCATGGAAAACAACAAATTTAGATGAAAATAGCAAGATCTTTCCACTTGTTGCCTATTACAGTAATTTAGATGCTTTAGTATTAATCTGATAACTAATAGATTCAGTATTGCAATGGCAAACTTCCACTGTTTGACAACCCTTAAAATAGAAATATGTTATGAGAGTTATAAGCTGGGACAAGCATCAAAACTGGTTATCAAAGACTACACCAGTATTAGTATTCTAGCATATAAAACCAGATGGAAAAATTTCTTTAATGGGGAAAAAAAAGTAACCTCCTTAACTTTATTTCCAGTGATAGATATTCACTAGTCTTAGATCTCAGATGTTGGCGCCATTGAGCTGCTAGCTGCTAACTGCTGATGTTTTTGTTTTTTTTTTAAGCACCCATTTACATGATTTAGACATAAAGAGCAAATTAGAAGAATAAAGGCTACCTCTCAGATCTGTGGAGAAGGAACAAATTTGTGACTAAAAACAACTGGAATATATCATAGAATGCAAAATGGATAATTTTTATTACATTAAGAAGATTCTGTACAAACAAAACAATTGCAGATAAGATTAGAAGGGAAGCAATAAACTGGGAGAAAAAGTCACATCCAAAAGTTCTGATAAAGGCCTCATTTCTAAAATATATAGAGAATCGATTCAAATTTATAAGAATTCAAGCTGTTTTCTAATTGATAAATGGTCAAAGGATATGAACAATTTCCAAATGAAGAAATTGAAACCATTTCTAGTAATATGAAAAGGTGCTGTAAGTCACCATTGACCAGAGAAATGTAAATTAAGACAACTCTGAGGTACCACTACACATTTCTCAGATTGGCTAAGATGATAGGAAAAGGTAATGATGAATGTTGAAAGGGATGTGTGAAGACTGGGACACTGATACATTGTTGGTGGAGTTATGAACCAATTCAACCATTCTGGAGAGCAATTTGGAACTATGCTCAAAGGGTTATAAAACTGCATATCCTTTGATACAGCAATGTTTCTACTGGGCCTGTATCCCAATGAGATATTAAAGAAGGGAAAGGGACCCACATGTGCAAAAATGTTTGTGGCAGCCCTTTTTGCAGTGGCAAGAAACTGGAAACAGAGTGGATGCCCATCAATTGGAGAATGGCTGAATAAATTATGGTATATGAATGTTATGTAATACAATTGTTCTATAAGAAACGCTCACCAGGGTGATTTTAGAGAGGCCTGGAAGATGCTAAGTAAAGTGAGTAGAACCAGAAGATTAGTAGAACCACAAGATTATACGGTGATCAAATCGGATGGATGTGACTCTTCAACAATGAGATGGTTTCAACTTGTAATGAAGAGAACCATCTGCACTCTGAGAGAGGATTGTATGGACTGAATGTGGATCATAACATAGTATTTTTACTCTTTTTGTTGTTGTTTGCTTGCATTTAGTTTTCCTTCTCATTTTTTTCCCTTTTTGATCTGATTTTTCTTGTGCAGCATGATAATTGTGGAAATGTGTATAGAAGAATTGCCCATGTTTAACATATAATAGATTACTTGCAGTCTAGGGGAGAAGGTGAAGGGAAGGGAGGGAAAAAAATTGGAAAAAGGTTTTGCAAGGGTGAATGTTTAAAATTATATATGCATATGTTTTAAAAATAAAAAGTTTTAATAAAAAATTTAAATAAATAAAAGCATCATTTAAGGATGGTTCAAGGACAAAACAAATCTAAAAATGAACCCCCCCCCAAAAGAATATTCCGGGTTCTTACAAATCTTTCTCCTCAAACAATAAAGCCTCTCTAATTATAGTAAGTCTGGAAACAATTGTTATTAACACCATCAAACTATTGCAATAAATAGACTTTCAAGCAAAAATGAGTAAGTCTTTTAGAAATAACAAATTTTTTTAATAAAAGATTTTTTACACTCAAACATTCTTTCCTAACAATATGTTCCATTTCTTAAAAACAGCTTAAAATTTATCCTGATATTAAAAAGCTAATCACTAAACTTTCATGAAGTAAATTGGTTAGAAACCTCTAAAATTCAATCTTAAAGAAAAAAATAAATCTTTAAACTGGAATTTTTCAAAACTAAGTATAAAATATCTTTAAGTAACATAAATCCCCAAACTGCCATAAAACTATAAATTCCTAACCACAGGTATCACACCTCACATTCCACATGTCCATGTAGATTAATTGCAATGGGGAGGGTATTCAGTTTTTCTCAGCCAAAAAAAAAAAAAAATAATACCCAATTCAATTAGCTTTATCACAAAAACCAAGTTTACCAGACTTTTTTTTTTTTTTTTAGCTTTTTATTTGCAGAACATATACATGGGTAATTTTTCAAAATTGTCCCTTGCACTCACTTCTGTTCCAACTTTTCTCTTCCCTCCTTCTATCCCCTCCCCTAGATGGCAGGCAGTCTCATATATGTTAAACATGTTAAATTATATCTTTTTTTTTTTTTTTTTTGGTATTTGATTTTTTTATTATAATAACCTTTTATTGACAGAACCCATGCCAGGATAATTTTTTACAACATTATCCCTTGCACTCACTTCTGTTCCGATTTTTCCCCTCTCTCCCTCCACCCCCTCCCCTAGATGGCAAGCAGTCCTATATATGTTGAATATGTCGCAGTATATCTTAGATACAATATATGTGTGCAGAACCGAACAGTTCTCTTGTTGCACAGGGAGAATTGGATTCAGAAGGTAAAAATAACACGGGAAGAAAAACAAAAGTGCAAACAGTTTACATTCATTTCCCAGTGTTCTTTCTTTGGGTGTAGCTGCTTCTGTCCATCATTGATCAATTTGAAACTGAATTAGGTCTGTTTGTCAAAGAAATCCACTTCCATCAGAGTAGATCTTCATACAGTATCATTGTTGATGTATATAATGATCTCCTGGTTCTGCTCATTTCACTTAGCATCAGTTCATGTAAGTCTCTCCATGCCTCTCTGTATTCAGCCTGCTGGTCATTTCTTACAGAACAATACTATTCCATAACATTCACTTACCACAATTTATCCAACTATTCTCCAATTGATGGATATCCACTCGTTTTCCAGTTTCTAGCCACTACAAACAGGGCTGCCACAAACATTTTGGCACATACAGCTCCCTTTCCCTTCTTTAGTATCTCCTCGGGGTATAAGCCCAGTAGTAGCACTGCTGGATCAAAGGGTATGCACAGATTGATAACTTTTGGGGCATAATTCCAGATTGCTCTCCAGAATAGTTGGATTCGTTCACAGCTCCACCAACAATGCATCAGTGTCCCAGTTTTCCCACATCCCCTCCAACATTCGTCATTATTGTTTCCTGTCATTCTAGCCAATCTGACAAGTGTGTAGTGGTATCTCAGAGCTGTCTTAATTTGCATTTCTCTGATCAATAGTGATTTGGAACACCCTTTCATATGAGTAGAAATAGTTTCAATTTCAAAATCTGAAAATTATCTGTTCATATCTTGTGACCATTTATCAGTTGGAGAATGGCTTGATTTCTTAAAAATTAGAGTCAATTCATTATATATTTTGGAAATGAGGCCTTCATCAGAACCTTTAACTATAAAAATGTTTTCCCAGTTTATTGCTTCCCTTCTAATATCGTTTGCATTAGTTTTGTTTGTACAAAAGCTTTTTAACTTGTTATAATCAAAATTTTCTATTTTGTGATCAATAATGATCTCTAGTTCTTTGGGCACAAATTCCTTCTCCTCCACTAGTCTGAGAGGTAAACTATCCTATGTTTCTGTAATTTATTTATAACATCATTCTTTATGCCTAAATCATGAACCCAATTTGATCTTATCTTGGTATATGGTGTTAAGTGTGGGTCCATGCCTAGTTTCTGCCATACTAATTTCCAGTTTTCCCAGCAGTTTTTGTCAAATAGTGAATTCTTATCCCAAAAGTTGGGATCTTTGGGTTTGTTAAACACTAGATTGCTATAGTTATTGACTACTTTGTCCTGTGAACCTAACCTATTCCACTGATCAACTAATCTATTTCTTAGCCAATACCAAACAGTTTTGGTGACCACTGCTTTATAATATAGTTTTAGATCAGTTACAACTGGCTGCCTTCATTTGATTTTTTTTTTCATTAGTTCCCTTGAAATTCTTGATCTTTTGTTCTTCCGTATGAATTTTGTTGTTATTTTTTCTAGGTCACTAAAATAGTTTCTTGGGAGTCTGATTGGTATAGAACTAAATAAATAGATTATTTTTGGTAGTATTGTCATCTTTATTATATTCGCTCAGCCTATCCAAGAGCACTTAATATTTTGTCAATTGTTTAAATCTGATTTTATTTGTATGGAAAGTGTTTTGTAGTTTTGCTCATATAGTTCCTGACTTTCCTTTGGCAGATAAATTCCCAAATATTTTATGCTATTACAGTTATTTTTAAATGGAATTTCTCTTTGTATCTCTTGCTGTTGGATTTTGTTGGTGATATATAAACATAGATCTTTTACAAGATCTCTTCTTTATATAATTACTAATTTTCCTTTTAGGATGCCTTTGTAATTATTTTACAGATTTTAATATCATGACAATATCTCCAAATAATTTAGTTAACAATTTCACAATTAATTAAATGATGGCCAAATAATTTTAGGTGAAACTTCCTTTTAAATATAGCAAAACTTGGAACTTTAAGTTCTTAAATTATAGTACTTCAGAATGTTACTGCAAGTCAGCAAAGCTGATAGAATGATTCAACTGTTTTCTAACCCATTCTTTTTTTTTTAAACAATTCTTAATAATAACAACATCTAGATTATAAGAAAAATTGCTAATAGTTTACCCAATTACACGGTATAAGAAAATTTGGAAATACAGAAATACCATGAACAATATTATGTATTTAAAACTTGTAACAAAACCCATTGCTAATCAGGTGTCTCAATTCAGGTGAATGTGCATTTACGTTACTTTATAAAGAAGATCATTCATCTCATCACCATTGCCACAGTATACTGATTACTTTAAAAATCCCATATAAAGTTATCAACTATAAAGCAATTACAACTAATTAGAGGGATAATTAAAACAGTTAACATTCCATTGAAATTTGCCCAATGCCAAGCACTATGTTAAGCACTTACAATGATGTGATCCTCACAACAACTCTGGCTGGTGGATGCTAATATTTCTTCTTACAGAACAATAAACTGGGATAGAATAAGCTATCTTAATAAGTTTCTTAATGCCAAATAACAAATGTCTTTTGTGTTAGGTAATTTACCATAATTATCCTGCTAGGAGAGCACAATAAAATATGTCCCTATTTCCTTCAAGACTGATTTTGGCTTAAATCAAACCAAATCAAATCTGGATTCATAATCACAAATAGTAACATTTTAATATTCCAGGTCCAATATTTTTAGCACTTCAAAAGAAAGAAAAATTATTATCCACAAATTTATATACTTTACCCTCCTTTTTTTTCTTTTAAAATTTATTTAATATTTTATTTTCCCTCAATTATATGTAAAACCAATTCAAACATTTGTTTTTAAAACAATTGAGCTTTACCCCTTTTTTAAGACAAGTGGTAACAATCTCCAGTTTCATATAATCTTTTCTTTTCTTTTCTTAAAGAGCTGGATCAATTCTCAATTCCCTGCCTCTTTTACCTTTTCTTTGAGATAAAGAGCTGCCCTAAGCATTCTGGCTCCCAATTCTCTGGGAATTTCAAGCTATGTATACTAGGAAATACATATAAAGTTTTACAATCCATTTGAAATCACAACTGTTATCATCAGGTTAATTTAAAAGTATTCTGGACTAAAATACCTTAAGAACTGACTGAATTGAACCTAGGTTCAATGGCTGCTTTTGGCTCAGGAAAAGAGAGCTAATGAATTTTTAATTCTAGAAGAACATGGTCAGTTTTCTCAGGCAAAAATCTTCAAGAGCTTTCATAGAGGGAGTTAATTAAATAGTTTAATTAAATAATAATTAAATAATTGAACAGTACACGATAAGATTTTTACATAGTAATCAAAGAGTTTCCTATAGATGTATATGGAAAGGTGGGTGGATATGATTTTACCAGATGATTATCTAATCTTATTCTTTAGGAACACTTTCCTCCTAAACCCTTATAACAGAACAAAAGGAGTTTGATTTTGATTCCTAAAATGTTATTTTAAAAAAGGCTTGACTGCCTATTTGATAGCAGAAAGAGTTTTCCAAATTTCAAATCATACTCATCCCTCTTTTTGTCCTGCAGTTCTTCATCTTTTAGAATCTGGAAAAAGTTAGCACTAAAGAATTTACAAATTAATAGTTATCTTTTTCTCCCACCTTTCACCAACATTACTCACAAAAAACAGCTTTTGCAATGTTAATATACATTTTAAACAAATTACTAAAATCCTAAGGTGACTGTGTTTAAGGTAGAAAAGTACTGATGAAGTGTCCTAAAAAACAAAAAACTTATTTTTGCATTGTAAACACATTTTCCTGATGTCAGATATATTGGGAGGGAGAGGAGGAATGGTGACAAAGATAAGTCCCTAGATTTAATTTAAATATAATCTACAAGCTTTAGCCTTGGGACCCAATTAAACTCAAATCCATTTAACTTTTTTTAGTCATTGCTGTCTCCCAACTGCTTGTTCTAGATCTTTTAACAGTCGAAAGCTGCTGTTAGAACTCTAAATCTAAAGAAAAAACTTGGCATTTTTACACAGATCCCTTCTTTAATGCCACTTCAAACTGTAAATTTCTGAGCCTCACCCTGCTTTTTCAGTTTCGCCAACCTGGCAAATACAGGCCAAAGACAAAGATAAAATACAGAAAAAAATATACAGAAATCAAAGACCAAAAACTACCCTGCTTTTGTACTTACCTGTCTGCCTTCTGCTTAGAAATGATGTTTTTTTCTTTGCACACCCAAATCTAAATTTAGCCTTATTCCTTCCACATCTCTGCCTGAAAACTCTAAGCTAGTTTGTCTTAAAGCTCTCTTCTGCAGACTTAATTTGTCCCCCAAGATGCAGTTTTTACAAAAGTTGGTATTCTTATAGCTTTCTAGCTTCATCAAGCTCTTAGAATTCTTAGGGTTCCTAAGCCGCCTAAAAATTCAACTTTCAAACACAACTTCTTTTCAAAGCCTTTTTGGTAGAGGTTTTCATTTGCATGCATTCTGTCCCTGTAAGTCTGAGCGAACCCCGAGCTGGTGAGAGTGAAAATGAAAGAACTGCAGCATGAAAAACAAATAAATAATCACAAAACATGTAAACTTACTCTGAAAGAATTTACTTACTGGTAAAAGGGTGAGTCAGATCACAGCCAGAGTATTAACAAAGAACTCTCCTTATGTAAAGCTCTCCATATGGGCCCAATAGGGGAGGGTTTTTCTGAAGAATCTAGAGTACAAGGCTCTGATCACTTGGTGACTAGCCATAAACATAGCAATTAAAAAGATTTGAGAAAAATAATTTCTGGGTAATTGAATCTCATGACTGAGCTCATGATTTATATGTCCTTTTTGAAAAGGAATATGTTGGCAACCAACTCTAATTGGTTAATAACTAATGAGAAAATAAATATTTCAATGAGGAGCTGGATCTAAACTTTGATTATGTCACCCACTTATAAGTCACATTTCCCCTTCCCCCATCCTTGGGCAATCTTTCAAAGAATTTATGTGTGCCCTCCATCCCTCCCCAAGCACAAGCAGAAAATAACGACTACTGTGAGTGAAGTCTGAACAAGAAAGTTAATCCAGTCTCATTATCAGCAATATGCTTCAAGAAACTGAACTTTTTAGAATCAGGACTTTATAAAAAAGGGGAAACTCTGAATCTCTCCAAATTGTTGGTGATTGATAATAATTTAAGTCACAAGTATATTACAAGATACTTTGCCTGTCATTCAAGAATATCTACAATCTTTTATCACCTAACTTTACCAGACTTACTAGTATTTCTCCCCTCATACTTTGATACTCAGGCTAACTAGTTCTACTCTCTCCCTGGCTTCTCAATAGACCTTCTACATTATAACCTCAGCAGTGTTGCCCAGGCTATCCTCTTTTGACTAGAATGCCCTCTTTCCTCTTCTTTGCCGTTTTTCCATTGAATTTTCAATTCCATTGAATTGGGGTTTAAGTGACTTGTCCAGGGTCACACAACTAATAAGTGTTAAAGTATCTGAGATCAACTTGACTATTCCATCTAGCTGCCTCTTCTTATTGAATTTCTAGCCATCCTTTTTAAAATGTTTAGTTTGTTAATTTTAAATTCATGCTCTTTTTTTAAAAAAATTACCATCACTTCCCAATAACTACTTCCTCTCAATAGTGTGTTCCTTTGCAACAAATAAATAAAGTCTAACAAAATAAATCAATATAATAGATTTCTCCAAAAATGTATTCCTCATTTGGCACTGATAGTTCATAATCTCTCTGCTAAGAAAATAGAGGAACTATTTTCATGTCAGTTCTCTGGAACTGGTTATTAATTACATTGAGTCTTTTTCTTCAAAACTTTGCTTATAGACAATGAGAAATTATTATCTTCTTTTGGGTGTCCCTGGCTCTATAATATTTCTTTTTCATTGCCATTTTTTTTCCTCTGCTCATTTTTCTAGTCTTGCTTTCTGAATTGGGACTTTGTTTTGGGATCAGGTTCTGTGGACATCTTTTTAAAAATGTAGAGGCAATAGAGTCAAGATGGCAGAGTATTAAGAAGCAGTTCATGGAGATCTTTACCCAAACTCCCCCAAACAGATCTAGAAAATACTCCAGAACAAATCATGATGGGGAAATTGAATAAAAGTTCATACAGCATCACTTTATCAGCCTTGGCAGGCATAGAAAAACAACAGAGAGAATTGTGGATCATTGTGGATCAGGGTTTTTACCAAGAGCACATTGTGTGGAACACTCCAGCATCCATGGAGAAGCTGTGCACAGAACAAGAGAGCTAGACCTAACTGAGGTACTAGCACTTCATGTAGAGTTTGATGACAAGTGTCAACTGGCAGTTTTATCACATACACTCAACTAGAATTCTTGGAAAATATGAAGTTTTCTTTTTCTTTTAAATTCAATATTTTTTTAATAAATCAAGGAAATTATAAGAGGGAAAAAAAGGATATGAGAGCTATGGGAGAAAAAATTAACAACCTGGCACAAGAGGTACAAAATTTTGCCCATGCAACAAACTCCCTAAAAATTAGAATGGGTCAAATGTAAGAATAGGAAAGCCAATGACTCTATGAGAAAACAAGAAATATTGAAAACAAAGTCAAAGTCAAAAGAAGAAAAAAAAGAAGAGAATATAAGGTATCTCATAACAAAAGACAAATGACATGAGAAACAGATCAAAATGAAAAAAATTAAGAATTATTGGACTACCTGAAATCCATGATTCTCCAAAGAATTTAGATATCATATTTTGAAAAATATTAAAAGGAAATAGAGGAACTGCTATAGAAACCTTCCTTATACATAGGAAACAGCCCTAATTTCATAGATCCAGAGGACAAAATGGAAAAAGAACTCAATTATCATGTCCTGAATGAAACCCCCAAATTAAAATTTCCATAAACATTGTAGTCAAGAGTCAGAGCTTCTAAATCAAAGAAAACTTACTGCAAGCAACCAGAATGAAAAAAATTCAAGTACCAAGGAACTAAAGCCAGGATTACATTTGATTTACATACATCGTTATAAAGACAACTTGGAATACATTATTCCAGAAGTTAAACAATATAGGCTTAAACTCACTCAGTAAAACTTACTATTGGGAGAAGGAGGAGATGGATTTTTAATGAAATAGAGCATTTCCAAACCTTCCTGATGAAAAAACCTGAGTTATATAGAAATTCTAAAGTTCATACACAAAAGTAAAGAGAAGAATAAAAAGACAAACACAAATGAACAATCACAAGAGACTAACCAAGGATAAAGCGCTTATTTTTAATATGAAGAGTTGACATATATTTCCTTCTGAACTTAACCTTATCAGGGCTCATAGATGGAAAATGGACTGAAGACTCGGGAGTAGTTCTATCATAACTTGATCTTAAGAGAAGAAGTGTGAAAGAGAAGGGGAAAATGAGCCAATGGAAAAGGAAGGTTAAGGAAAATTACCTCATATAATTAAAGAAAAAGCTCTCCAGCCAACCATTTCCCTCATGTAGGTACATGACATCTAATTATCATTCTCTCCACCAATGAGGAGATACAAATGCTCCAGGTTTGAAATCTAGTTTATACACGTATATTTTCTTAGTCCTCATAGTTCTGTTTATTTGAAAAAAGATTTTCGAAAGAAGTAGGCTCTCAACTGCCTACTTTGGCACATGCCACATTGATTTAAGCAATTTGGCCTTGATTCTTGGTCAAAACCTTTACATTTTTCTTGGAATTTTGGCCATTCAATAAACATTTGTTAATAATAACTTAAAGTTATATTTGACTTCAGAATTTGAAAAGAGTTAACCCACACCATCTTTTCAGAATCTCACAACAACTCCATGAGATAGGTGCCACTGACATTAATGTTATTATTTAATTAATATTGATATCAATTAAATAATTAATTTTAGAACTAAGGAATCTGAAACACAGAGGAATTAATGGTCTATCCATGATCACAATATTGGTGTTAATATGAAATCAGCACTGAGGTTTTCCTAATACCAATTCCAGCACTCTATCCATTATGACATACCTCTTTCTTAGAGGTAGCTGATGACACAGAAGTTGGTTGCAGTATATATCCTCAACCTGGAGTCAAAAGGCTCAAATCCAATTCTAGCTTTAGATACTTAATATCTGTGTGATATTAGACAAGTCACTTAACCTCTTCTTCAGTTTCCTCAAATATAAAAATGGACATAGCAATAGCTCCTATCTTAGAGAATTGTTGTAAGGATCAAATGAGTTAATATTTGTAAAATACTTAGCACAGTGCCTGAAACATAATAGGAGCTTCATAAATTCTGGTTCATATGTGATTGTTAATTGCCTAACATTGTGTTAGGCATTGACTAAGCAACCTAAATAGAAAACATGATCTGTGCCAATCAGATATTTTGCCTTATCTTCACTACTGAACAATATAAAAATAATGAAATATGGGATTTGGGATTGTTAAGTACTGCCCAAGGAGAAAGAATGTTATAATTCAGTGTTGTAAAAAGAAATTATTTACTCAGAGAACACTGTCAAAACATTTGAAGTTTCTATCCTAATGGGAATGAGTTCAAGCAAAGCCTGGGTGAGAGAACCATTTTAACTGGCAACCTCAATCAGATAACTTCTAGGTCCCTTTCAGCTCTCAGATAGATGATAGATGATAATAACTGTGGTTTTCCTATTTCCTCCTATTAGTGTTCTTAAAATACATTAGTTAGCTTTGGGGATTTCTGACTTAGTTGTGGGAAGGTTTGTTATTTTTTCAGTATTCACTGATCTCTTCTGGCTTATCAATTTGGCCCTAAGTCCTGATACCTGAAGTGTCCGGAATCTTAAAAATATGTATTCTCTTTCATCCTTTCATTGTCATTGTATACTATTCCCAGGGCAAAAAGAACAAGCAAGGAGAAGCTAATGATTCTACACCTGTCCATGCAGATGTACCCCATTTTTTTAATACTTGGGTGACAATGAGAAATAATAAAAACTAATATTTATAGAGTACTTTACACACAACAACCCAATGAGGCTAATATTCTTTGTATTTCATAAATAAATTATAAATAATAATACTGTAGCGGGATAAATAATTCATCCATGGTCAGACAAGTTCATCTCCTCCACAAACATTTTTCTAATAAGTAGAACTGAAAGGGCTCAGAAATGAAAAAAGCCAATAGCTTGACAATAATTGAAATATGATTTTTTATATTAGAAATATCAGCTTGCAGATTCAAATTGAGATCTCTGATTCCAGTTCCAAACATGTTATGTTTGATGATTTCAAAGGTGAGTCCCAAAGAGTTCTGGGAGGGTGGAGCCAAGGTGGAAAAATAAAATCAGAAAACAGCTTGAGCTCTCCCAGTTTCTCTTAAAAAACACATGAAAACAAGCTTCTGAACAGAATATGATGGAATGAAACCATTTTCCGGCTCAAGATAGACTGAAAAAACTTCAAGAAAGGTCAGTCTCATTGATGTGAAAAGGGTATTCAGCCCAACTCAGATAAACTCTGAGAAAGCTGATGAGAGGGTCTTAATCACAGCAAATCAGCAACTAAGACCCTCAGCTCTGGCTCAGTAGAGAAACCAATCAGTAGATCAGCTTCCAGTCCCAGTTCAAAAGGCAAACTCTGGGAAGCTGTTTCCTGAACAAAGCAGACTACCCCCTCCAAACACAAGGAGTCCTTGTGCTCAAAGCTGAACCTCAGAACTTCACAGAAAGCTTGGGACAGCATCACCTTTGCTCCAGGAGCAGAGCTCCACCTTAAATTTTAAAAAAAAGAAAAGAAAAGAAAATATCAAAAGAAAAGGAAAGAAAATGAGCAACAGGAAAGAACTTTAATCATATAAAGCTGCTGTGGTGACACAGCAGACCAAAACACAAACTCAGAGGAGGACTCAATGTTCACAGAAGAAATCTCAAATAGTATGTTATGGGCCAGAACTCTGTACTTGAAACAAGGATTCTTACAAGGTGCTAACTCAGTGGAATTGATAAGTAGGAAGTTTAGCATGGTGATTAATAGTTCTCTAGTTCAGTATATGTACTTGGTGCTTAATATACTTCTACAAGATTCACACCTATGATGATGTAATTAAAATAAAGCATATAAAGTGGGACAATTCAGTCAGGGTCAGACTTGGAGAAGACAGAGAGGACTGGAGGCAGGAGCTCAAGCTCTCAGAGCCAAGGAGAGACATTCACTCCATCTCATATCACCATGATGGCAGGTTTTCCTCTTTTACTTCTCCACTGAAACCAAGATTCCAGAAGGCCTCCAAGAAAGCTAGCCAATCCCCTGTCAAGGAGACAAGACTTTGAAGGAGATAATAAAGGATTTGAACTTTAACATCTGGATATTCTTGTAGTGATTACTCTGACTGAAAAGAAGGTTGGTCCAGAGACCCCCAGAAAACCAACAGGAACACTACATTTTGGCGCCCACACAGGGACTAAATGATTTAAGGCCAGACTGACACTATTCTGAGTTCAGTGAAAAAGTCTCCATGACCCAGAAATTAGGGTGAATACAAAAATAGACAAGAAGAAAACTTTGTAAAGGGCTAAACTAGTATTTCAGCTGAAATGGGACAAATGTTTAGAAAGGAGCCTTTTCTATCTCAAGGAAAATTTGTAGAAAGCATGGTTAGATTAATTAACAAATCAAGGTTTAATTATAACTTGGGAACAGATCACTGAACTTTTAGAAACATTACAATACACATCTCCTTGGTTCTCTAAGGAAGAAAAATTAGAGCCAGACAAGTGGAAATTAGTAGAAAAGCAATTAAGTAAATATTATAATGATAATGGTCCTGATTAAATTCCTAAAGAAACATTCTCTGCATATAACTTAATACAATTGGCTTTAAGGAATTATATAAGTAAAGGAATAAGAAAAAAGAAGAATGATACTGACAAATTAGGTGGAAAGGATGAAGAATGAGACAAGAATGGAGTTAAGTGCAATTCTGATGAAATTAAGAAGTGCTTCACACCAGGAGCCATTAGGGCATTCCCCATATCATGCCCCTCCCCCCTTAATTAAGCCTTCATGGGTGGAGGAAGAAGAAGGAAGGGGAGGGGCAGTGACACAATCAGCACCACTTAGATATTCCTTGACACATGATGAGACTGTTGCATGACTTTAAAACTTGCAGGAATCATTGGATTCCCAGACACATGAAATAATGGACAATAGATTGGTTTTGTACTATTTCTAGGACTTATAGACATTACAAAAGGCATTAGTTAAAGCAAAAAAGGACAGGATATATCTGCTTTAATAGAAGCATACCCTGTGATTAAAGAATTTGATTCTTCAGGTCAACAAAGGAGAAGATACACTCCTTTTGATCTGGAAATTATCAAAGATTTGAAAAAAGGTTGCACTCTTTATGGGGCTATATCATCTTATGTTAAGATGGTCTTAGAGAGTATAGCTTATGAAATTTTAACCCCCAGTGATTGGAAAACTATAGCAAGGACATGTTTAGACCTGGACAAAACTTGTTGTGGCTTTTGGAGTACAGAGAACCATGTAGGATACAAGCCCAACAAAAAAGGCAAACTGGAGTTAATATACAAATCACCTTTGACCAACTAGCAGGTAAAGGTCAGTATGCAGATGCTTTAGCACAGACTAATTAACCTTTGATAGCATATGAGCAAATTGCTGCTGCTGCTATCAAAGCATGGGGCACTCTCCCAGGACAGGAAAGAGGGGACACCTTCATGAAAATAGAGCAAGGTCCAAATGAACCCTTTGCTGATTTCATGGGATATCTGCAAACAGCTGTCATACAAAATATTGGTGAAAATGCAGCTACAGGGATAATGATCAAAAAACTTGCTAGAGAAAATGCTAATGAGGTTTGTAGAAGAGTTATTCTGGGACTAGACAAGGATGTTCCTTTAGAGGAAATTATAAGATGCTGTGCCACAGTAGAAACAAATGCCTTTTATACTCAGGCTATGATGAAGAACATGGGAAGACAGGATCCCTCTTGGCAAGGGACTTCCAGAGAAACTCGTCAATGCTTTCAATGTGTTAAAGTAGGGCATCTGAAAGTTCAATGTTGACATAGAGATAGAGTGAGAAAACAGGATGGGAGAACAAGACCCAAAACCCTGTGTCCAAAATGCAAGAAGGGCTTCCATTGGGCCTCAGAATGTAGATTAATCCAGGGAAACGAGAAGTAGGGCCCAGCTCCAAGACCACAAACAAAAAATAAATGGGGCAATGGCAGCCCAGGTTACACCTAGAGAGTCTTTTTTTTATTTATTTTTATTTATTTTTTAATTTTATTTTATTTTATTTATTTATTTTTATTTTTATTTTATTTTTTTATTTAATAGCCCTTTATTTACAGGATATATACATGGGTAACTTTACAGCATTAACAATTGCCAAACCTCTTGTTCCAATTTTTCACCTCTTACCCCCCACCCCTCCCTAGATGGCAGGATGACCAGTAGATGTTAAATATATTAAAATATAAATTAGATACACAATAAGTATACCTGACCAAAACGTTATTTTGCTGTAGAAAAAGAATCAGACTCTGAAATATTGTACAATTAGCTTGTGAAGGAAATCAAAAATGCAGGTGTGCATAAATATAGGGATTAGGAATTCAATGTAATGGTTTTTAGTCATCTCCCAGAGTTCTTTTTCTGGGCGTAGCTAGTTCAGTTCATTACTGCTCCATTAGAAATGATTTGCTTGATCTCGTTGCTGAGGATGGCCTGATCCATCAGAACTGGTCATCATATAGTATTGTTGTTGAAGTATATAATGATCTCCTGGTCCTGCTCATTTCACTCAGCATCAGTTCATGTAAGTCTCTCCAGGCCTTTCTGAAATTATCCTGTTGGTCATTTCTTACAGAACAGTAATATTCCATAATTTTCATATACCACAATTTATTCAGCCATTCTCCAACTGATGGACATCCATTCAGTTTCCAGTTTTAGCCACTACAAAAGGGCTGCCACAAACATTCGTGCACATACAGGTCCCTTTCCTTCTTTATAATCTCTTTGGGATATAATCCCAGTAGTAACACTGCTGGATCAAAGGGTATGCACAGTTTGATAACTTTTTGAGCATAATTCCAAACTACTCTCCAAAATGGTTGGACCTGTTCACAACTCCACCAACAATGCATCAATGTCCCAGTTTTCCCGCATCCCCTCCAACAATCATCATTATTTTTTCCTGTCATCTTAGCCAATCTGACAGGTGTGTAGTGGTATCTTAGAGTTGTCTTAATTTGCATTTCTCTGATTAATAATGACTTGGAGCATCATTTCATATGACTAGAAATAGTTTCAATTTCTTCATCTGAGAATTGTCTGTTCATATCCTTTGACCATTTTTCAATTGGAGAATGGCTTGATTTTTTATAAATTAGAGTTAATTCTCTATATATTTTAGAAATGAGGCCTTTATCAGAACCTTTGACTGTAAAAATATTTTCCCAGTTTATTGCTTCCTTCTAATCTTGTCTGCATTAGTTTTGTTTGTACAAAACTTTTCAGTTTGGTATAATCGAAATTTTCTATTTTGTGATCAGTAATGATCTCTAGTTCTGCTTTGGTCATAAAGACCTTCCCCTTCCACAGGTCTGAGAGGTAGACTATCCTATGTTCCTCTAATTTATTAATAATTTCATTCTTTATGCCTAGGTCATGAACCCATTTTGACCTTATCTTGGTGTACGGCGTTAAGTATGGATCAATGCCTAGTTTCTGCCATATTAGTTTCCAATTTTCCCAGCAATTTTTATCAAACAGTAAGTTCTTATCCCAAAAGCTGGGATCTTTGGGTTTGTCAAAGACTAGGTTGCTATATTTGTTGACTGTTTTGTCCCTTGAACCTAATCTATTCCACTGATCAACTAATCTATTCCTTAGCCAATACCAAATAGTTTTGGTAACTGCTGCTCTATAATATAATTTTAGATCTGATACAGCTAAGCCACCATCATTTGATTTTTTTTTCATTAATTCCCTTGAAATTCTTGACCTTTTGTTTTTCCATATGAACTTTGTTGTTATTTTTTCTAGGTCATTAAAATAGTTTTTTGGGAGTCTGATTGGTATAGCGCTAAATAAATAGATTAGTTTAACACCTAGAGAGTCTTTAGAACTTCAGGACTCTGATATGATCAATCAGCCAAAAAGCAATCAGATGGGAAAAAGGGATTACAACTGGGGAGAATACCGGTTTTTTAACCCAACAGAAGGGCAGTATCCAGTGTGAGCAGATCCAATGTAATTGTCAGGTGATGAAGAGAAATCCCAAAAGTGGTGAATGGAAAGGACCAGATAGGATAATTGCTTAGGGAAGAGGGTTTGCTTGTATCTCTACAGATAGAGAAGGAATCAGATAGGTGCCAACGAGTACCTTGAGAGAGACAGAAAAAGAGAAAAAAACTGGAAACAAAGGAAAAGACCCAAGAAACATCTGACACTGAAAGAGCATGGCTGATAATATGACTGTTACAGAACTTCAAAAACTGCAGGAATCATTGGATTCCCTAAAATGAAAAATTGTTGATAAGACTGTTGCAGAACTTCAAAACCAGCAGGAATCATTGGACACCCTGAGACAAGATAAGACTGATACAGGACTTTAAAATCTGCAGGAATCATTGCATTCCTTGACACATGATGAGACAGTTGCAGGACTTTAAAACTTGCAGGAATCATTGGATTCCCAGACACATGAAGTAATGTACAATAGATTGATTTTGGATTATTTCTAGGACTTATGGACATGTATAATTCCTCATGTTGATTCATATTGTTTATTATGTAATACCTCCCATGTTGATGGATTTTATGTATACCTGTTGCAAGTGAGACCCTTCAGAAACCCGCTAATCTGGTTTGATTCCCCATTTTCCTTTGGTTTTCATCTCCCTTCCTGAGATGTCAGGGAGGGTGTGATCATCTCCTTTTATGGTGATTTCACTCCCTTTTTCTGAGAAGTCAGAAAGATAATGATCACCTTCTTTTGGGGGCTCTTACCTCCCTGAGAGTTCTAAAACAAAAGAAAGCAATCTCAATCTCTAAGAGGCTTCTTCAAAATATTCATAAAAGACTTCAAAAGACAAATGAGAGAGAGAAAAAATTTTTAATGTGTCATTTTCTTCAGCTATTTTTTGTATCTCTTTTTCTATTTAGTTTATTCTACTTTTAAAGGAGTTGGTTTCTTCAGAAAATGTTTTTCCTTTCTTTTCCAAACTGTTGATTCTCTCATGCATACCCCTCATTTCTTTTCTCATTTTTAAAATATGGGTTAAGTTAAAATATGAGGAAATACAGCTTTCAGATATAACTTGAACATTTTTTGACAGAAAATGAACCATGACATAAACAGAAAGACAAATCTTGTAAAAGATGTAGGATAATTAATTAGTTGTACATGAATAGTTTGATGGTTTAAAAAAGCAGAGAATGAATTTTTATTTATCAAAAACTGAAAATAAGTACAAAGAAAAGCATTTCATGAACAAAATGAGATATTAGTCTGTGCTGGGATCTTTAGAGTTATGATACACTAGAGTCCTCAGTTCATTTGTATACAATTATTTTATTGCTTAAGAGAATGAAATTTTAAAATGAAAAATTACATAAATATTTGAAGACTGAAATATAAATTAAAAATAAGGCTTTTTATTTCATAGGAAAAAAGTTTTTATTTAAAAAAAAAAGATGAATCACTGAGACTTAGAAAGTTCTGATTTAACATTTAAGGGTATATGGGATAAAAGAGAGAAAAGAATTCACATATTCAAAAATGTTTGTAGGAACTCTTTTTGTAGTGGCAAGGAACTGGAAATTGAGAGGATGTCCATCAATTGGGGAATGGCCAAATAATTTTATGGAAATGATGGAATTTTATGGAAAATTATTATTCTATAAGAAATGATGAACAGGCTGATTTCAGAAAAGCCTGGAAAGACTTACAAGGACTAATGCTGAGTGAAATGGGCAGATTCGGGAGAACATTGTACACAGTAACAGTAGCATTGTATGGATAATCAACTTCAATAGATCTCAGCAATGAAGTCCAATAGATTTGGGAAGCAAAAGAACCATGGAGACTGAATGCAGATTGAAACATACTATTTTTACCATTTTTGTTTGTTAGCTTTTTTTTTTCATGGTTTTTCCCCTTTTGTCCTAAATTTTTTTCACAAAATGACAAATATGGAAATATGTTTAAAATGATTGTACATGTATAAATTATATGTCTTGGGACAAAATAAGGAAGGAAAGAAGGAAAAAAATTAAGAGCTCAAGATGTTACAAAAATGAATGTTAAAAACAATCTTTACATGTAATTGGGAAAATAAAATACAATTAAAAGAAAAACATGTTGGAAGATAGGAAAAAGAGTTTGAGATTAAAGAATAGGACTGAAAGTAACTTTCTCAAATTTGTTTGAAGAGATTAATATCAGGAACAGTTCGCTAACCTGAATAATTTTGAAATTCTTAAAAACTCTGAAGAGAGCAATGACGAGTCTCAATTTTAGAGGACTACCACTAATATAAATGAATGTTTTGATGCCTGAAATAAGAGGGAAAAAAATTTTGTTAACAAAAATTGCTAAAACATATATATGAAGAAATATAACTTTCTTTTATTATTATATTATATTATTATATAGCTCTAATGTATATATTATTCAATACAATATGTACATTATTTATAAAAAAAAAAAAGGGAGGGGAATCACATTAAAACTCCTCTGTGTGAAAATGTGTAGGTAAGAAAACTTGGTGGATAGCACTAGGCTAGACTAGTAAATAAGCAAGTATAAAACAGTTCCACTGGAGCAATTAAAAAAAAAAAAAAAAAAAAAAAGACTAATTTGAACTTAGTAAAGCAGGAGCTCAGGGACCAGAAGGCTAAAGGAAGGCATGAGATGCAAGGCAGTCATCAAGAAAACCAATCCACAAGATCCTCCCAAAACCAAAATGCAAAGTTTGATTACCCTGCAGGTGGTCTGGATGGACTTGAACAACCCAAAGAAAATAAAATCTAGTTTTTTGTGTTTACAACATATCTGAACTCAAAAGTCCTTTTAAGAAGTCAGCTTTTTCCCAACCCTCCAGTTAAGCATGCATATTGTCCAGTTTTCTCATTCAATGTCCAGGTCATGGGAGAATTAGCAAAATTGCACATCTCAATGTTTATATGATTCTCTTCTTCCCTTTCTAGGGCATGCTCTTAGATCCCCAGGTCCCAGGAAAATATCAATTCCAGTTTAGGTTTTAAAAAATATTAATGTTCCTAAAGAATACTACCCATCTCTTGAAAGAGAAAGAAATATGTAGACTGAGGAATTTAAGAAGTGTGGGGTTTGACTTTTAAGTCAAAATTATCATAAAAGTTTCCAACTCTGAAAAAATGAAAGTCCATTTTATAGAATTTATTAAATTTATTTTTATTAAATAAATTATTATTTATTATTAAATAAATTTAAGCATATTTGATATTTGTATACCAATCCTTAGTTTTTAAAAATGTCTGAAGTTGCCAACCAAATGTGATGCTAACTTCTATTTCCTAGATTTAATTGGATTTTTTATTGCTAAAAGTATATGGTATCTGAGACTGAAGTACAGTTAGCAGCATATCCCCATTTCAACTAACTTACTTTTTGCTTTTGTTTGTGGAAAATTTTAAATCTTAAACCATTTCCCCTGTGCTCAATATTCTCCTACTCTTGCCAAATACACATACACGTGTTATTCTAGCATGTACTCTGTGAATTTAATTAACTTCAATATTAGACTGAGAAATACATAATTACAAAGGTAAATTTAGTACTCCCTTGAAAGTACATTTCAAAGACCAATGCAGCAATATCCCTTCTAATGAAGAAGATGCATTCCAACAACACATGTTTTGGAGTCAAAAACTTAATTAGTTGAAGTAAAACTACATAAGAAACATATAAAAACTCCAAATGTGAATTCCTTCCTCTTAAATCCTTCTCCCCACTCCAAGCCACAAGGTTATTTCCTTCCTTCCTCTCCTTCAATTAAGGCAAACAGAATGTGGAAGCTTACCTTACTCAAAGCTATGACCCTCCCAAATGACCTAGTTTTTTTGATTGACAGCAAAGAAGTTGAATTCTTTCCCACAAATAGAGACCTATCTGTAAGACATCACTACTGTCACCTTTTCAGTCATTTCTATAAGTAGCCCTGAAGGGACCAGAATGTGTTGCATTCTCTACAATTCAAACCAGTTTTGTTAAAAGAACCTTTTTCCCCCAGCAAATCTCTTGGGAATTCCTTGGAATTACTCTGCTTGAAATTCTCCCTTCACAACCTTCACTTTCTGCTCAACATCCAAAGTCCAACTCGAATGTTATTTCTTCCTTCTTTCATTCTCATTTCCTAGTTTTTTTGTGCTCCACCCCATCTCACCCCCATTCTGTACTCTTATAGCATCATTTGTCCCTCACCGGTACTTATATCCTGCTCTCTACTATATAGGTTAGTATTTATATATTATTTCACCATATATGCTCTAAATTCCTTGTGCCAAGAACTAAGCAATTTCATAGCATGTAACTTATTATAAATATTAGATCAATTTTCCTAGAGAAAATCTTACTATGTTATTCATCTGCTAATCTACTAATAAATTCAAGTATCTGCTTGTTATTTCCAGGGTCTAATATAAATGCCTTTTTTTTTTTTTTTTTGCTGAAGCGTTTGGAGTTAAGTGACTTGCCCAGGATCTCACAGTTAGGAAGTGTTAAGTATCTGAGAACAGATTTGAACTCAGGTCCTCCTGACTTCAGGGCTGGTGCTCTATTCACTGAACCACCTAGTTGCCCCCAAATGCCTCTATTAGGTATTTAAATCTTTTCACAATCAGGTCCCAAACTACCCTTTCAAACTTTATTGCCCATTACTCTACTCCAAGCATATTATGGCCCAACTAAACTGCTATTCCTCATATATGTCATTCCATCTTGCACCACTCCCACTACCATTTCATTTCCATCTTTTAGACTCTCAGGGGTCCTCAAACTTTTTAAATAGGGGGCCAGTTCACTGTCCCTCAGACTGTTGGAGGGCCGGACTATAGTAAAAACAAAACTTTGTTTTGTGGGCCTTTAAATAAAGAAACTTCATAGCCCTGGGTGAGGGGGATAGTTGTCCTCAGCTGCCGCATCTGGCCAGCAAGCCGTAGTTTGAGGACCCCTGTTTTAGAGTCTCTAATTTCCTTATCCTTCCATTTATGAGTGCCTTCTCCCCCATCATCTATTTTTATCCATTTTATATAAGCCTATATCTTAGCTAAACTGCATACTTCTCAAGGGTAGGAATTTTAATATAGTGACTGGCAGAGTGTAGCTGCTTTATAAATGCTTGTTTACTTGATTAATAAATGAAAATCTATTCATTCACAGAACATTAGAATTTGAAGCAACCTCAAAGAAAACCCAGTTTGAACATTATCTCAATAAGAATTCTATTTACATATATCATTTCTGACAAGTTATTAGAAGGGAGTCTAACCTCAGCACTCCATCAGCATTCAGTCTAAACTCAGCACTAACCTGAACCTAGTTCAGGTTCATTGTTGTGTTAAAATGAAACACTGACTCATTGAAAGATTAAATTAAAGGAGGTTTACTTTTTTCTAACATAGCAAGGATGTGCCACAAGAATGTAGTGGTACCTAGCTTCTCTGGACATTACTCCCTACATTTCCACATGGAAACTCATCTGGTCATGAGGGCAGAGTACAGTGGGTTATCAGGAAAAGGTATTATAGCTTGTGTGATCTTCAGAAATCCATAAGTCCAGGGTTTAGGCTCTAAGTAGGTGGGTCTTTCTATGTTCCTAACTAATCAAAAAGGTGTGTCAAAGGGCTCCCAGGAATTGCTCTGTTAGCTTTTAGGGAAAATTAATCCTGACATAGAAGTGAAGGAGAGAAATATGAGTTTTACCTATATGTCATGGAAATGAGTGGGAGGTGTCACAGAAGGGGTCATGCTTTAGAATCATCCTTACTCTATATTCATATATTTGCTTAATTGGAAAGGATTTCAGAGTTCACATAATTCAAGCCATTTTATTACTACCAAACTCAGACTATCATTATTAACACTGTACAGTGTTATTCACTTTTGAATATTCACTTCAAAATCATTTTCATTAGGAAAGAACATTATTTCTTTCCTTTATTCTTAATATTATGGATAAGTTTACATTTTAAATGGTTAGTAGGAAGAAGCCTGCTTAGAGGAAAAACAACGATCTATTCAACTCATTCTCACAACCTTGTAATATCCTATTCTTCTGATTACACACCTGGATGAAACTGTGCTTTCTGGTTTTCTCCTTTTTTTTTTTTTTTGTTTTTTAAATGAAGGGACTTAATACCTGCAAACTATAACTAGTTTCTTCTAATGCAATGGTGTACATTGGTTTGGGGATACTTATTTGCTCCTCCAAATTATCAAGGCTGCTACTCACCTGCAGTACTGTTTGATGGCAAAGGCTGGATTGTATTGCCATTTGAGAGATTCATTCCACCTAATTTTGTTCTGCTCTTTGGAAATAATTGATACCCACATATTTCTGGGTTTTAGATGAATATGAATCTCATAGAGGGTGAAAATTGCTTTGGCTAGGGGAAATAAAAAGTGATAGGTGAGATGAGTAATTTTTGACCATTTACTCTGATTAAAATGTAATCTTCTACACAAAGACTGAAAGGTAGTGAATTTGGAATAATGCACTTGGTATAATGGGGAGCCTTTAAAAGAAACTAGTTTTGTTTAGCAAGAGTGCTCAATTTGTGTCCATTGTTGAATGCACTAGCTTTTTTGTTTCTGTTTTTATTGCTTTTGCTTTGACCACAGAATGTTTCTTTCACTGGAGATTTATATGTTCTTTTCCCATTTTAGAGAAGGATGTCCACTGAAAAGGAAGAATCATCTTCTTTCTCTAGTGTGCTTTCTGAGTTTCCCAAAAGATACAGCTAATGCTTTCATCAGGATTAGTACAAAAAAAAGGCCAGATTTAACCTTAAAAATAGCAAGATGGTTGATGAAATAGAGATCTATGTCTCATACTTGGACTATGTTCACAACCATTCTCATCTCTTTGTAGATCTAAGTTCCTAAAACCTTGCAGTTGAAATCAAGAGATTACACCCATACCACTTGACCTTGGCCAGGAACAGTCACTCTTATTCCCCACCTTCACAAATCTAGACAGCTGGGGTTAGAGAAGGGTGCTATTAATAAAGTTACCAATACCAAATACTCTCTATAGGAGAGATCATATGTTGGTTATCCCTATCCCCTAATCCATTCACCTGGGAATATTCAGCACAGTGCTTCCTGATTGGAACTGGGGCATCTATCCTACTTGTTAAGAGACCAAACGCCTTTTCCATAATATTTCTGTTTTTAGGACTTGAAAGTATGATGGCAAAGGAGAATTCCTGTGGCCCCTGGGCTGACAAGATTAGACACAATCATAAATAGTTTCTAATTTCATATCCATTCTCCTGCTTTGGCTTCACATAAATCCTTTGCTTTTACTCTGTTTATATTTATGTCCTAGCTCTAGAGCTAGAAGATATTTAGAGATCATTTAATCCAATTTCTCTTCCCTTCTTCCCTTTCACTTTATAGATGAAGAAACTGAAATATATAGAAGTTAAGTAACTAATTTAAGGTTATAAGACATAAGATCAAAACCAGAATTAGAACTGAGGTCTTATTACTACAAATCCAAAAAAAAAAAAAAAAAAAAATGGAATACCATTGTACTAAGCTCTAGGACAGATACCATGTATTATTTATTTGGTACCTTCCAGCTGCAAACACAGAACTCTGTACCTTGTAAGCCCTTAAATGTTTACTAAACTGTTTAACTGAACAAGAATAGGATTATGATTTCATTGGCATAGGACACTCCAAGATGAATGTACCCTCTCTACCAGTGAAGGATGACACCTTCTCTGGGCATTAGTTTGATAGTGTTGACCAAAGCACTGAGGTGAAATGACCTACCTAAGATTTCTGAATGACGATTTGACTTCAAATATTCCTGGCTCCAAGGTTACTTCTCTGTCCACAACAGGAGGCTCAAAAGAATAAGCACTCTTATGAATTCAGATCACACAATTACTTGAGGATTAGGCATACTGACAGGTAATTGAGTCTGCCTGGAGCAATAAAGAAAATACTCTCACTTAGAATAATGCCCATAAACCCCAGTATTAAAATTCCCCTACTTGTCTCCCCTTATCAGCATTATTAAATCTAACTACTTTTATTCACCTTTTTTTTTTTTTTTTTTTTTAAATGTGCAGCTCTTTGTGGGGTATGAGAACAAAGAGAAGAATGTGTCACAAAGTCAAACAACAGGGTATCAACTTGAGAAGGCTGGGAACCTTTAAATTCAAATTACATTCATTTTCACTAAATGCTGATGTGTGGAGAGGAAGAAAAAGTATTTTATTTCCATTTCTTAGAAACAGGAAGAAATAATGCCTTTTTGTTATCCAGTATATTATAGTTCCATTTTTAGAAAAAGACCAAGTCTTGTCCAGCTGTGTCACCAGTATCTGAACTGCTAAAGCTCCTAAAATATGAAAAGCGAGAATATCATTCATTCTTCCAGCCTCAACTCGCAGGGGTGCTCAAACTTTTTAAATAGGGGGCCAGTTCACTGTCCCTCAGACTATTGGAGGGCCGGACTATAGTAAAAACAAAAACTTTGCTTTGTGGGCCTTTAAATAAAGAAATTTCATAGCCCTGGGTGAGGGGGATAATCGTCCTCAGCTGCTGCATCTGGCCCTCGGGCCGTAATTTGAGGACCCCTGAATTACCAATGTGAAACCTAAAAGAGCAAGGAAGTTACCCTGAGAATTTGACAAGTATTTCTAGGAATGTGTTATTCATGAAGTTGTGTCATTCAAGGGAACTTAAAACTGTATTTTTATTCACAGGAATACATTTAGCTTTTCTAATTTTAAAAGTTATGGGCAAAGTAAAAGCATGACATTCATGATATGGCATAATCAATACATTTGAAAAATCCTTAGGCATAACTAAACATAAAGCAAACATAAGCCACCAAGTGGAGATATAATTTGTAAGGGCATAAAACATGACCACTCATTTTCACCCATTTTTTTAGAGAGCATAAAAGAACACATTTGTTCATGGAAAATAACTACTGAAATTGACATTGAATTTGTAATAGGATTAATTATATTTTTTTCCTACTATTAAACTATCCTTATATTCCTGGTATAAATCCCAATCAGTAATAATGAATGATTTCTTGGTTAAATTGCTGTATTCTACTTGACAGTAACTTAAATAATAACCTATCTTTTTCTGTCTGTGTTTTATTGTTGCCTTATTTAAGCATTAGCGTAGTTTTTGATTTGATTTGATTTTACAGCATATTCAGTTCATTAATCTTTTTTCTATTTTGTTAATGAATGATTATAAAAATATGAATTTTCTCTTGGAGATGTCTTTAGTAGTATACTAGAAATTTTTGTATATTGTTTCATCATTATCATTTTCTTTTATACAGTTATTAATTTTTCCTATGATTTGTTCTTTGATCTATTCATTATTTAGAATTTTATTGTTAAGTCACCATTTACATCTGGATCTTTTGTTTGTGGTCCCCTGAATCAATTATTATGTTTATTGAATTATGACCTATAAAGACTATATAAATTACTTCTTTCTTTATACATGTTTTTGCAACATTTTTGTACCTTGTACATGGCCAGTTTGTTTTTTCACATAGTGCGGTAAAATATACCCACTCCTCCTTCATTTCTGTTGTTTGGGGTATCTGAAGAGCAAATTATCTTCAGTTCTGGTATTCTTTCTAAGAATATTTCAAATGCTTCTTTTTTGTTTTCCTAAACAAAACATTCATTTTTTCATTAATGAATAGGCTCAATTTGCAGGGTAGGTCACTCTGGGCTGCATCTTGAGCTTCATTGCTCTTTGAAACACATTATTCCATTTCCTCCTACATATTTTGGTGGGTAGAGAATAGTTTTGTGTTTTTTTTTAATTTTCTTTCCTTTGTATTCAAAGGTCTTTCTCCTGATAATGTAAAAGTTGATGATTCTGAATTGTTAACTTATTTTGAGACAATTAGAGTTAAGTGACTTGCCCAAGGTCACACAATCACTAAGGATCTGAGATTGGATGTGAACTCAGGTCCTCCTGACTTCTGGACCAATGCCCTGTCCTCTGGACTACCTAGTTGCTCTTGATTTGTTACCTTTAACCATTGTGTCCTAGAGTTTGCAATATGAGGTTTTTCTGGAGTAATCTAAAATTTTTTCAATCAGTATTTCATTTTCGATGTAGAAAATTCTGGGTAGTTCTTTCTATTACTTACTGTGTTGGGGTGTTAAAAGGTTTTTTTGTCCTGTTGTGTTCTGGAAGAACAATGATGCTTAGGTTACCTCTGCACATATTGTTTTTATTAGTAGTATGATTTTCTTGCAAAACAGATTTTCTTTTAAGGTTGTTCTGTTTTTTTATTCTGTTCTGTTTTGTTTTCTGCTTCTCTTCTAAGTTGTTTTTCACTTCTGTTTATTTGCAGATGTTCCGATGTTCTTTCTTTTATTTCTTGAAAACACATGTATCCAGTCCTTGGATCAGCTGGAGCAGCGTGGGAGGTCAGGTAGAAATTCTTAAAAAGCTCAATTCATGTAGCCAATTTCATATTATTGTTGTTTTAATTTCTTATGGATTCTGGGTATTCTAAACCACAGAAACAGCTGAAATTTCTTTATCATTTGACCATAATTTCTGTTTTGAAGAGGTTTGAAAGGTCCTAGAGATGAGCATAAATGCAGGATTCTCTATCTTGTTGTTCCTAAATGACTAAGTAAGCAAAAAATAAAACCAAAACAATGTTGCTGGATTAACATGAACTATAAAAACCTTTGGAAAATCTGCCCCTCAAATTGGCACATGTTATCAGCAATACCCCCAAAATTTGATCTTTCATGATATTTATTCTGATATGCCTTATTTTTAGAATTTATCTAAAGAATGAATAATCCTATATATTTTTAAGTGGTATAAAATTCTTGTTAAGTTCTCAAATTATTTATTTTTTCAATTAACTAGCATTTGTTTTCTTTTAAGACTACTTCATAAGCATTTATTATCTCTTCTTAATACAGTGCCATTCAATTCAACAACAACAAGAACTCAAACCATTATAACAAATATGTATAATCCAGCAAAATAAATTTCCATAATGGTCATGTCATTTCTTTAATTTAAGTTCATCTGGGCTGAAATAATGCTTTTTTCATTATCTGTCCTCTGGACTTAAAGGTAATCACTTCATACGAGTTTTAAAATCTTTTAGAATTATCTTAGAATTATGTCATTGTACAAATTGTTCTCCAGTTTTGTTCACTTCATCCTCTTATCAGTTCATAGACTGTTGGAATCCTTATAAAGTGTTAAATCATTAGAATTGATAGAGACAATAATTATCTAATTTAGCATGGTTCGGTATGATTGATCTGATCTTACAAGGAGATATTATGAGCCAGAACTTGAAACAAGGTACTAAGTGGAATTAAGGAGATAATGTTTAAATCTAGTTTAGAATTGATTTAATCCTACAACAAATAATAGTTTCCCAGTGATATAATGATTGGTGTGTACTCATTGTACAGAATATAAGCAAGAAGTTCTCAGGGCCAAAGAGTACTCTGGGAGATTGAGAGCCAGGAGTGAGTGGAGGCGTCAGTTGAGAAGATTCAGAGAGAGCTGGAGGCAGAACCTGGCAGACAAGCTGCAAAAAAGTTTGGAAACAAGGAGTGAGATAGGCCTTTAAGAAAGCTTCCCAGGCCCAAGGAAAGAGATAAGACTTGGAAGGAGAAAATAAATGTTTGGATTTTAACAGCTGGCTGCATTTGGGGTGATTATTACTCGGAACAGAAACTAAGGCTGACTCCAGAAAACCTCCCCAAGAAACCTGCTCCCAGAGAAAACCATCATATATTATACAAAAGAAGAGAACACCACAATAGATGTCTTCCCAGTTTCCACTGAAACTGTATTTTGTAATTTCTTATGGTACTTTCCTTATGATTCCATTACATTTACATGCCATAAGTTATTTAGATTTTCCCCATTGAGAGGGCATGCACTTAGGGATTTTTTTGGTTGTTGTTGTTGTTGTCTTGGTTTGGTTTTTTGTTGTTACTATAAATATTTTTGTATATATTGGTCCTTCTCCACTTCCTTTGATTTCTTTGGGATGTAAATATAGAAATGGTATCCTTGGATAAAAGAGTATATACAGTTTAATAATTTTGAATATAGTTGCAAGTTGCTTTGAATTTACAATTCCATGGATAGCACACTATTAGCCCTGTTTTATCATAGTCCTTTTATTATTTCCCATTTTTCTTTTCTATCATCTTTGCCAATTTTATAGGTATAAAATGGAGTTGCTTTAGTTTGTATTTCTTTAATTATTAGTATTTGGGAACATTTTTATATAGCTTGAATTTCTTTGAAAACTTTCTATTAATATCCTTCAGCCATATTTTTATTGAGGAATGGCACTTAGTCTTGTAAATTTGAATAAATTCTTTATAAAGTTGTATGAAACCTTTATTTCAAAGATTTTTCCAGTTACCTTCTAGTTTCAATTGTATTAATTTGTGTGTATAAATTTTTTTAAAATTATATAGTCAATTGTCTACTTTATCATCCTGTCACTTGTTTAGTTATAACCTTTTTTCATGACTATAAATGGTAATTTCTTCTTTACTATTCTAAACTGTTTGTGAAGTTACCTTTTATACCTAAATTGTATATCCATTTCAAATTTATTTTGGTATATGGCATGACATGTAGGTTTATACTTAATTTCTGTCAAACTGCCTCCTATTTTTTTCCAGTAGTTTTTGTCAAATTATGATATTTTTTGGTAAGGTCTTTATACCTCAATACATTGTCAGTGTCAGCAAAAGAACTCTGGGAAATGAGTATGAATCACTATATAGAATTCTTAATCCCTCTATTTTTGTCTGCCTGCATTTTTTATTTCCTTCACAGGTTAATTATACACTATTTCAAAGTCTGATTCTTTTCATACAGCAAATTAACTGTATGGACATGTATACATATATTGTTTTTAACATATACTTTAACAGATTTAACATGTATTGGTCAACCTGTCATCTGGGGAAGAGGGTGGGATGAAGGAGGGGAAAAACCGGAACAAAAGGTTTTGCAATTGTCAATGCTGAAAAATTACCCATGCATATATCTTGTAAATAAAAAGCTATAATTAAAAAAATAAAAATAAAATACATTGTCAGTGTTTGTATAGATGTTTTATCAGCTCAGTAGTATGTAAATTTTTTTAATCCCATTCAACAATTGCCAGAGGTCTATCATCTTCAATTTTTCTAAGTCTTTAACTTTATCCTTTGGTTAGATTTGCTTACATCTGAACTGTTCTATTGAGATCCCTGACATTATAGTTTTATGCTCTATTTCTCTCTTCAATTCATTTAACGTCTCCCATATTAAGTTAAGAAGCTTAAATTCTATTAAGCTATTTGACCTTATGTGTGGAAAGGAGAGATTGTGGGAAAATATTAAGTACTCAGTAGGGGCCTAAATTATCCTACTATTCTACTAGATAATATAATATTTTATTTTCCCAATTATATGTAAGAATAATTTTAAATTTTTTTGAGTGCCAAATTCTCTTTACCCTCTATTCTCCCTGAAGCAGTAAACAATTTGACATGAATTATACATGTCCAATCAGTGAAATGTATTTCTATTAGTCAAGTTGTGAAAGAAAACACAGACCAAAAAACAAACAAAAGCGAAAAATAAAGTGCTTCAAACTGCATTCAGATTTCATCAGTTTTTTCTTTGGAGATGTGTAGAATTTTTCATCATGAATCCTTTGGAATTCTCTTAAATTATTATATTGCTGAGAATATCTGTTATTCATGGTTGATCATCACATTATGTTGCTATTATGCACTCTGTTTTCCTGATTCTGCTTACTTTATTTGTAAGTCTTTCCAGGTTTTTCTGAAAGCATCCTGTTCATCTCTTCTTGTAGCACAATTTCTTTGGGATACAAACCTGAAGTGATATTGTGGAATCAAAAGGTAAGTCAAGTTTGATTGTCCTTTGGATTTAGTTACGAATTGCTCTCCAGAATGATTGGAGCAGTTCACAACTCTTCCAGCAGTGCATTGGTATCTCTCAATTTTCCCATGTCTTTTCCAATACTTATCATTTTCTTTTTCTGTCATACAAGCCAATCTGATAAATATGAGATGGTAGTTCAGAATTGTTTTAATAAGCATTTTTCCAATCAATAGTGATTTACAGAATTTTTAAAATAACTATAGATAACTTTGATTTCTTTGTCTGAAAACTGTTCTATCCTTTATCAATTAAGGAATGAATTTTATTCTTATAAATTTGACTCAATTATATATATATATTTGAGAAATGGGGCTTTATCACAAATAGTTGCTGTAAAAAAACTGTTTCCCCAGCTTTCTGATTGCCTTGTAATCTCACTTGCATTGGTTTTGTTTGTACAATAACCCAAATTTTATGTGATTTTATATAATCCAAATTATCCAGTATACAACTTATAATGTTCTTTATATCTTTTGGCCCTTAATTTCTCCCTTATCCATAGATCTGATGGTAAACTACTCTAAGCTCCCTTAATTTACTTATGTTATCACTTTTTATGTCTAAATCATTTATCCATTTTGAATATATCTTCATATAAGGCATAAGGTGTTGATCTATACATAATTTCTACCATAATATTTCCCAGTTTTCCCAGTAATTTTTATCAAATGGTGAGTTCTTATTCCAAAAGCTTGGGGTTTTCTGTTCAAGTTCTCAATTACTATTTATTTATTATCCTATATTATATATTTAATCCATTTCCACTGGTCCACTCTATTTCTTAGCCAGTACTAGATTGTTTTGATGACTACTTTATAATATGGTTTGAGATGCTAGAACATCTTCCTTTGTATTTTTTTTTCAGTAATTTCCTTGATATTCTTGACTTTTTGTTCTTCTACATGAGTTTTTTTCTTGTTCTATAAAATCATTTTGGATAGTTTTTAAAATATAGTACTTTAGGTAGAATTGTCATTTTATTATATGATCTTGGCCTACCACAAGCAATTAATATTTCTCCAGTTGTTTAAATCGAACTTTATTTATGTGGAAAATTTTTTGTAATTGTGTTCATATAGTTTCTATATGTGGACTCCTAAGTACTTTATATTGTCTATAGTTATTTTAAATGAAATTTCTCTTTTTATCTAATGCTGCTGGGCTTTGTTGGTAATATATACAAGTGCTGATGATTTCTGTGGGCTTATTTTGTATCCTGCAACTCTGCTACAGTTGTTGATTATTTTATTTAACTAGTTTTTCAGTTGATTCTCTGGGATCATCCAAGTATTCAAGTTTTCTTCTTTTCAAATCAATTAGGAGCTAATCTATTTTTTCATAAAACGAGATTCTAGTTTTATCTATTAGTTCAATAGTTTTTACTTTTTGTCTTATTAATCTCTCCTTTGATTTTTGGGATTTCCATTTGGTGTTTAACTGGGAATTTTTAATTTGTCCTTTTTCTAGTGTTTTTTAAAGTTGTATGCTCAATTCACTGATCTGTTCTCTTTTTTTTTTTTATTGAGGCAAACATTTGACAATATAAATTTTCCTAAAGTACTGCTTTAACTGCATTCCATAAATTTTGTATGTTGCCTCATTGTTGACATTCTCTTTAAAGAAACTGTTTCTATAATTTGTTCTTAGACCCACATAATTATCTTTTATCTCTTTTCTCTGCCTCTGTGTGCTTCTCTCTCCTTTCTTATTCTTTCACCTTATCCCTCTCCTCGGTCATTTGCTTCTCACCACTGCTTCCCCCAGTTTGTCTTCCTTTCTCAGTCTTTAACTCTTACCTTCCTCTCCTCTTCTCTATAGAGTAAGGTATTCTTCTTTACATGAATGTGTATGCTATTGTCTCTTTGAGTCAATTTTGATGAGAATAAAGTCCAATTATTGCCTATGACCACCCCCATCTTTGCCTTCAATGTAATAGTTCTTCTGTGCCTCTTCCTGTGAGATAATATACCCCATTTTTTTCTCTCCCTTCCTTCTTTTCCCAGTAATTTCTCAAAAATCTTTTGAGTTTTTTGGATATTATTCCATCACAATCAACTTATGCCTGCTTATACTCCTGTTTGGCCTAATAGTAATAATTAATCTTAAGAGTGACAAATATAATCTTTCCACTTTGGAATGTACCCAGTTTAACTTTACTGAATTTACTGAAGTCATTGTGGTTTTTGTTTACCTTTTCATACTTCTCTTGAGTCTTGTATTTAAAAATCAAAATTTCTATTTAGCTCTGATCTTTTCATCAGGATAGCTTGAAAGTCCTCCATTTCATTGAATATCTATTTTCCCCCATGAAGATTATACTGTTTTGCTAGGTAAGTGATTGTGGATTGTAATTCTAGCTTCATTGCCCTCTGGAATATCATATTCCAATCTCTCTGATCTTTTATGGTAGAAGATGCTAAATTTTGTGTAATCCTGATTATGGCTCCATGATATTTGAATTTTTTCTTTCTGAATGCTTGCATTATTTTCTCCTTGATCAGAGGGTTCTATAATTTGGCTATAATATTCCTGGAAGTTTTCATTTTGGGATCTCTTTCAAGAGCTGATTAGTAGATTCTTTCAATGATTATTTTATTCACTAGTTCTAGATTGTCAGAGAGGTTTTCCTTGACAATTTCTTGAAAGATGATGTCCCAATTAACTTTTTTAAAATCATAGTTTTCAGGTAGTCCAGTAATGCTTCTTGGATCTATTTTTCAGGTCATTTATTTTCCCAATAAGATTATTTTTTCTTATATTTTTTCATTCTTTAGCTTTTATTGCTTCTTAATGTCTCATAAAATTGGTAGCTTTCATTTGTCCAATTCTAATTTTTATTTTAAAAAATTTAATATTTTTCAAAATACATGCAAAGATAATTTTCAACATTCACCTTTGCAAAACTTTGTGTTCCAACTTTTTCTCCCTCCCTTCCCCCTACCTTAACTCCTAGACAGCAAGTATTCCAATATATGTTAAACTTGTGCAGTTCTTCTATACACATTTCCACATTTATCATGCTGCACAAAATAAAAATCAGATCAAGAGGAAATATTGAGAAAGGGAAAAAAAAGCAAGCAAACATCAACAAAAAAGTGAAAATACTATGTTGTGATATACATTTAGTTCCCAAAATCCCCTTTCTGGATGCAAAAGGCTCTTTCCATGACAAGTCTATTGGAATTGGCCTGAATTACCTCTCGATTCATGTTTAAGCAATTTTTTTTCAGTGAGTTTTTGTACTTCCTTTTCTATTTAACCAATTCTATTTTTTAAGGAATTGTTTCCTTCAATAAATTTTTGTACTTTTCATTTTTTTTTATTTCCTTTACTAAGCTGTTGACTACTTTTTTCATGATTCTCTTGCATGATTAGTTCATTTTCCCAATTTTTCATCTATCTCTTTTACTTGATTTTTAAACTCCGCTTTGAGCTCTCCCAGTTCTTTTTGGGCCTGAGACCAATTCACATTTTCCTTTGCGTCTTTGCATGTAGCTGTTTTGACATTGTTTTATTTGGAGTTTGTTTTGATTTTGCTTGTTACCATAGTAACTTTCTATAGTCAGCTTCTTTTTTGGATTATTCTTAGAATATTTTTCATGACCTTCAATTTTATGTTAAAGTTGGGGTCTGCTCTTGGAGGGGACACTTTCCCAAGCTTCTTGTACGCAGAGTAAGGGGCCTCACTACTGGCCTGTCCCATGCTCAAGGCCTCACTGTGGTCCTGCTGGTGCATAGCCTGCTGCTGGCCTTCCCAGATGCTGCTTGATATAGACCTTTCCTGCTGATCTAAGTTGTCTTGGACTGAAAAATTATTCCTCCCTATTCTTTTGTTGGTTCTATCACTACAGAATTCATTTATAGTGTTTGGTGGTGAATTTGGGAGAGTTCAGGCAAGTTCCTGTCTCATTCTGTCATCTTGGCTCTTCCCTCCTACTAAATAATATAAAGAACCATCCGTATATTCCACCACATAATACAGGATCCATAGAATTACTGTAGTCCTTTAGAGATTCAGGGATTAAGAAGCTGTAATAAATTGAATGTGAAGTAAAGAAGTCAGAACATAACTAGCTGCCTATGGAACTTTCAGGGCAGTTTCAGTACTCACTGCCCATTTGAGCTATATATCTCTCCATCTTGAATTATCAGATAGGTATCAACTTTTTCTTCAAAGATCTGAAATTGTCACACTAATTCTCAATTCTTGCAGTTATTTTTCTTTATAATGTCATACACTGCATGAAATGCATTGGTTCTCATATCTTTCAAACTTTTTTTCTTTATGATGTTATTGTATAACCGTTCCTCTGGTTCTATTCACCTCACTCTGAATCAATTCATACAGGTCTTTCCAGTTTTCCCTGAAACTGTACATTTAGTTATTTCTTATAGCTTAATTGCATTTATACACATATGCCAAAACTTGTTTAGTCATTCCCCAATAAACACTCCCCAAGTTTCTAGGTTTTTTTGCTACTACAAAATTTTTTGTATATATAGGTTCTTTTCTTTTTAAAAAAAAATATGTATTTGGAGTTTTAGAACTAGCATCATCACTGCATTAATGAATATGCACAAGCTAGTACCTTTTGTGGCAGTTTCAAATTGCTTTCTGAATATGGAGCAATTCACAATTCCACCAATGACCAATAATTAAGTGCCTACTATGTGTTAAGAACTGTCATGTGCCAGTGTTATAAAAAGACAAATCTCTGTTCTCAAGGAGCTTATGATCTAAGAGGGGAGACAAGCAAATGACAATATGAATATATATATATTTTTTAAATTATAATAATATAGGATTATAGGAAGTAAATAAGAGGGAAGGCACTATAATTAGAGATGGGAAAAGCTCCTATAAAATAAGGCATTAATGTACCTGCTGTTTTCTCAGTCTCCCACACCATTTTCAGTTGTCATTTTTACGAAATTATTGGATGGAAGGTGGAACCAGTGTTTCTTTTATATGTATTTCTCTGATCATTAATGCTTTGGAGCATTCTTTCCACATAGTTATTGATAGTTTGGATTTATTCCTTTGAAAACTGCTTATGTATGTCCTTTAATGACAATCTATTGGAAAATGGCTTAGTTTTACAAATTTGAATCAGTTTCTTTCACATCCTGGATATCACATTTTTATCAGAGAAACTTACTGCAAAAAAAACTTCTCTCCCATCATATTTCTCTTCTAATTACAACTACATTAATTTCTGTATATGAATCTTAAATGATTCTAAATTTAAATGATTCTAAAAACATCTTTTAAAAATCCCAATTTGAATGTACTATTTGAATTTGTACTATTGAATGTACACAGTGACAGGGAACTCACTACAAGACTCACTCATTCCATGTTTGAATTGCTTTGTTATAAAAGTTCTTTATGTTATATTAAAATAATCTATCAATTTCTAGTCATAGATTCTAGTATTGCCTTTTGGGCCCAACAAAATATAATTCTTCTATGATAATCCTTCAAATATGGGAAGAACCTATGTTCTGTCTAACCCTCAATTTCCTCTATCCTAAACCTAATCTCAATTCCTTGAAGCAAGTCAGCTAATTTGATTTTGAGTTCCTTTACCCAGTTCATTCCCTCATTTTACAACTGAGGAAACTGAGGCCTAGAGAAGTGAATTAACTTCTACAGGGTCACATAGAACTGTGTTCCAAGTTTATCATTTTTTCTTCTACAATTCACCTTTGGTTCCAAGTGTTTATCACCTTAACAGTTGCTTTTTAAAAGTTCTTATAGGGGCAGCTAGATGGCGCAGTGGATAAAGCAATAGCCCTCAAGTCAGGAGGACCCGAGTTCAAATTTGACCTCAGACACGTAACACTTCCTGGCTGTGTAACCCTGGGCAGGGCACTTAACCCCAATTGCCTCAGCAAAAAATAAATAAGTAAAGGTTGTTGTATTAGTAAGAAAGTTTCTTACTCAGGGATACTTCTAGGGAATACCTTCTGCAAGGTACTACACTTAACTAGTAGGCATCTACATATTTTTCAATTAAAATGATTAAGACAACAGAGAGGGAAAAGGAGAAAAGGCAACTTCTAAGTCTATGTAAAGATACATAGTAAAGTAGGCTTAAATCCATGAATAAGCTATAGAGTTTTAATGAGCTCTATAACAGAATGGTAATAAACCAGCTAAGGTCAGAAGAAGTAATCAATTTCTTTTCTGAAACTTATTTCTAGTCTTCTTTGAAATTTCTGATGTGTCTTCTTAACTGACTTCCCATTTTGAAAAAGGAAAAATGCACTTTTAATTTTTAAAATAGGAGCATAATAATGCACATAATAATAATGTACACAGTGATAGCACAGAAGTAGATTTTTAGGTCCAGTTTAATGTTAAATAGCAAACTAAACCAAATTTTAAAAAACCTATCAGAAAAGTTAACACTTCTTAAGTTTATTTTCTTCAAGATCTGTAGTTAATGAACTTTGTTCCTTATAAACACTATTATCCTCTAATTTTAATTTCTCTAATGCTTCTTGCAATTCATACTCTGGTTTATATTCTTCCAAAAATGCATCATTTTTGTCCAGCTGATCACAATATCTGTTGAGCAAATAATCCTGGGGGGTAATGTCATCATCCATGGAATGCTTTGCCTTCTTCATTTTCTTTTTCACTTGCTTCTGCAGCATAGATACCTGTTCCTGTTCTTGCTCTGCATTTCCAATGCTTATATCATCATGCCCTTTCCCTTTGTTTCTTTTGTACTCCATTATCTGCTTCTGGAGTGCCTCATGGTCAATTCCAAAGAGATTTGGCTGAATGGTGCACTCTGATACATGAGATGATACAGAAGTTACTGATGTCTTACATTCACTGTAAATTTAAGGAGAAAAAAAGAAATCATTTATCAATGGTATAGTAAAATGACTTTAAAGATCTCCACATTAAAATACTTTATGACCATACATGTGATTTTGCTGAGCCTAATTTCTCTAGAGTTATTCAATACCTCATTAAATGCACTCCAAATGAATTTTTGCACTCATACATGCCAGATGCACCAAGGAAATTGAACAAACAGAACTAGCTATTCACGTTAAAAGTACTCAACCAAGAGCAGCTAAGAAAAAGAGAAACAATGTTGTCTTCTCTTTAAGTCCCCTACTATGCGGACATGACATGTAAGAGAATTGAGATTTTACTGTAAAAAAAAAAAAATAAACAAAATAAAACACTAGACTGTAATTGTAATGGTTATAATTTCTATATGGTTTAAGGGTATTTATGGTCTCATTCTTTTTACTGAAAATGTCCATAGTGTTCTTTTTTTTTTCTTTAGCTAGGAAGGTCCACAATAAAGGGAGTAACAGGTACTTTCCTCCTTGTTCTAGAGGTCATTATTAGTCAATTTCGGGCAGGGTATCTATCTGGAGGAGGGGCCCAAAAATCAAGTAAGAGAAATAGAAGAAAAATTGGGAAGAGCAAAGGAGATAAAGAGAATAAATAATAGGATAAACTGGGGAATAAGAGGATGAAGGGAAATATATAATAATTATTACTATGGAAAATCTTTTTACAGCAAGTTTCTCTATTTCAAATATATAGAAAACTGAATCAAATTTATAGAAATAAAAGCCATTTCTCATTGATAAATAGTCAAAGAATATAGACAGGCAGTTTCCAGACAAAGTAATCAAAACTATCTATGATCATAAGAAAAAAATTCTCTAAATCACTATTCATTAGAACAATGCAAATTAAAGCCACTCTGAGCTACCACCTCTCAGATTAACTAATAAGAAAAAAGGAAAAATGATAAACATTGGAGAAAATATGGGAAATTTAAAACACTAATACACTGTTGGTGAAGTTGCATATTGACTCAACCATTCTGGAGAACAATTTGGAACTATGCCCAGAGGATGATAAAACCCATGAAAACCCTTTAACTCAACAATACTATTAGATCTGTATGCCAGAAAAATAAGCAAAAATATTTATAGCATTTACATATTTAGTGGTGACAAAGAATTGGAAATTGAGGGGATGTCTATCAGTTGGAGATAAACTGAACAAGAGGTTGTATGTGATAGTGATGAAATACTGTTGTGCTATAAGAAATGACAAGCAGGATGCTGTCAGGGAAAAACTTACATGAAAGGATACAAAGTGAAATGAGCAGAAATGAGAGTACTGTACACAGGAACAACAATATTATATGATGATCTACAATGACCTAAGACAATTCTGAAGGGCTTATGATGAAAGGTATTCTCCATCACCAGAGAAAGAACTGGTGGAGCCTGAATACAGATGAAAGATACTTTTCCTTTATTTTATATTTTAAAAATTTGTCTGTTTTCTTTCACAGCATGACTTACATGAAAATATGTTCTGCATGACCACACATGTACATCCTATGTCAAATTGCTTGCCTTTTCAATGAGGGAGTAGAAAATTTGTATCTCAAAATCTGAAGAAAAAGAGACTATTAAAATTGCTTTTACATGTAATTGGGGGAAAAATAAAATATTATTTTAGAAAATCTTTATTACTTCACATACACGTATAAAATATCTTCAGCTTAATTGACATTAATTTTTTCATGTATAACAATGATTTAAATTGTTTGCCAAGTAAAGAAAAATCCAGACAGATAATACAGAAATAACAAAGTAAAAAAAAAAAGGGGGGGACACCTACAAACTGTCCAAAAGTGGTGGAAGAATTGTGGAATTATAGGTGTACTAATACATTGATGGTGGAGCTATAAAATGGTATAACCATTTTGGAAAGCAAATTGGAATTATGCAAATAAAATGCTTACATGTCCAAACTCTTTGAACCTGAGACTCTATTAATGGGAGCAATCAATAAGCAAGCAAGCAATAAGAAAACAGTCCCTATATATTTACAGCAGCACTTTTTATGATAATTAAGAATTGGAAACAAGGTAGATGGCCATCAATTGGGGAATGGCTAAACAAGTTGAGATACATGAGTGCAAAGGAATATTACTATGCTGTAAGAAATGTTTAATGTGATGAATGTGGAGAAGCACAGAGAGATCTATATGATTTGATGATCTGATGCAGAGTGAAGTAAGCAGAGTCAAGAAAGCAATATACATAGTAACTACAACAATGTAAATGGAAAGAACACCACATCAAAATATTAAAAATATTATGCTTCTAGTACAACAGGAAATTATATCATGTTTTAGGAACATTAGACATACATAAAAAGTCTTCAATTGAGGCTAAACATGAGAAGAAATATCAGCTTATTTACCTTGGGTCACTTTGTGTCAAATCTTTTTCATCAGGGGGTCCAAAATCAGCAATTTCCAGTAACCTATTTACCTGAAAAATAAATTCAAAGTTACCTACATTTTGATACCACTTAATGAAAAGAGCATTATACTTTAAGAGAGACGTGTGTTCAAATTTGACTTCAACACTTATAATTTATTGCTATCAATACACCTGAGGCCTGTTCACTTACTAATTAAAGAAAAATTTAAATGACCTTTTTTTGGTTCATATTTTATTTAAAAGGAAGACCAAAACCGGGTTAGTATTTCTGCTTAAGGTAGATAACATGATGGAAATAGGCAATGGAGAGACAGCAGAATTACTCAATTACTCAACTATTATTTTTACTCTACATTTCAATAGAGACACACAATCTATAAAAGTGGGCAAGAAAGGAAAAGAGGGATAAATAATGGGAAACTACAAAGAATTAAGAGTAAAACCAGTGGAGAAGTGATCACAAATCTTGAGTGCTTCCCAAAATGATGGTCCCAAGAAGGAACTCTTAAATCAGAGGAAAAGACTGAAGGAGCAGAGACAACATCAAGATAAGACAGATTGCTATTTAGGGGGTAGAAAAGTTTATAGAGTAGGGAATGGAGCTGTGTAAAGGGCAGGAATTCAGTATGATTGATTTAATCCTACAACAAGGTGTTAACTCGGTGGAATTGACGATGGTTATCTAGTTTAGCATCTGAGTTCTCTAGTTCATTATGATTTATTTAATCTTACAACAAATAATGGTTCCCTAGTGATATAATGATTGGTTTATACTCAGTATAGTATTAATAATATAATTGTAATAGAGTACATAAACTGGGACAAACTGAATCAGAAACAAGACTTCAAGATAGAGACCCTCCCAGTGGCTTTCCTGCCTCCTCCACTGAAACCAACACCCATTTTGGAGGACTTCCAGGAAGCTAGCCCAGGTCCCAGGCGAAAGAGACAGACTGTGAAGGAGATAATAAAGATTTTGGACTTTATTCCTGACTATTCTTGTGGTGATTATTCTGCTGAAACAAAGGCTGATCCAAAGACCTCCAGAAAGCTAACCAGAACCTTACAGAGCTGGAAGAAAAGCTACACAAAAAGGGTTCTGAAAGAAATGGCAGTTGTGACTGCTGAATGGCTATCAACAATCTTTGAAAAATGAGAGTATTGAAAAAGTCTGGGGAAGAAATAATAAATGTCCTAATTTTTTTTTTTAAAGAGAGAGAAAGTTAAGTCTACAAACCCTAACCTGCTAAACTGAACTTCAATTCCCGATGTTGTTGTTGATCCTTTGTTTTCAAAGAGAACCAATAACATCATGAGGGTGAGGTCCTGACTTAATTGTGAATTTGGATTAAATGAAGCAGAATCAAAATGAATTGCAGCAATGAAGTGAAGCAGAATTGTACAAAGTATCAGCCTCACTCTCTCTTCCAGAATTAATGAAGTCCAGTGGCAAAACAAAAATCAGGATGACTGCCAATAGCCTGGGATGCAGTATAACCTTGGCCTCTTCTGTCTAAACAAGCTCTAAGTACACATAGTGCCTGCTTCAGCTGCCTTCATGGCTGTTGGAACAAATTGTTCTTGTCTTGACTATTTTGCCAGGGGAAGTCTTGACATACTTGGTGTAGACATCTCCTTAACTCAGATGGGCTGGAGGCCTGTCAGTTACCTTCAACTTGGTTTTTAGCCCATATATCAAGAAAGTTTTGCTGGAGTCTACTATGCATGCTACAATTTCTTGGAGTCACAGGTGAGAGCTAGGTGTAGAGATGAATGCACAACCCTAAAAAGGGCTTGAGGTCAAACCCTCAAACCAAAAATATTATTCCACCCAAAACACCCTAAATACCACTTGGAACTTCCTGAATGATCCAACAACAAAAAAGCCAATGTCAACTTCAAAAAAGATTTCCAATAACATAACATTCTCATTCTTTTTGTTGTTGGTTTGCATTTTGTTTTCTTATTCATTATCTTTCTTGTGAAGCAAGATAATTGTACAAATATGTTTACATATATTGGATTTAACATATTTTAATATGTATAACATATATTGTATTACTTTCCATCTAAGGGAGAGGGTGGGAGGAAGGAGGGGAAAATTTAGAACACAAGGCTGTGCAAGGATCAATGTTGAAAAATTATCTGTACATTTGTTTTGAAAATAAAAAACTTTGATTGAAAAAAAAATCTCTAAAAAGTGTCCCTAGGATCTGTTCTAGGCCTTATGCTGTTTTGTAATATTACAATAGTATTGTAATACATGACTTGGTCAGTGGCACAGATAACATGCTTATCAAATTTGTAGATGACAAAGTCAGGATACAAAAGGTTTTTAATGGCTACAACAACTGGCCTCATTTAATAAGATGAAATTTAACAGATATAAATATAAATCCTCATGCTTCAGTTAAAAAAAAAATGTTCAAATGTTCAAGATGGGAGAGTGGTCTGAAATAGATTGGGAAGCTTAATGGACTACAAGTTCTGTTTGTCAACAGACTATTATGGCAGCAAAGAAAGCAAATGCTCCTAAGATGTCTCAAGAAAAGCCAAGTGCCCAGGAAGAGGGATATGATCATCATTTTGTACCTTAAATACCTGTGTTTGAATACTATAATCAGATCCAAATATCACACTTCAGGGCCTGCTGGAACATATCCAAAAATAGTTAACTATGCAGAATATTAAAGATTATATCATAGAAGGTGTCATAAAAGGATTAAATGAAAGAACTGGGGATGCCTATCCTAAAGAAGAGAAAATTTAGAAGGGATTCAAGAGACATTTCACATATGAAAAAGGCTTGTGAGACACTTCATGTATGAAAAAGGCTTCCCTATGAACAAGAGATCAGAGTTGTTTTGCTTGGTTCCACAGCCAAGGAACGTTTAAACTAGAAAAAAATTTCTAAATAATAAGACTGGGAAAAAAAAAATAAAGAGTGGAGAGAGAGAGAAAGATAGAATTGCACATGTTTAACATATATTGAATTACTTGCTACCTAGAAGAGGAAGGAAAAGGGAAAGGAGAAGGGAAAAGTTGGAACACAAGAGTTTTTCAAAGGTGAATGTTGAAAACTATCTTTGCATATATTTTAAAAATAAATAAAATCATATTTATAAATTTTAATAATGCTATTAAAATGGACTCAAGTGCTAATCTTAAAAGTTCAATTTACATGAATCTTTCTGAAAAACAGTCAAGCTTTTAAAACTATTTCCTTGAACCTTTGGCACGGAATAGGCACTTAACAAATGTTTATTAATTATTCAGTACTTTCAATGACATATTGAATCATCTGAACTGATTTCATATGCAGCCTTATTCATTTCCATTAGTATTTCTCTTTAACTGTTTAAAGTATTTTTGAAAAATACTTCAAATACTGCTATTAAATCTTTCCTTTCATAATATCCCCCAGTTCTTTCTTGTGAGCTGAAAGGCTATTAGTTTATAAAAGAAGCAATGCAAATGAATGACTATGAAGGCATCAAAATATGACTTTTATGCTAAAGCGCTATTACCAACTTGCTGTGTAGCCTTACTTAAAATTGAGGAATAAATTGACTACAAGGAAGACAGCTGGCAGGCAATGACCACACACAGATTAGACCACATCTGCAAAGTATTTTAAGGCAACAAAGGACAAGAGGCAGATTACTTTATGCCATTTCACTAGCCCTCTCTCACTGGTTGCCCAATAAAGACCTGTGTAATTTTTCAATATCTTTTTCAACAGTTTCCAGTAATGACCAAATCTACAAACAGAGTTTCACTTTATGGTGATCCATCTTGAGACATTTTTCACAAATTTATTGCTTTGAAAAGCAGAAAATGCCTGAATTAGATTAATATCTCCACATTATTTAACAAATGCCAAGCCATCTGTAAAATTTCAGGTTTTAATGCTTAGGAAAAACATATTTCATCAAAATTGTTCTCTACAAGGAACATTTTTGAAATTTTAATTTCAAAATTTCAAAAGAAATTTATTTTATTTGTTATAATCAACTTCCACTACTAAAGACATATTTGGATGTCATTTCTTGGATGGAAAGAAATGGAAAGCCATTTCTTGATATGTTTGACAGGCAGTTAATTGATCCTAAGTTTTCCAAGGCTGTGCTAATGGAGCACAAATTTTGGCAGGTGCTAAAAAACTGGGAAAGCTTCAAAATACAGGTGTGGTAATGATAGTTTATGTGTCTGTTGGATGACAACCAACCCAATGAAATTTAGTTGGCCATCTTTAATTTAGTCAACAATTTGCAAGGACCATTTATTAAGTTATAAAGGACTTGCAATCTGTCTAAGTGATAGGAATATTGACACCAATGAAATCCCAAATCACTAATACAGCATTAATCATAATCTATAGAATATTGTGTTAAATAACTAAGAACCTTGATCCTTGCAAGACTAGAGTGAGAAATTAAAAGGATTTGATCAGTCTTCATTTTTTCAAATGGAGAAAGCAAGACAGCTTTTTTTTTCCCCATTTTTTTCTGTTTTAAAATGCAAACATTTCTGGGAAGGCTACATCTATTATTACCAGCAGTTATCAAAGGCAAAATCCAGGTATTTAATAATTATACCAAAAGTCACATACTGAAAATTATCTTGCCTGTCACTTTTAGCACAATTCTCATAAACTTTATAAGTCTATAGCAAAACTGGAATTTTCTACAGAGATCTCTAAAAAGCAAATGAAGGATGGTTCTAAGAGAATTGTATGGATCTGCACACATATATTGTATCTAGGATATACTTTAACATACTTTTTAACATGTATAAGACTGCCTGCCATCTAGGGGAGGGAGTGAGAGAGGGAAGGGAAAAACTGGAACAGAAATGAGTGCTAGGGACAATATTATAAAAAATTACCATGCATATGTTCTGTCAATAAAAAGATATAATTAAAATTTTAAAAATAAAAAAAAAAAGGTTGGTTCTTTTATTAAGTCATTATTGACAAGTTCAGATGTTATACTGTAATGAAGAGGAGAAAACATTGTCACTTCCCTTTTTCTATGGTTCTTCTAGCCTGTCCACTATTCCCAATATAAGCTGAAATGGCAGTATCCCTTGTCTTAACTCCAAGTCAGTATTTTATACATAGCAGATACTCCACTTAAAAATAAAGAAATAAAAACCCAATTTGTCAAATGAATAAAAAAGAGACTTTAAGAAAATGAAAACTAGATCACTATTTAATTGAAACAGCTTGGTAGAAAGGATAGGGCTCCTTTACACTTGGAATACAAATGGACTTGGAATCAGAAGGATATCATTACTAGTTGTATGACCCTAAGCAAACTACTTAATCTCTCTGGGTCTTAGTTTCTTCCATTGAAAAATGGGGGATTATAGCCTATAATCTAGTTCTAGATCTATGTTCTGGAAAAGACTGGGTAGAATAATTTAATTATCAATAGATTCAATTTAAAGTTCTTTTAGAAATCATAAAGAAGGGAAAGGGACCATATATGCACGAATGTTTGTGGCAGCCCTCTTTGTAGTGGTTAGAAACTAGAAACTGAGTAGATGCCCATCAATTGGAGAATGGCTGAATAAATTGTGGTATATGAATATTATGGAATATTATTGTTCTTTAAGAAATGACCAACAGGATGATTTTAGAGAGGCCTGGAGAGACTTGCACAAACTGATGCTGAGTGAAACGAGCAGGGCGAAGAGATCATTATATACTTCAACAACAATACTATATGATGACCAATTCTGATGGACTTGGCCATCCTCAGCAATGAGATCAACCAAATCATTTCCAATGAAGCAGTAATGAACTGAACCAGCTACGCCCAATGAAAGAACTCTGGGAGATGACTAAAAGCCATTAAATTGAATTCCCAATCCCTATATTTTTGCCCACCTGCATTTTTGATTTCCTTCACAGGCTAATTGTACAATATTTCAGAGTCCGATTCTTTTTGTACAGCAAAATAACGGTGTGGTCATGTATACTTATTGTGTATCTAATTTATATTTTAATATATTTAACATCTACTGGTCATCTTGCCATCTGGGGGAGGGGGTGGGGGAAAAGAGGGGAAAAATTGGAACAAGAGGTTTGGCAATTGTTAATGCTGTAAAGTTACCCATACATATAACCTGTAAATAAAAGACTATTAAATAAAAAAATAAAATAAAATAAAAATAAAAAAATAAAGTTCTTCTAATTTGTTCCTATCAAAATCATCCTACATTTTCCTAGAAAGGAGAATAATATATCTACAAATAAAATTCACACCAACAATTTTACTTACCTCTGCTACTGCTGCACTTTCTTTATCACGAATAAATACTATTGGAGGAACATTCCTTAGGATCTGATAACTAATCAAAAGATGCCTAAAAGGAACAGAAGATCCAAAGAGTTCCTCAGTTTTTCCATGACATTTGACATATGATGGTGTTAAAAAACAAAACAAAACACATTATGACTTACAATCAGTGGTAATCAACTAGTTTAGAATTCTAACCCTCTAGAACTAAAATGTCAAATTAAAAGGTCTCCTACAGTCCCCTGTGACATGAGAAAAAGATTACTATGCAGAGTCATAATCACAAGTTTAAAAAAAAAAAAAATTAGGCCCCTTAAAAGCATTTTATAACAAGAATTCAAACATTTTATATAATTTCTTCTATAATATCTTAAGATTTTGAAAAGATTTTTCTTAAAACAATTCTGAGGCATAATCAGTGAAAGTATTATCTTCATTTTACAGATATATAAACTGAAACTCAGGTAAAGCAACAAAAACAGAGCAAGGAAATAGCAAAACCCATATTCAAAATCATGCCTAACTGAAGGCCAACTGAGTTTTCTATGTCATGTTAAACACTGACCTGTATTAAGGAAGAAATAAGCATGCCAAGCATTGTGCTGAGTGTGTTACAAATATCTCATTTGATCTTCACAACAATCCCATGAGGCAGGTGCTATTATTATCCACTTTTTATAGTTGAAGAAACTTAAGCACTAGAGAACTGAAGTAACATACCCAGGATTACACAGATATTTTCTGAGGCAGGTTTGGAGTTTAGTTCTTCCTGACTCAAGGCCCAGCACCCAACACTGTGCCCCTTGATGTATGAAATTCAACAGCTTTTTAATTAACTCAGCCTTTTAATTAAGATATTATCAATTTAAATATTTCTTGGCAGTAATTCTATTAAACTCAGTTGAAAAAACTTCATTATTCAAAATTAAATGAATAATGCAGAATTTACTGGATCACAGAATTTAGAACTAAAAAAGACCAGAAAAGTAATTCAATCCTATATAGATGAAGCCACAAAAATATGACTTGCTTAAGACTAGAATCATCTCATTTAATTATCACAACAACTCTAAAATGTACATGTTTTTATTATCCCATTTTACAACAAAAGAAACTGAAAGGAAAAAAGGATAAGGCACTTATCTAAAGTCACAAAGCTAGGTAGTATTTGAGTCCACATTTGAACTCAGGTGTGAGGAAAGGAACAGACTCTGAATTCTCATATTCATAATTTCTTACTGCCCAATGAAGAGTTCTAAGAGAAACATTACTAGAGCTAGCTGAGCAGAGGGGTCAGAATTGTGCTTAAAGAACACACTACAGTACAGCATGTAAGATAGATTGGAGGAATGAGACAGTTAAGGCAGAGAGAACATTAGGGGGCTCTAGCAATAATACAGCAAGAACTGAAGAGGGTCTAAATTAGGGTGATCATTGTGTGAACAGAGAGGAAAAAGTTCATATTAAAGATGTTGTAGAAATAGAAAAATAGGAAGATATGGTAACTGATTATATATGCAGAGAAAAGGATAATGAGATGTCCAGGATAAGTTGAGGTGATGAACCTAGAAGAAGGATAATGGTAGCTTAGAAATAGTGAAGTTTGGAAAAGGAAAGGGGATAAGGTAAAAGATACTTTGTTCAGTTCTGGATGCTTTTAAGTTTTAAGATGTTCCCAGAATAACTCTGGAGAGCTATTTGAACTGTGCAGGGTGAAGTAAACAGAATCATATAAATAATTTATCTAATTACCACAATAATCTAAAAGAAAATACTACTGAACCAATTGTGATTTCAAAGTATGCCTTCTTTCTCTTACTATAGGTGATAGATTACAGGTATGGAATAAGGTATATATTTTCAGAAATGACCAGTGTATTGATATTGTTTAGATCTAAACTATATGGTCTAATGGTTTTTTCTACTTTCTTCCATTTAAATCTGAACTTTGCAATAAGCAGCTCATGATCTGAGCCATAGTTAGCTCTAGATCTTGTTTTAACTAATTATATAGATCTTCTCCACTTTCAACTGCAAAGTATATAAATCAATCTGACTTCTATGTTGACTGTCTGTGATGTCCATGTGTAGAGCTGCCTTTTGGGGTACTGAAAAAGAGTATTTATTTATGACCAATGTGTTAAATCTTGATTAGCCTCTGCCCTGCTTCATTTTGTATTCCAAGGCCAACCTTGCCTGTTATTCCAATTCTCTTATGATGTCCTACTTTAGAATTCCAATCTCCTATGAAGAATGTGGCATCGTTTTTTTGTGTTATAGATCTTCATAGAATTGATCAACTTTGGCATCTTTGGTACTAGTAGTTAGAGAATAGACTTGAATTACTATAATGTTAAGTGGTTTGCCTTGGATTTAAACTGATATCATAGTGGTCATTTTTGAGAATATATGCTAGTAGTTCTTTTCTCATCTTTTTACTGACTATAATACTTGCCCACAGTACTATATGTAGTCATCACCTAAATTAAATTCATCCATTTCTGTCCATTTAAGTTAACTGACACCCTAGATGTTGATATTAAATCTTTCTATCTCCTGTTTGACCACATCAAGCTTCCATGGTTCACAGATTTAACATTCCAGGTTTCCATGTGAAACTAATCATCATAAGAAGTATCCACATGTTAGAGGGGATGTGGGAAAACTGGGACACTGATACATTGTTGGTGGAATTGTGAATACATCCAGCCATTCTGAAGAGCGATTAGAACTATGCTTAAAATGTTATCAAACTGTACACAACCTTTAATCCAGCAGTGCTACTACTGGGCTTATATCCCAAAGAGATTTTAAAGAAGGGGCAGAAACAGACCAGCGCAGGCAGGGAGAGACTAGCATCCTGAGTACACTAGGAACTCTGGGCCGGGCAGAGAGGAAGGGGGAGGAGAACCTATGTGGCTGGAGACGACTCTCCCAAAGGCTAACTGCCCTGCCTTAATTATAAAGCACTAAATTGGCAGAGAAATTGAAGCCAAAGGCAGATGGCACTCTTTTAAAAAAGCCAGAACCTAACAAGATCTGGCTATAACTGCTCAAAACCGGAAGTGACTCAGGCAGACCTGTAACACAGCCATACAGTCACATCCTACAGTAAAGGACTTTTGTTGGGGCACTTACAAATCTGCACAGCAAAGGGGCACAACCTGGGGCAGCCTCTAATCTACACAGTGGGGGGCTCGGCCTGGGACAATAGAACTTTTGCAGCATGACCTTGCTTCCCTGGGAAGGGACACTTCGGTCCTAGAGGAACTATTCATTGGTCAGCGGCTATTACCCATTCCTCCACAGTGGGCTTTGGCCTGGGGTACTGAGTGACACTTTCACTGCCCAGATTCTAGCCCAGGGCAATCTTTAACTCGCACAGCAGGGTTCTTTGCAGGGCACTTTCCCAGCTTGGCCCTTCAGGGCCTGAGTTACTTCCAGGGGGCAACTCTTTCCCAGAGCACTCCCATACCTCCTCCCTCTTTGCTCTTTGTAGCCAGTTGGCTACACCTATCCTTGCTCTACAGAGGAAGTTGGTAACCTCCTGGCCCTGAAGGCAAACCCTACAGGCTTTAACAAAATGAATTAAAAAATCAAAAGGATGATTGAAGCTTCTATACAGAAAAAGAGCAGGTTTTCAACCCAGAGGAGACTAATAGCAGACAGTCTCCAGACAATTGCTGGTCCCCAACACAAAAGCTCTCCTAGAAGAGATTATTAAAAACCTTAAAAGAGAACTAAAAGAAAAAAGGGGAAAGGAAAGAGAAGATAGAAAGAGCAAAAACTTCCTGAAATGGAATTGAAAAGGAAAATCCCAAGAAGGCAGGGAAACAGAATTTATGAATTGGAAAAGGAAAGAACCCAAGAAAGTGGATTTTGTAAATTGGAAAAAGAAAAAACCACTAAAAAAAAAAAAAAAAAAAAAACAATTAGTGAAATGGAAAAATCATAGAGCAAAATAATCATTTAAAAAACTCAATTGACATATACAAAAAGAAGTAAAAAAAAAAAAAAGCTAAGAAGAAAATAATTCACCAAAAATCAGAACTGAACAAAGAAATGACTGACATTGAAACATCAAGAATCAGTCAACAAAACCAAAAATGAAAGATTAGGAAAAAAATGTCAAATTTTACTTGGAAAACAACAAACCTGGAAAATAGATCTAGGAGAGATAACCTGAAGATCACTGGACTTCCTGAAAATTATATGAAAAAAGAGCCCAGATACATTTTACAGGGAAATATCAAAGAGAACTGCCCAGAAGTAAAGAACCAGAAGGTAAAAAGCTTTAAAAGAATTATCTAAACCCTGAAAAAGACCCCAAAATAAAAAACCTAAGGAATATTGTCAAATTTCAGAACTATCAGATTAAAGAAAAAAAATAAGCAGTCAGGAAAAAACAATTCAAATACCGAGGTGCCCAATAAGAGTCACTGAAGATCTGGCTGCCTCCACATTAAAGGATTGAAGGGCCTGGAATCTGATATTCTGAAAGGCAAAAGAACTTGGAATGCAGACAAGAATAAACTACCCAGCTAAGCTGAGCATATTCTTCCATGGAAGAAGATGGACATTTAATGAAACAGAGCAATTTCCATTTGTTTCTAAGGAAAAAACCAGATCTAAACAAAAAAATTGATCTCCAACCATAGGAGACTTAAGAGAAGCAGAAAAGGTAAAAGGAACTCTTGAGAACTGTATTTCTGTTGTGGATATACATAAAAACCACATGTATAATTTGATTTTACTGATATAAAAAAAGGAAAGTAGAAATGGAAAGGGAATAGTGTCAGAAAAAGGGAAAAGGGGAGATAAAAAGAGGAAAATTACATCCCACAATGGGGTAAAGGAAACCTATCATATCTGAGGGAACTTAGAGGAGGGAGGAACATTGTGCGAATCTTACTCTCATCAGAGTTGGCTCAAAGAAAAAATAATTGACATATTTGTTTTATAGAGAATCTTCTCTCATCTCATTAAAAAGTGGGAGAGGAAAAGGGAAAAGGAAAAAGAATAATAAGGGAAGGGTACAAGAAAGGGAAAGGGATTCAAAGGGAAGAGGGAGAGCTGTGTGACGCAAGTGGGGCCCATAAGTTTAATACTAGGGAAGGGGGGGAAAGGGGAAGGAAACAAGAAAAGCATAAGCTGGGGTTAAAAAGATAGCAAGAAATACAGAATTAGTAATTTTAACCGTAAATGTGAATGAGATGAACTCTCCCATAAAGCGGAGGTGGATAGCAGACTGGATCAAAAGTCAGAACCCTACAATATGTTGTTTACAGGAAACACATTTAAAGTAGGGAGATACATACAGAGTGAAGGTAAAAGGCTGGAGCAGAATCTATTATGCTTCAGGTGAAGGAAGGAAGGTAGCCATCCTTATCTCAGATCAAGCAAAAGCAAAAATTGATCTAATTAAAAGAGATAAGGAAGGAAACTATATCTTGCTAAAGGGTACTAAAGACAATGAAGCAATATCAATATTAAACATATATGCACCAAGTGGTTTAGCATCTAACTTCCTAAAGGAGAAGTTAAGAGAGTTGCAAGAAGAAACAGACAGCAAAACTATAATAATGAGAGATCTCAATCTTGCACTCTCCGAATTAGATAAACCAAACCACAAAACAAATAAGAAAGAAAGTAAAGAGGTAAATAGAATATTAGAAAAATTAGATATGATAGATCTTTGGAGAAAATTGAATGGTGACAGAAAGGAGTATATTTTCTTCTCAGCAGTTCATGGAACCTACACAAAAATTGACCAAATATTAGGACATAAAGACCTCAAATTAAATGCAGGAAGGCAGAAATAGTAAAGTATCCTTTTCAGATCACAATGCAATGAAAATTACATTCAATAAAAAGCCAGGGGAAAATAGACCAAAAAATAATTGGAAACTAAATAATCTCATCCTAAAGAATGATTGCGTGAAACAGTAAATCATAGAATGATAATAATGATATGTCACACACCAAAATGTATGGGATGCAGCCAAAGTGGTATTAAGGGGAAATTTTATATCTCTAGAGGCCTTCTTGCATGAAATAGAGAAAGAGATCAATGAACTGGGCTTGCAACTAAAAAAGCTTAGAAAAGGAGCAAATTTAAAACTCCCCAGTCAAATATTAAAGTTGAAATTCTAAAAATAAAAGGAGAGATTAATAAAATTGAAAGTAAAAAAGCTATTGAATTAATAAATAAAACTAAGAGTTGGTTTTATGAAAAAACCAATAAAATAGATAAACCTTTGGTAAATCTGATTAGAAAAAGGAAAGAGGAAAATCAAATCGTTAGTCTTAAAAATGAAAAGGGGGCACTTTCCACCATTGAAGAGGAAATTAGGACAATAATAAGGAGTTACTTCGCCCAACTTTATGCCAATAAATTTGATAAATTAAGTGAAATGAATGACTACTTCCAAAAATATAGGCTTCCCAGAGGAGGAAGTAAATTGCTTAAATAGTCCCATCTCAGAAAAATAAATAGAACAAACTATTAACCAACTCCCTAAGAAAAAATCCCCAGGACCAGATGGATTTACATGTAAATTTTACCAAACATTTAAAAAACAATTAGCCCCAATGCTATATAAACTATTTCAAAAAACAGGGAATGAAGAAGTCCTACCAAATTCCTTTTGATACCTAAACCAGGTAGGTTGAAAATAGAGAAAGAAAATTATAGACCAATCTTCCTATGAATATTGATGCAAAAATCTTAAATAAAATATTAGCAAAAAGATTACAGAAAATCATCCCCAGGATAATATACCATGACTAAGTAGGATTTATACCAGGAATGCAGGGCTGGTTCAATATTAGGAAAACTATTAATATAATTGACTATATCAATAACCAAATTAACAAAAACCATATGATCATCTCAATAGATGCAGAAAAAGCATTTGATAAAATCCAACATCCATTCCTATTAAAAAACATTTGAGAGTATAGGAATAAATGGTCTCTTCCTTAAAATAATCAGTGGCATCTATTTAAAACCATCAGTAAACATCATATGTAATGGGGATAAACTGAAATCATTCCCAATAAGATCAGGAGTGAAACAAGGTTGCCCTCTATCAACATTACTATTCAATATTGTATTAGAAATGCTAGCTTTAGCAATAAAAGCTGAGAAAGAAATTAAATGAATTAGAGTAGGTAATGAGGAAACCATATTATCACTCTTAGCTGATGATATGATGGCATACTTAGAGAATCCTAGAGATACTATTAAAAAGCTATTAGAAATAATCCACACCTTTAGCAAAGTTGCAGGATACAAAATAAACCCACATAAGTCATCAACATTCTTAGATATCACTAACAAAATCCAACAATTAGAGTTACAAAGAGAAATTCCATTGAAAGTAACTACTGACAGTATAAAATATCTAGGAATCTCTCTGCCAAAGGAAAATCAGAAACTATATGAGTAAAACTACAAAACTCTTTTCCACACAAATAAAGTCACATCTAACCAATTGGAAAAATAGTAAATGCTCTTGGATTGGGCAAGCAAATATAATAAAGATGACAATATTACCTAAACTAATCTATTTATTTAGCGCTATGCCAATCAGACTCCCAAAAAACTATTTTAATGACCTAGAAAAAATAACAATAAAGTTCATATGGAAAAACAAAAGGTCAAGAATTTCAAGGGAATTAATAGAAAAAAAAATCAAATGAAGGTAGCCTAGTTGTACCAGATCTAAAATTATATTATAAAGCAGTGGTTACCAAAACCATTTGGTATGACTAAGAAATAGACTAGTTGGTCAGTGGAATAGGTTAGGTTCCAAGGACAAAACAGCCAATTAATAATCTAGTGTTTGACAAACCCAAAGACCTCAGCTTTTGAAATAAGAACTCACTGTCTGACAAAAATTTCTGGGAAAATTGGAAATTAGTATGGCAGAAACTAGACATTGACCCACACTTAACGCCATACACCAAGATAAGGTAAAAATGGGTTCATGACCTAGGCATAAAGAATGAGATTATAAATAAATTGGAAGAGCATAAGATAGTTTACCTCTCAGACCTGTGGAAGAGGAAGGAATTTATGACTAAAGAAGAACTAGAGATCATTATTGATTACAAAATAGAAAATTTTGACTATATCAAATTGAAAAGTTTTTGTACAAACAAAACTAATGCAGACAAGATTAGAAGGGAAGCAATAAACTGGAAAAACATTTTTACAGTCAAAGGTTCTGATAAAGGCCTCATTTCCAAAATATATAGAGAATTGACACTAATTTATATGAAATCAAGCCATTCTCCAATTGATAAATGGTCAAAGGATATTAACAGACAATTCTCAGATGAAGAAACTGAAACTATTTTTAGCCATATGAAAAGATGCTCCAAGTCATTATTAATCAGAGAAATGTAAATTAAGACAACTCTGAGATACCACTACACACCTGTCAGACTGGCTAGAATGACAGGGAAAGATAATGCAGAATGTTGGAGAGGATGTGGGAAAACAGGGACACTAATACATTGTTGGTGGAATTGTGAATACATTCAGCCATTCTGGAGAACAATTTGGAACTATGCTCAAAAAGTTATCAAACTGTTCATACCCTTTGATCCAGCGTGCTACTACTAGGCTTATAACCCAAAGAGAGACTAAAGAACGGAAAGGGACCGGTATGTGCCAAAATGTTTGTGGGCAGCCCTGTTTGTAGTGGTTACAAACTGGAAAATGAATGGATACCCATCAACTGGAGAATGGTTGGGTAAATTGTGGTATATGAATGTTATGGAATATTATTGTTCTGTAAGAAATGACCAGCAGGATGAATACAGAGAGGCTTGGAGAGACTTACATGAACTGATGCTAAGTGAAATGAGCAGAACAGGAGATCATTAAATACTTCAACAATGATACTGTATGAGGATGTATTCTGATGGAAGTGGATTTCTTCAACAAAAAGAAAATCTAACTCAGTTTCAATTGATCAATGATGAACAGAAGCAACTACACCCAAAGAAAGAACACTGGGAAATTAATGTAAACTGTTTTCATTTTTGCTTTTTTTCCTGGGTTATTTTTAACCTTCTGAATCCAATTCTCCTTGTGCAACAAGAGAATTATTCGGTTCTGCATACATATATTGTATCTAGGATATACTGTGAAATATTTAACATGTATAGGACTGCTTGCCATCTGGGGAAGGGGGTGGAGGGGGTGGAGGGAGGGAGGGAGGGGAAAAGTCAGAACAGAAGTGAGTGAAAAGGATAATGTTGTAAAAAATTACCCAAGCATGGATTCTGTCAATAAAAAGTTATAATTATGAAAAAAACAAAACAAAAACTGAGTGGGTGCCCATTAATTGGAGAATGGCTGAATAAATTGTGGTATATGAATATTATGGAATATTATTGTTCTGTAAGAAATGACCAGCAGGATGATTTCAGAAAGGCCTGGAGAAACTTACATGAACTGATGCTGAGTGAAATAAGCAGGATCAGAAGATCATTATATATCTCAACAACACTACTATATGATGATCAATTCTGATGGGCGTGGCCCTCTTCAACAATGAGATGAACCCAAATCAGTTCCAAAGGAGCAGTAATGAATTGAACCAGCTACACCCAGCGAAAGAACTCTGGGAGATGACTATGAACCATTACATAGAATTCCCAATCCCTCTATTTTTGTCTGCCTGCATTTTTGATTTCCTTCACAGGCTAATTGTATACTATTTCAAAGTCCGACTCTTTTTATACAGCAAATTAACTGTTTGCATATATACATATATTGTATTTAACTTATTTAACATGTATTGGTCACCTGCCATTTGGGGGAAGGGGTGGGGGGAAGGAGGGAAAAAGTTGGAACAAAAGGATTTGCAGCTGTCAATGCTGAAAAATTACCTATGCATATATTTTGTAAATAAAAAGCTATAATTTTAAAAAAAAAATCTGGGGACTTGAAACATTAAACAAAAACAAACAAACAAAAAAAAAAGAAAAGAAAAAGAAAAGAAGGGAAAGGGACCTATATGTGCAAGAATGTTTGTGGCAGCCATCTTTGTAGTGGCCAGAAACTGGAAACTGAGTGGATCCCCATCAATTGGAGAATGACTGAATAAATTGTGGTATGTAGAGGGCTGAAATTCTTGAGTCGATGCACTGAGGTCAGGCAAGCTGAGCACTTGAGGCTAACTACTGATTGGACAATACTCTATGGGCATATCCTTGGAAAATGGCCCTTCCCACTATCCTGTGCTGGCTCAATGATTGGTGTATACAGAGGATTGTAGGAGGGATTGAGGAGTGGAGTAAGACAAGGAAGAAGGCGATAGCAGAGATTCTGCCTCCATCCTGTTCTCTTCTAACCCTAAAGACCAAGAATAAACACTAAGGACTTTTGCTTATCCTGACTCCGGCTGATTCTTAAGGTATCCAGAGTGCTAGTGCAGTTGTTACAGTGGTATATGAATATTATGAAATATTATTGTTCTGTAAGAAATGACCAGCAGGATGATTTCAGAAAGGCCTGGAGAGACTTACATGAACTGATGCTGAGTGAAATGAACAGGATCAGAAGATCATTATATATCTCAACAACAATACCACATGATGATCAATTCTGATGGGCGCAGCCCTCTTCAGCGATGAGATGAACCAAATCAGTTCCAATAGAGCAGTAATGAATTGAACCAGTTACACCCAGCAAAATAACTCTGGGAGATGACTATGAACCACTACATAGAATTCCCAATCTCTCTCTTTTTGTCCGCCAGCATTTTTGATTTCCTTCACAGATTAATTATACACTATTTCAAAGTCCAATTCTTTTTGTACAGCAAAATAACTGTATGGACATGTATACATATACTGTATTTAACTTATGTTTTAACATGTATTGGTCAACCTGTCACCTTGGGGAGAGAGTGGGGGAGAAAAAAGGGAAAAATTGTAACAAAGGGTTTTGCAATTGTCAATGCTGAAAAATTGTCCATGCATATAAAAAAATAAAATACCAAAGAAAAAAAATTAAAACAACAACAACAACAACAACAAAAAAAAAAAACAAGAAGAAGTATCTGCAACTGAGTTTCCTTTAGGCTTTAGCCCAGTCATTTCATTGGTACTGGAGGTATCTCTAGTTGTCCTCTACTATTGTCTAATAGAATATTGGACACCTTCTGACCTTAGGAGCTCATCTACAAATAGCATCTTTTTTTTTTAATCATTTTATTAGTATTCAAAGATTTTTCTCGGCAAGGTTTGTTATTTTCTTCTCTAGAGAAACCTTAAATGATGATGCTATTAAAGTGCTGCACTCAAGATGCCAGCAACACAATAATGACCACTGGATGAAAAAAAGATCAATTTATATTTAATCCTAAAAAAGGGCAATGCCAAGGAATACTAAAATTACCATACAATGGTACTCATTTCACTTGCCAGCAAGATTATACAAGGTAGACTTTAGCAATATGTGAATGGAGAATTACCAGACCAGGCTGGTTTTCAAAGAGGCAAAGGAACTACACTAGATTACAGAAAAAGCAAGAGAGTTCCAGAAAAAAACAAAAAACAAAAAAAACAAAGAACAACAACAACAAAAAAATCATTGACTTCTGTTTCAGTTACTGAAACCTTTGCCTGTAAGGCTCACAACAAAATATGGCAAGTCCTCAATCAGATGGGAGTACCATCAACTTATTTGTCATCTGAGGAACCCACATGAGGGTCCAAAAGCAATAATTAGAAATGAACATGCAATAACTGATTGGTTTAAGATCAGAAAAAGAATATGACAAGGCTGCACATTATCATTTTATTTAACTTATATGCAAAGAAAATCATGTGAAATGCTAGGCTAGATGAATCAAAAGCCAGAAAAAGTTGCCAGGAAAAATGTCAACAATCTCAGACATGCAGATAATACCACTCTGATAGCAAAAAGAGGATTTAAGAAGCCTCTTGATGAGAAAGAGAAGCATGTAAAAGTTGACTTGAAGCTTAACATTTAAAAAAAAAAAAAAAAACCCAGGATCTGGCAAGTCAGATTTTCTATTCTTTGGCTTAAACATCACACTAGACAGTGATTGCTGCCATGAAATTAAAAGATGCTTGTTCCTTGGAAGAAAATCTATCTCAAATCTGTACAGCATACTTAAAAGCAGAGACATCACCTTGTCAACAAAGTCCATTTAATCAAAACTGTGGTTCTTACAGCGGCAATGCATGGCTATGAAAGTTGAACTATAAGGAAAACTGAGAGCTGCGTAACTGACAATTTGAAATTGTGATGCTGAAGAAGAATTTTGAAAGTCCAGCAAAGAAATAAAATAATTCAATATTTAAAGAAATTAATTAAGGCTATTTATTGGAAAGTTAAATATTTAAGTTGAATTTTAAAATTTAAAAGTTAAATCCAGCAGTGTGACATTATACAAGTCACTTAACCATGTTTGCTTCAGTTTCCCTCAAAGTGCACAATGAGCTGGGAAAAGAAATGGCAAACCATTCCCTTTGCCAAGAAATCCCAAATGAGTTATGAAGAGTCACACACGCCTGAAACTATTGAAGAACAACAGTGTGCTTACTTCATGATGTTGCCTAGAAGTTACTTTTTTAAAAAATTAAATGCTCTATATAAACCTATATTCTTGAAATTTGCTCCTTTGTAAATAGGGAATTTTTGAATACTTGAAGTCTATTGTTAGTTGAGTTGAATAAAACCTTATTTTATCTAAACACTGTTTCATCTTCAAATCAAACATAGCTGTTTGATAATGCTTTATTTGCATACTTTAGGCCTAAGAAAAACAAATTATAAAAGCACTAAGTAGAAAGTACTTTCTGTGAAATGCCAAAACTAACACTTTCCATAAAAGGGAAAGTAATTAATAAAGAAAAATCTAAGATAATTTAATTACAAATAAAACATTGGGATTTTTAGGAAAACTTTAATACAGAAAGAAAATGTCAAAATATTTTAGAGACACCCAGTTTTCCAGAGGTAAGGCCCAACAAACTCACTGTGCCCTGAGTTTGGCATAACAGCAATCCTTTGCACCTTAGATTTTCTATTCCACTGATAAAAAGCATGGCTTTGACCAGCACTACTTTTTGACCAGTTCACTGAGGGATTTATGATTTTCATATTAACCAATATGATTTAGATATGTTCGAGTTCCCCTTATTTTCCAAGGACCCTCTGAGAGCCAACTATCACTCTTTCTGACATGCTCAAAATCCATTTCTTACACAGCTAAGTAGAACTGAACCAGGTCCTATATCCTGCTCTACCACATCTGGTTCTGCACCCCATTGTGAGACAATCAACTTGAAGTCTGTTCCCACAGGACCCAGGTATGCCTGCATGAGCCTGCCATGGAACTGCTACTCAAGACCTAAAAATGATGTCATGGTTCAGCCCACTTGTGGTTTTTTTCTCTATATATAGCATATTTGTCCTTTGTCCTAGCATATTAAGCCCTTCTAATCAGGAGGACTTTCACTTTCAAGTGTTTTCCTCATATTTTTTTGTTTGTATCATGACTGTCCCATTCTAACTTGCTCTGTTGAGCTCTGGCCATTCAAAAGTTAGAGGCTGGTTTTCATCCAAATAACAAAAACTATAATGTAAAGAAAAATAGTAGCACCTGAAATATGAAGCATTCTTCTGTAAAATCACTTCTATGTGATCATTCTGCTCAGCAGACAGGGATGTCTTCCAATACACACGACAGGCTGAATAATCTGGGGCAAGAGATACCTGAAAATCGGCCATTCCACCCAACAGAAAAACAAGAAAAAAAATTAATTTAGTCAGGTATCAGTTCTCCTAAGCTGTGTGTATCCAAATAATTCTTTCAGTAAATGAGAAACAAAAACTAGCATTAACTCCACAACTTAAACAATGCAACTTTTCAAGCATATGCCTTAATCACACCCTTAATCCTACTCTTACTCCCACTCTCCTAAAATACAAACAATGCAATACACTAGTGAATGAAGATAATGAAATTTACAAAGCTTCAATATTTTACAGAAGCTCAAGAATTGGAAGAGTCTTCAGAGGCCATGTACTCCAAGCTATTTCTGAGCAAGGATACATTAATAATAGGTCTGACAAGTAGTCAGACAAATGGCCCTCCAATAAGGTTCCTTGATACCAGGGACAATTTCGGTTTGGTCTATGTAGTCCTGGGGCCTCTCAATGCTTGGCATATAATAAACACTTAATGTTTGCTGGTTGTTAAGCTGGTCATCATTTAAAACCCTAGTTTTTTTATATTCAAAGAATTACAAAATTGGAAGGGACCTAAGAAATCACCTAATACAGTCACTACTATGTTTCTATAAACCACTTAATTACCTACATATTCAGTTTCTGTAACACTTAGTACACTTAAAATGTACAAACTAGTAAAGAGAAAAAAAAAGACTACCATACACACCTTTTTTCCCCAGTGTTCTTACTGCTTTGGATGAATTCACTTTAAAAAGATGGTAGAAAATCACTTTTATTGTTGCCAAGTCCTTTTCAGTTACATCCACACCTTTGTGACCCCTTTGGGAATTTCTTGGCAAAGATATCAGAGGTATTAGCCACTTACTTCTTCAGCTCATTTTACAAATGAAGAATTGAGGCAGACAGGATTAAGTAATTTGCCCAGAATCGCAGAGCTAGTGACTATCTAAGACCAGGTTTGAACTCGGGTCTACCTGACTCCAAGGCTAATGTTCTATTTACTGGACCACCTAGCTACTTTTAGGAAAGTGTGGTGTTCTTCTTCTTTTGTATAATATATGATGGTTCTCTCTGGAAGCAGGTTTCTTGGGGAGGTTTTCTGGAGGCAGCCTTAGTTTCAGTTCAGATCAATAATTACCCCAAATGCAGCCAGGGATTAAAGTACAGTCTTTTGTTGTCTCTTCCAAAATAGCCTGGTAAGCTTTCCTTAGTTCTGACAGCTCTTGTTGCTAGTCTGCCAGCTTCTGCATCCAGCTCTCTCTGAATCTTGGTTCTATTCCTCCATGTCCTTTGTTCTGCCCAGCTGCAGTCTCTAGCTTGTCAATCTCCCAAACTGAACAAACTTCACTAACTCAGCTCTTTTTAATGCTCTTTTAGAGGTGTAAACTCAAAGGTTGACTCCAAGGGATTATGGGAGGTGTGAATTCACAAAGTTACAAAGTTAACTTTGTGACTCCCCCATACTTGTGAACTCCAATGTGACCTCTAATGTGTGAATTCTCCCAAAGGTGTGAACTCCAAAGGCGTAAACCCAAACACATAAGCACTGTTTCTATCAATTCCATTGAGTTAACACTAGGATTCTAACAGGAAATAGTTTGACTGAGTTTTAAAAATAAAAAAAATTTATTTCCCTCACTCTCACAATATCAATTTGGTATTTTACTCTTCTACTCATGCATTTGCTTGCAATAGCACATTCTAATTTTCTCTTTTAGCTTTTTAAAATGATAAGTATTACCACAATCTACAACTAGTCTTTGTGTATGAAATAGTTAATTGTCAATGTAAAAGGAAAGGATTCCTAATGCATAATTTATGTAAGTTCTGAAACTTTCAACAGCACAACTTTGCATAAATTGTGAACACTATGATATACCTTAGAAAATTCCACATTCAGATCATAGGCTTCTTCATTCACTTCAAAGGTATGTATCAAGTCTGACAATGCCTGATAAAGAATCCCATCAAGAACCCTCTTGCGTATGCTGTCTTTTTTAGTCTTTTTTGAAGTATGTTTCATTAGACTTTCCCAGCTAGATGGATTATGTGTCTTTAAAGAGAAAAAGAAAACACAGGTTGAAAATGACTAATATCTTGGTACATTCAACTCCTACAAAATATAAAGCCAAGGATATCAAGAACTGCTCAACTAGTATCTGTACACATCCTTGAAATGTGAAACAGCCCACAAAACCCAGTCTAAGTACCTGGACTTTCAGTGAGAAAATGCTGTTTATTTTACAGGTGACTCTTCTGTTACTAATATAGTAACCCTCTTAGATAAAAGCACTCACCAACACTGTATTTACTTTAACATGACTATGTGTAAGTCTAATTCATCAGTATTTTGCACAGATTTCTGTGTGTAGCTATATCTGAAGTAGCTATAAATTGAATCAATCACATTTCCTTAATTATATCTTAAGCAGCTATAAATTGAATCAATGACATTTTCTTAAACTGAAATTAGATTTCAGAAAACAGTGTAAGTAAATAACCTTGTGCTCTCAATAAAAAGAGCAAATTTTCATTTTCCATTTGCTGTCTAATAACAACTAACTTACATAAATACTCATCTCACAAAAGAGGCAAGTGAGTAATAAAGTCTTGTTCTAATAAACGCAGAGGAATGAGAATGATATATTTACAAAAGTATCCAGGCTTATCTAGTAAAAGATTCTAGGAATCTAAGATTTTATGATTACTACCACCCTTTACTTACAAAGTGAGGTCCCAGGGTAGGGCTTTCATACCAGAATTTCTTCCTGTGGGGAAAACAGATAACATTTGCTTTGATTGTAACTTAAATAAAATAGTTATGATTATAACTAGACTTTTGAGAAGTCCAAACACCACAACTATGTAACTAAAGAGCTAAACTTAGACAAGATGTTTCTAAGGTTCTAATTAAAAAGTTACAAAGTAGTAGGGAGTAAAGTCGATACAAGTCTCAATAATTTTAAGTTGGTTCTATTTCACTGTACAAAGGCAGAAAAAAATTATCAAGAACCTCTCTTCCAAACTACCTAGAATTATCTGGTTCTACTCATAAAAGCTAAAAAGTTAGTGGCATTAGATTTGGTAAGCTTTTTTTTATAAAATATGCAGCTGCATGCCGTTTTATCATTATTAAAGCTGGATTAACAACCTAAAGTATCCCTAATATGTTTGATATCTCAACTAATAGGATCCACAGAACATCAGCTTTAAAATGATAGGGATCTTTGACTTGATTCTGTAAAGCTCCAGAAAAATGAAGGAAGAATAGTGTCCAGCAGTACCAATGAAAAAACAGTAAACATCTTGTTACCCTAAAGATAGTTTTACAATATTAAAATAATGACACAATTGCTACTTGTAAGAAGATGGTACAGATTGAAGTGGCTAGAAACTGGAAATTGAATGGATGCCCATCAATTGGAGAATGGTTGGGTAAACTGTGGTATATGAACGTTATAGAATATTATTGTTCTATAAGAAATGACCAACAGGATGAATACAGAGAGGCTTGGTGAGACTTACATGAACTGATGCTAAGAGAAATGAGCAGAATCAAGAGATCATTATATACCTCAACAATGATACTGTATGAAGATGTATTCTGATGGAAGTGGATTTCTTTGACAAAGAGACCTAATTCAGTTTCAATTGATCAATGATGGACAGAAGCAGCTACACCCAAAGAAAAAACACTGGGAAATGAATGTAAACTGTTTGCATTTTTGTTTTTCTTCCCGGGTTATTTTTACCTTTTGAATCCAATTCTCCCTGTGCAACAAGAAAACTGTTTGGATTTGCACACATACATTATATCTAGGATATACTATGACATATTCAACATATATAGGACTGCTTGCCATCTAGGGAAGGGGGTGGAGGGAGAGAGGGGAAAAATCGGAAAAGAAGTGAGTGCAAGGGATAATGTTGTAAAAAAAATTACCCTGGCATGGGTTCTGTCAATAAAAAGTTACTATAATTAAAAAAAAAAAAAAAAAAAAAAAAAGATGGTAGAGAGATAGGAAGAATCATCTTTTACAGATGGGTCAATTTAAGACACTGATTTATGCCAAGCCACCCGTTGACCCTAAAGTGGTTTTTTGAAAACTACTGATTTAAAATATTAGGCTATTCTTTTATTAATCTCATATATAAGTCAGAGTTTAGAGTTAATATTAGTTATACCAGCACAGATATAAAGCACCGGTTAATTAATGTACCAATAATACCTACTTAAGTTTTCCATTGTAAACATTCAAGCTTTTCCATTTTGCAGAAGTATTCAAAATTCAATGTCTCCTCACGTGATTACCAGAATTTTACATTTTTGAGGACCTGATAAATCAGGAATACTTTACTCAAATCTCTACAAAATCCTATCCTACCAGCTGCAACTTAAAGGGGCAGAGCGCTCAACCACCATTCTGGGCTAATACAGTATAAGCCAATAAAGCAGCTGGGGCTCTGCCGCTGGGGCTCAAGTCAACGTGGAGGAATTCCTCCCTTTATTTTAACCTTTTTAATTCTCTATCTACTACCTGCGGGAGTCTGGGCAAGTTCCTTAATTTCCTCTGGGTCTCGATTTTCCGTCTATAAAGTGGGGGAGGGGGTGTCGGACTAGATGGCTTCTAGGCTCGATTGCGGTACTAACTGAAGAGAGGGATTTGGGGGATGAAGCAGCCAGGAGCTGATGAGTCTTAACCTGCCAGCAGATGGAGCTCCAACCCCAACAGACCCTGGAAGCCGAATCTCCGGTTAGGAAATAGACAGCCAGCACTGACATATGAGGCTTTACGGACCGCAGACGCTACGACTGTTATGACTGTTATTATCACGCCCATTGCACAGATGTGTCCTGCATTACGCGACAAGCACCGAGGCGCTAAAGGAAACGGAAGCTGCGGGAAAGGGAGGGGCTTGCCCGGGACCCCTCGGTCATTAGAGCGCTCTCCGGGCGCGACGCCCACGAACCGCGTCCTTCCCCGCGCTGAGCCCATTTACTTGGTTTTCGAAGCAAACTTCTTGAGCAAGTTCTTACTGCCGCAGACGGCCGGCGAGCCGTGCAGACCCCGGCCCTGGGGACGGCCTCGAAGGAAGCAGGTCACCGGGCCTAGCCACCGACTCCTGCTCTCGGCCGCCGAGGCTCCGCTCCCTCTCCAAAATGCCAGCTCCGACCCACTCCTAGAGAAGCCCAGCGATCGCCCCAACGCGACCCACATGGCTCCAGCCGCTCCCGCAGGTCCTAGACAGAGCCGCGCGAAACAACCCCGGGCCCCAGACAAGTCCCGGAAGTTCCGGTCGCGCAACTGGAGCTCCCCCACGCGGCGATTGGCCGCGACGCAGCGGCGGAGGCAGATGGCACCGCCCACCTTTATGACGTCACCCTCCTTTTGAGGGTGAGAGCGGGCGGAGGCTCAGCCAGCTGTGTGTCAGTTTCAGAACACGTTATCCTTCCTCCTTTCGAGGCCGTTCTCCTGAACGTAGCGCCTTGTCCCCCTCTAAAACTCCATTCCTCCAACTTCTTAAGGGGAATTGGATTCCCAGGGTCTTATCATACAAAACACATCAAACGTAAAGATAGAACAAAATCTTTTGTTCTGCTAGGGGGCTATAAAGCTGTTGAAAATGGGAGCATGATGGCAAATGCTTTCCTGGGTTTTTGTTACCCTTCCTTCTCAAAGAGAACCAAAATGACATCACTATGTGAGAGTCAAGTTACGATGTTACGAGCTGAGAATATTCGGCCAAAGGCCAGGTACAAATAGTCCGTAGGAACATCTCCCTTTTTTATTTTTTTTAGAAAAAGATGCTTCAAATGTTTGTTGCAGGTCTTTTTGTAGTGGCCAGAAACTGGACACTGAGTGGATGCCCATCAATTGGAGAATGGCTGAATAAATTGTGGTACATGAATGTTATGGAATATTATTGTTCTGTAAGAAATGACCAACAGGATGAATAGAGAGAGACTTGGAGAGACTTAAATGGACTGATGCTGAATGAAATGAGCAGAACCAGAATTATACACTTCAACAACAATACTATATGATGACCAATTCTGATGGATGTAGCCCTCTTCAGCACTGAGATGAACCAAATCATTTCCAATGGAGCAGTAATGAACTGAACCAGCTACGCCCAGCAAAAGAACACTGGGAGATGACTAAGAACCACTACATAGAATTCCCAATCCCTATATTTTTGTCCGCCTGCATTTTTGATTTCCTTCACAGGCTAATTGTACACTATTTCAGAGTCTATTTTTTTTTGTACAGCAAGATAATGGTTTGGACATGTATGCTTATTTTGTATTTAATTTATACTTTAACATATTTAAATGTATTGGTCATCCTGCCATCTAGGGGAGGGGGTGAGGGAAAGGAAGGGAAAAATTGGAACAAAAGGTTTGGGAATTGTCAATGCTGTAAAATTACCCATGCATTTAGCTTGTAAATAAAAAGCTATTAATTTTAAAAATGCATAATCATAAAAAAAAAAGATGCTTCAATTCCCCTTGCTCATAGAGCACAGCACCATCTCTGATGAGGGCTCGTCATGCTGGGTGGTCTTGTGCCAGTGTCTCCCATGCTCCGCAATCAGTTCTAAAGTTTTAAGAGAGACCATGAGAGTGTCCTTCTGTGGCTTTTTCTGAACACCTTGTGAGTGAGCTCTTGCCCTGTATTAAGTTCTGATAAAGTCTTTTTGAGACAAAAGTGAGAAAAGTTCCTAATGAATCTGCCATTTATAAAAGGAAAGATGCCATAAGATAAGCTAAACTTCCTAAAGAACTTCACAATTTATAAGGAGAAAGAGTGAATCTTATATAGTTAAACAATATCTTGGCTTCCTGATATTGTATAGTAATTGTGGGAAATTCAACAAAGGTTTTTCCTATCACTGCCCCTCCTTATGGCTTACCTAGCTAACAAGGACCTGGTCTTTTGCTGAGATCATATTTACCTCATCAGAAAAAAAGAAAACACTATAGAGAAGATCATGGTAGGCATTTGAGTGGATCATGTGTCTATTCCCATGCTCAGTAGGGATGAAAGGTGAAACGGTTAATACCTTGCAAAACTTTTCATATCACAAAGAGGCTTGAATGTTACCCTCCTAACCAATTGTATGATAATTCTAACTTGTATAATTCTATTTTATTTGTAATGATGTGTGGGAATAGTGTGTATGTGTACAACACATAGGCTTAGCATTCCCTATTCTGTGTGGGAATCAAAAGTCAATTAAAATTTCCATTTATGTTTGCATATTGAAAAATAAAAGTCTTTTTGGCAAGGGTATGTTTAGCATTGAACAATGTGGTCGGTCCAATGGAGTTGTGCTTTCTTCAGTAAAGTTTGAATGCTTGGCAATTGTTCAAGAAGAACCTAGACGTCTGATATTTTATGCTACTAGATGATCTTCAGAATCTTTCTAAAACAATTCAAATAGAAACTTTTGTGACATATAGGTGCTGTGGCTCCCTATTACCTTTTTGATCATGTTACATCTACCCACACAATTCTCAGTCAACTTCAATAGGTTGGCTAATACCTCCAAGATCAAATACAAAATCTGTTTGGCATTTAAAGCACTTCATAACCTTGACCACAACTACCTTTCCAGTCTCTTTATACCTTACACTTTTCCTCCCCCCACCCCTTCCCCATATTCTGCCTTAGTAATACTAGCCTCCAGATGTTCCTTTCACAGGACACTCCATCTTCTCATTCCTGCTCAGAGCATTTCATTCCCCTGTATCTGGAACATTCTGTTTCTGGTTTCCATGGCTACTTTCAAATCTCTTATTACAATCCACTTTCTGCAACGTCTTCTTCAATCCTTCAATCAGATCTTAATCAGAGCTTCACTCAATTGATTATCTCCAATTTAATCTGCATATAACTTGTCTTCTCCTTTACACTAGGAATTCCTTGAGAGCAGGGATCATCTTTGCCTTTCTTTATATCCCAGAGGTTTAGTACTATGCCTGGCGTTTCGTAAACATAAAATATATATATATATATATATATATATATATATATAGAGAGAGAGAGAGAGAGAGAGAGAGAGAGAGAGAGAGAGAGAGAGACAAGAGAAATGAATCCACTATTCATTCAACATGTTTGAAGCTGCACCCCCGGAGACACTGTGAATGGAAGTTCACAGTATTTTTTGTTAACTTTTTGAACAAATGAAAATGAAAATCTATAAGCTTTTTTTTTTTTCTGAGGCAATTGAGGTTAAGTGACTTGCCCAGAGTCTGTGGAAGTGTTAAGTGTCTGAGGCCAGATTTGAAAGATTTGAAGGCTGGTCTTCCAGATTTCAGGGCTGGTGCTCTATCCACTGGACTACCTAGCTGCCCCAATCTATAAGCTTTTAACCTTATGCATTTACAAAGTATAAAAGCAAAAGTAAGCTTTTGTAATCTGCCAGGTTTCTATCATTGTGAATTTTCCAGCTAAACAAATTATTTAAGAAGTACTTCATTAGGAATAGGAAGGCAACAGACAGCAGCCAGAATGCTTTCAACCATATTTCCTATTATGAAACACAGATTTTGATGAGTTGTGCTTTCAATACAAAGTATTGAAGTAAAATTCTTTAACAGAAGAACAGATCTCAAATTCAAATGCATTGAAAAGATTTTTTTCAGGTTTCATGGATTTCTTTTAAAATACTATAGTTTCTTTCTTTACATTAAAAAAGATAAAAATTTGTAGGAGATTAAAAAAGAATATAAGAAGATTTCATTTGATTCATGGAGGAATAACGTAACTGTGAGAAATGGAAAAGTATTTGTTTGGTTTCTACATATGAAAATTAAGTTGGAGAAATGAAACTTACATTAGAAACCTGAGAACCATAGGCTCTTTTGTGGTTGGAGGAAAATCCTACCAAAAGAATGTGGGGGTGGGGGGTGGGACTCTGCTCTAGGGTTTATATAAACCTTCTGGGAATTATTCACCTTTTGCACTCCCTTGTGACCTGTTTTGGTGGACACTGGGGGTATTCTTTCTAATGAGAAAGCAATAAATTCCTTTCTGCCTCTCCAAAGACAAGTTTCTGATTGATTAATTAGATGAGGAGTGGGGAGGAAGATAATGATGCTTCTCACACAGAACCTTAGAGCCAGACAAATTTTTAAAGATTTCTAGTCCAATATTATCATTTTACCTAGAAACCCAGACTAAGGATATATATGTTATATATATATATATATATATATATATATATATATATATATATATAACATATATATAATGAATTAGTGGCAAAGCTATTACTAGAAACCAGGACTAATAGGGTAAA